>NW_020954570.1:4457450-4489006 GCF_900497805.2 Vombatus ursinus | reverse complement strand
GATAGATAGATAGATAGATAGATAGATAGATAGATAGATAGATAGATTAGACAATTGGGGTTAAGTGGCTTGCCCAGGGTCACAAAGCTAGTAAGTGTCAAGTGTTTGGTCTAAGGCCGGATTTGAACTCAGGTCCTCCTGACTCCAGGGATGGTGCTTTTATCCACTGAGCCACCTAGCTGCCTCCCCCCAGCATCTTATGCTGGTGGCGAGAGACTGGGTCACTGGCTTTCCACACCAGGGCTTCAGGTGCTTGCAGCTTACCCTCTGTACTGGGGTGGCCTGGCCTAGTTGCACCTGTTGTGCTGGAGTTCTGGGCTCACAATTTGCTTTCTGTGCTGAGGCTAGAGGCCTCACTGCTGGCCTGCTAAAATAGCACTAAGGGGCCTTTGTTGCTTCTCTGTGATGTGGCTAAAAGCCTCCTGCTGGCTTGCCTAGACACCATCTTGCTAGGCTGTGCTTCCCTTTCACCCAAGTGAGACAGACCATTCCTGAAGTCCTACCAAGTTATCTTAAACTGGCACATTGTTTCACTCTCTCTTTTTGTGGGTTCTGTTGTGTCAGAATCCATTTCAAGTCTTGATTTAACTTTGTTTCTGAGGGAAACTAGGAAGAGCTGAGGCAACTTTCTGTCTTTTTTCTGCCATCTATGTATTCAATTTTCTAAAAGCAGTTTCAAAGCCTTTAATCTTCAATAATTGAAAGCCTCTTCTGAAGGTCAAATTTGGGACCTATCAAGGTTTTTCTTTATCATAGCCAATCTTTGCATAATTTGAGACCCCTTATTTTTAGTCATAATCTTTGAATAGGAAACTTTCCCTGATCTCAGGCCAATAAGTACTTCCCTAAGAGGTGTCTATCAACTTATTAGAGCTGGCTTTTACACAATCTAATTGAGTACATTCCATCAGGAGCTTTGTCTTGTCCCAAGCTAAGACAAATTTCTCCAGAGGAATACCCATTGGTTTGCTAAAAACAAATTCAATTTTTCCCTTAATGGGAATCTTCCTCAACAATTTGAAAGATTACATTGGCTTGGTTCTTTATTATGTAAATACTGGATTCTTATTATTCCTTTAGGGTAATATCCCTAGGGATAACCTTTCTTAACAGTGCCAGGGCTTACCTTATCTTAGAAGAATTGAGATTAATGGGAAGATGGACCTCAGGGGCAGTCTTCTAGAGGGAAATCATTTAGTGAAAAAGTTAACCAAAATTCTATAAGGAGTTCCATGGAGATATTCTATAGGGATCCCTTCTCAATCCCTTTCTAGTTGCCAACTGCCACAATTAAATTGAGGTATACTGAGGAAACAAAGTCCAAGATGTGTGATTTATTAGCAAGGCATACAGTAGCAAAAAATCTCAATTAAAGCCTCCTCAGTAGGCGCAAGGATTATAAAGAGAAGGTCACAAGAATTTTTACAGTAAAGAACAGCTACTATTTTTAGATTTATAAACTTTCCAGTTCTTGGAGATGATGATTGGTTGCATCTTGCAAGCCAGTTAGAGATACAATAATAGTTTATTTCCTTAAAATGATGTGATCTCCAGAAAAAAAAAAGAAATAAAAAGCTAAAGTTAGGTCAGGGACATAGAACTTAACTTCAGCAACTATCCAAAACATCAGCAATGATACAAAATGAGATCCATTTGATTCTTTGACTCTGTACTACCATCCAGCAACAAGAGATAGAAAAAAAAATTCCCATTTAAAACAACTGAAGACAATATCAAATACTTAAAAGTCTATCTGCTAAGAGAAACCTAGGAACAATATGAACAAAAAAAAAGACAAAAAATCTTTTCACACAAAGAAAGACAGATCTACACAATTCAAGAAATATTAATTACTCATGGCTAGGCCAAGTCAAAATAATAAAAAAATGACAATTTTATGTGAGCCAATTTGCTTATTCAGTGCCATAACAATTAAACTGCCGAATAATCATTTTATAAGCAAGAAAAATTGTAATAAAATATATATGAAAGGAAAAAAGGTCAAATACCATTTGACTCAGCAATACCACTACTAGGTCTATTTCCAAAGGTGATTAAGGAAAAAAGGAAAGGGACCTGTATGTTCTGAAAGGTTTACAGCAGCTCTGTTTGTGGTGGCAAAAAATTGGAACTTCCAAGGATGTCCATCAATTGGGGGAAGGCTGTATAAGTTGTGATATATGATTTTGATGTAATACTACTGCAGTATAAGAAAGGATGATCTCAATGATTTTAGAAGAAAAACCAACAAACATGAAAATGCTTGAATGAAATAATGAAGAGTGAAATTAGCAGAACCAAGAGAACATTTTATATAGTAATAACAATATCGTTTTAAGATTGACTGAGTTAATAAGTCATTTCGACTACTAAAATATTCAAATTAATTATAAAGGACAGAAGAAGAAAGGTGCTCTCTGAATCCAGAGAAAGAACTTATAAATAAAAATATGTATAGAACAAAGGTGTGTGTGTGTGTGTGTGTGTGTGTGTGTGTGTGCATGTGTGTGTGTAATGGTAGCCATCTCTAGGGGGAGGAAGAAAAAAAAGAAAAAAGTGATTTACATCATAATGTTGTATATTTGAAAGGAAGAGCAAATTGTGCACAGTAGATTTCTGGTTTCATATGCAATCATCTTTTTATTCTACTATATTATGAAAAAGCTTCTTTTGTTACATAAATTAAAAATAAAAGAAAAAAAGGTCAGTGAAATAATAAATGGGAGTAAATGACCATAGTAATACGGTATGTAATAAACACAAAGATCCAAACTTTAGATGAAAGAATTCATCATTTAACAAAAATTTCTGGGAAAACTGAGAAACAGTTTGAAAGAAACTAAACATACATCAGAATCTCACATCAAATACCAAGATAAGGTCAAAATGGGTAAATGATTTAGACATAAAGGCTAATATCATAGGTAAATTAGGAGAGCATGGAAAACTATACTTGTCAGATTTTTGGATAAGTAAATCTTTACAATTAGTCCAGAGACAGAGAGGATCACAGGAAGTGAAATACATATTTTATTTTGTGAAATTAAAAAAAAACTTTTGCCAAAACAAAACTAATGCAGTGAAAATTAGAAGGAAGACAGAAAATTGGGAAAAATTTTACAAGTTTCTCTGATAAAGGCCTCATTTCTCAAATACCTAAGGCACTAAGCCAAATTTATAAAAACAAGAGCCATTCCACAGTTGATAAATTGTCAAAGTTTATGAACAGGTACATTTCAGGAGAAGAACTAAAACCTATTAATAGTTACATGAAAATATGTTCTAAATCACTACTTATTAGAGAATGTAAATTAAAACAACTCTGAGATACCACTTCACACCTATTAGATTAGCTAACATGAAAAAAAAGGAAAATGACAAATGCTGGAGGACAAGTGGAAAAATTGATACATTAAAACACTGTTGTTGAAGTCATGAATTATTCCAGCCATTTTGGAAAGCAATTTGGAACTGTGCCTAACAAACTATAAAATTGCATACCTTTTGACCAGCAATACTACTATTAGTTCTGTATCACGGAAAGATCAAAGAAAAAGAGGAATAGGGCCTATTTGTACAAAAATATTATAACAGCTCTATTTTTGATGGCAAAGAATTCCAAAGGATCCATGATGCAAAATGTTAGAGAGAGAGAGAGAGAGAGAGAGAGAGAGAACTGATGAACTCTGAAATACTGATTAAACATACTTTATAAAATTTTCTTTTTTTTGTTTGTGCTTTTTCTTAAACATGGTTAATACGAAAATATGTTTTGCATGAATTCCCATATTTAATTGATATCAAATTGTTTGCCTTCTCAAGGAGAGGGGGTGGAGTAGGAGAAAGGGAGTAAATTTAAAATTCACTGTTTTTTAAAATTGCTATTTTTTTTACTTATAATTGGGGACAATTTAATGAAATGAATTTTGTTTCAAAAAGAAGAAAATTTGCCATTTGGGGTGCTGCTGTACCCTAATGACCATGGGACTTTTCTGTTTGACTGGCAGCTGAAATCTTCCATATTTGTTGTTTCCTTCATTAGAATCTAAGCTCCTTGATAACAGAGATTGTCTTACTTATCTCTTTGTATCACCAGAATTTTGTGAATAGTTAAGTGCTTAATAAATGCTTTATTCATTTTCATTTATTCATTCATTAATTCTTTTCTGTTTAGCAAAAAAAAATTCTTATAACTAATTTGCATTTGTAACCTTGAGTGCTTGTAGAAAAGTTCTGGATCCTTTTATTCACATTTATTGAAAATGAGACACAATTTTTTTTGAATATTTCTTATAGAAAACTGCAGTTGGGTAAAAATGAGCCAGAGATATTGATATTTCTGGGCAACCCCCAATATAAAACTTAGTTTGTATAAACCCAGAATCCAAGGTTTCTTGAGCCATTGTTTATAGATGTGTGGTGTTATACCCATTCTATAGAGTGCTACTATATTAGCATTTCTAATTCACAGCGCTCATCAATTCTGTCCCTGCTCAGAAACAAAGTAAAACTTGAATGCCTCTCTTTTCCTTTTGATTAAGGTCCAGATTCTTTTTTTTCCTCGGGCATTTAAGACACTCCACAATCTAAGTCCTTCCTGCTTTCTATTCTTTTCCCATACCAGTCCTTCCCATGAACTCTATGCTCCAGGAAAATAAAAATAAAACAACAACAAATACTTACTAATTGTCATCTTTCTCCTGAATATTACTCACAGCCATGTCTCTAAGTATCTGCTAATGCTGTTTCTAATACTTAGAATACATTCCTCTGGCCATCTTGGCTTCTCAACATCCTACCCATGCTCACAACCTTCCCTTACTGGTCCCCAATCCTGAAATGTTGTCTTCTTCATTTGATTGTATAGCACTTTGTATTCTAATGGTTATTCTGTGCTAATTCATACTGTATTTTTGTACCTATCTTATAACCCATAGTAAAATATAAGTTTTTTAAAGACAGAGTGTGTTACTTATCTTTGTATTTTTTCCTTGTGTCTAGCACATTTTCTTTCACACAATGCCCTTGTTTGATAAATGTTATAATAAATACATGAAATGACTATGATTCAGTATCCATATTCTGATCCTCTCTCCTCCCTGCATATTTTTTTTCATGGCAAACTAGTCCTGTTAACTTTGTAATCTAGGAAAGTTAAATACAGTAAAGATGCCACAGTAATTTTCACTTACAGCATGAGAGAGTTATATAGAATATGCTTCCTTAAACTTATTATTGTTAAATGTTACAATGTTTTACTGAAGAAAGTTTGTAGATTTGAAGTCTTATAATATTGTTACAAGTTTAATTTCCATTCCAAAGGGAAATAATTTGGACTAAGGGACTTCTTAAAGATCCTAATTAAAATTCCTTATTTTCTTTATTGATCTGTGACAAATATTCTAGTTGTCATGTGGTTTTCAATATTTTATTTTGCTCGATATACTTATGTGTATGTATGTATGTATGTATGTGTATATATATATGCTTGTGTGTGTGTCTCTATATAGAGAGACACACACATATAGACACACACACACACATATATATATAACATTTCCACTATAAAGTTCTTGACATTGCAATAACTGCCTTCTCTGTTATCTAAATATTATTATAATTTTGTTATAAAACTTGGCATTGACAGAATTTTAATTTATATCTGCTATTTTGCCTTTATATTGCAATTTCTATTTTAAAAGTAATCCATAATCATAGACTCATTAATATTATTTGAATATTATATTGACCCACTTTTTCTTTCATCACATATAAAAAGCTTTTAGTCAAAAGCAACTGTAATTGAATGTTATAAAGAAGTAAAATATTTCATATTCTTGTTTCTGTAATGAATTATCTCCTTTCATGTCTAAAAACCCATATCAAAAGAACGTAATAATCTTTTTGTAATTCCTCATCTCATATATATATTGTAAAAAATCAACTACTTTGTATCAATAATAATTGTAGTTAATCATAAATATTTCAAAGGATTGAATTACAATGATAGAGAAAAATGAAGGCATATGCCACAGTATCAAGAAGTGGTAATGACAGATGAATTAATAGGTAACCAGTAGCAGGTGGATAATTTTGTGTTCTGATATGATTTCAGAAAATTGACCTCTTTGTAATCTTACCCCAAAATTTTCATTATCCTGCCTTGGACTTTTAATTTATGTTTCACAAGGATATATTCCCCTCCACCTGGAAAATAAAAAATAAAAAAAACAAAACAAAACAAACAAACAAACAAAAAAACCAAAACATAAATGCTAAGTAGTGTTACTTTGGTTTCAAGGAAGTTAACAAAGATGCTTGAGATTTACTCCTAAATGACAATCACATCTTGTAAGAAATCCATTTGACTCGGTTAAATAAGATCATAATCTTTCAGGAGAGACTGTATGTTTTGGGTATATTCATACAATATTCTACATAATCTATAAGGAGCTATCATCTAAATCAGTGGTGTTAAACTCAGATAGAAACAGATCTCTGTGGGCTTGCATACTGACTTAGAAAATTATAAATTAACATTATCAGTGTTACACCGTATTTTTATTTATTTTGTTAAACATTTTCTAATCACATTTTACTCTCGTTTGACCATATGGGGAAATTTTGCATCAGCCACTGGGCCAGAATGTTTGACACTTTTGTAAAGTCACTCTTTGATTCTATTCATGACTCAACTTCAAAGAGCAAGGTTTAAAAAAAAACCCTCAATCTTCCCATTAGAAAGAGAAAGAGGCTTACTGTGGGCTCCTTCCATCCTCTTCTGCCCAGCTTTTTCTGCTACTAAAGAATCATTCAAATCTGTCTAGTTAAGGTTTGGTGGAGTGAAAGTTGATTAACCCCCACTTTAAAAAATCATATCACTGGAGAAGTTGCTAAAAAAAATTTCATAAAGAAATAAAAAATCAGCTAAAATAAAAATGAGCAAAAAAAAAAAGTTAACAAACTGTATCCCAAGAGGCATCCTCTCTTGAATAAATGGCATGCAGTTCTGGATACATAGCTAATGGAAAGGATGATCCTAACCTTGTACTAGGCCAATGTTCAATGTCTTCTCCCTGGCATCTTACATGTAGTTGCCTCCATTTTAGATGGCCTGGGCATATATTACCATTCTGTATGTATAGTTTGTATATATAAGGGTGTATGTTATATACAGGGATAAACTGGATCCAACTGGCAAGTAGGAGCTATTGCAGTAGTCAGGGGTAATAGAAGGAAGACCTGAATTGAATGAGCATCAAGACAGTAAGATAGCTAGCTAGACTAAGACAGAGGTTACTACTAGAACTAAAATATAGAGTCCTGTTGTTCACCCTGATAAAGTTTTCTGATAATTCCCTGTCTTTTGTATCTAGATAAAGGTCAAGAGGTTTCTGAGAACTTTAACAAGGATAGTCATGGTATGAATAGAGAGAAGGGGATGAAGGGGATATACGTGGAATCAACAACATTTGGAAACTGTTTGGATACTGGGTAGCAAATAGGAGAAGAGAAAATCTATTCTAAAGTCATGAACCTATTTGACTGGAAGCAGGCTGTTTACCTGGACAGAAATAGGGAACTTAGGAGAAAGGATAAATAGTGGGGAGGATAATGAGGTTTATTTTTAGCATCTTGAGTTACAAATTTTTATGGCACACAAAGGTAGAGATGTCAAGCAGGCAGTTGAAACTTCAGCATTGGAGCTCAGAAGAAAGTTATGTAGATTTTGGATTGATTTTATTATGGCAGTTAAATTAGTAGGAGCTGGTGCAATCACCGAGAGAAAGAATGTAGAGAGAAAAGAGGAAAGGACCAAGACAACAGCTTTATGGTACAACAATACATAGGGAATGGGGCATAAATGGTGAATCTGCAGCGGAGACTGAGAAATATCCATTTGACAGGTAGGAAGAGCAGTATCACAAAAACCCAGGGATGAGGGCACATCAAGAAGAGAGGGGAGGTCAGTAGTGACAAACACTTCAGGAAGGTCAAGACGGATGTAACTTGAGAAAAGGTCAATTAATTTAGCAATAAAAATATATCATGATCATCAAAATAGGAATTTCCTTTGAGTAGTATGGTCAGAAATTATGTTGAAAAAGATTTAAAAGTGAATAAGAGGTGAGAAACTGGAAGCAACGTAGACAACTTTTCATAGAAATGTGGCTGTGAAAGGGAAGAGAGAAATATGACAATAGCTTTAGGGCATGAATAAAATCAAATAAGTTTCTTTTTTCTATTTTTTTTTTTAGAATTGGGGAAATATGGGTAAGTTTGAAAGCAGTAAGAAGGGAATTAGTGGATAGGGAGGGGCTGAATATTAGGGACAGAAAAAAAATGGACAAGGAAAGCTGCTGTAGAGAATGGAAGGAAATAAGATAAAGCATAAAAGTAGATGTTTTATCATTGACAAGAAGGGTTACCTATCCTTCTGAGCCTAGGGAAAAAGAGTATTTTTATTTGAAAAGTTTATGAAGAGATGTATTCACTTAAAAAAAAATGTTTGAACCACAACCAAGATTCAAATCCCCAGAGATAAGCATTTCAAAAAATACATACTTCTCCAATCAGCAGAATATAATGACAATTAGTAGTTATAAAGATCATAGCTTTACAGAGATAAACTACTAATTAAATGTAACAACCCTTCTTATTGGTTAATAGACTAAATTTTGCAGGAAGACATTTTAGACACCTATAGGGAAAAATAAGAAAGGAAATGGAGTGTGAGCAGCATGATATCAAAGCAAAACTCCTGTCTTTAAGAAGGAAAGAACATAATGAAAGAATAAGGTTAGCCTATTTAACTACTAACAGGACAAAGGATTGTTCATATTATAAAGAAAAATAAGCAAGTCAATACACTCTTCTGACAGACTAGTAAGAACAACAAAAATGAATCACAGAAAAGAGGTACCTAACAATTGTATTTATTTATTTAGTCTAGACATCTGATTTGATTTGTATGGGTGAACTACTGTTGAGGAAACTCTCCATCCCAATGCAGATCAACAGTTCTTCTGCAAATTGAACTCTGAGTTGATCGGTCAATTGAAGTGAAGTGACTTGCACAAGAGGGCAAATATCAGAGGTGAGAGTTGAACCCAGGTTTTCCTAACTGCAAGACTGGTTCTCTATACACCGTACCACTCTGCCTCTCATTAAGATATTAAACAGTTAAAAAAAATAATACTTTATCAGCATTTTAAAAGGCCTATAACTTCACTTGTATGAGCATTTCCTTTGTCATGTTTCAGTAGACTGTTTTTAAGGGTTGCTGTGACTCAGACAATTCAATGCAAAATGACCAGTCTTTGCTGAATTTAGCATAGCCAACTCTCAAATGACAGATACACAATCAGGCTAGACCTAATCCCAAAACCTTTCAGGCTTAATAGGACCTACCAGAATTTGCACTCCCTTGGCCTAGTTAGATTTTAATAGAAGGGTATTTGATATATTACATAATAATTGATTGACTCAGAGTTATTAAATTGCTTTTTT
Source organism: Vombatus ursinus (assembly GCF_900497805.2). Classification (NCBI taxonomy): domain Eukaryota; kingdom Metazoa; phylum Chordata; class Mammalia; order Diprotodontia; family Vombatidae; genus Vombatus; species Vombatus ursinus. The sequence continues at coordinate 4,479,496 of NW_020954570.1, read as the reverse complement.
AAAGAATTCTTAATGTTCCACAAAAGAATGTCAAATTCTGTTTCTGACACTTATTCACTGTGCCCCAGATAACTCTTCATGTCTGTGAATTGAATCAGAAAAGGGCTTTTCCTCACTGGGATTCCAAAAAGGAAGGGGATATGTTACTTTTATTCTTGTATTAGTTAATCATCTTAATATTTTATGTAGAAGGTACCAGTGCAACAGGTAGGATGTTTATCTATTTTACTTAACTCTTACAATATCACATCCCACCCCTCTATGTCCAATCATATATCACCTTGATGTTATTGTGTGTAATATTTTATGTTCTTGATAATTTCTTAATTTTAAGAGACCTAGAGGAAGACTCCAGCATTTTGGGTAAACTATCAATGGAAGAATACATCCTCAGACAGTTATTAGTTTTGTGTCATTGGACAAGTCATTTAACCTCTACCTACTTTACTTCAACTTACTCATTTGTAAATTAGGATAATAGTATCCCCCAGGATTAATACATGGATAAAATGAGGTAATATTTGTAAAGTATTTTGCAAATCTTAAATTGTTAAATACTCTGTATTTAACTGTACTCTGGTTTCCATTCGACCAAAGTCATGTCCTCCAAGATAAACTCATCACCTGAAATCTCATCATCATGGAGATTGATTCAATTTTGGTTTTCAACACTTCCTCAGCATCATCAGTGGTCTCTCCCCTCTGATTAGAGGGCTAGAGGGTAGAGCAATGAATTCTTGCACAAACTTGCCTATATAGATGGTTCAACAATTTCTAGCTAACTTCATTTCCCATGAGTTTCTCTGCTTGGTTTCAACTCCAGGAATATAATGTCCTTTCCCCTGCCTCACCTTTTTAGATTCCTTTTGTATGCTGTTTTCCTCAAATAGATTATAAATTTCTTGATGCCAGGAACTATTTTTCTTTTTCATATTTATATCCCAACACTTTTCACAGTGCATATCACATAGTAGGCATTTAATAAATGTTTATTGACTGACTGAAAAGATTTATAGATTATACTTTGCTTCATTGGAGGCAGGTACCCAGACCATTGGTACTGTGTCTATTTCAGCAATAGAGAAATGGAATGAGAACTAACTGGAGTCACAAGACCTGACTTCAAATATTGCCTTTAAATCTTATTATGTGTCTGAACTTGACCTCCCTGGGTTTCAGTTGCCTCATCTGCAAAATGAGGGGGTTGGACTAAATGTCTTCTGAGATATTTTCCAACTCTAGTTCAATAATACTAAGAAAATTCATGCTACTATATTCAATCTCTATCCACTTAAAGTCCTACTATGGAGTTTAGTGACTGTGATTAAGAAAAGAAAGAAAGAAAACATGTTTTCTTCCATCCAGAAAGGTCATTCTCAGTGGCCTCTTCAATGTACTTACTAAATCTCTTTTGCAGAAGCAAAAGCATGTGTTCTATACAGATTGTTATTGTCTCAACACATTGATTTGCATAGGGACTCTGTTCTGTCAAGATATAAACATATAAATGCTATGTTTGCATTGGAGTGAATATCCAAATTATTTTTACTTATTAAAGCTAATGTTGAAGATTGTTAATCAAATGTTATTATTTTAACCCATTTCTTAGGGTAGATCTTATTACCTGAATATTAATCTTGCATTTTCACAGTGTAACTTGGAAGCCACATGATGATTAGATAGGGCTCATCTTGCTTTGTCTTCATGGAAATTTTCATCAAAATCACCATTCAATTTTAAGTCAGGAAAAGGTTTGCATAAATAATCAATGTTATTCTTTTCCCCATCTATTGCAGAGTCTTTGATGAAACTTAAGGGAAATGAAAATGAGGCATGAAGTCAACTTACTGTGTAAAGGTGTTCTCTTTGCCATTTGGTTTTTCCATTTGTAAAATAGAAAGAAGGCCTCCAGTATTCCAGCAAATAGCCACATATAGACTTTAAAGGCCACTTTAGCAAGTTAAAGGAGCTATGCCCTGGGAGAATTTCAGTGAATGATCTTACTTTCTCTGTGGAAATATGTGAAAAAAAAATGAATGCACTTTTAGAATCTCAATACAATAGACTATACAAGTAGAAATTATTGCTATTATTATAATTGCATGATTTTGCTATATTGAATGGTCTCAGTGAATTAGCATTGCATTATAAGGGATAACTTTCAAAGAAATTGAATATCTCATTATTTTTTGTTGTTGTTGTTAAAGAAAGAATGAAAATGGAAGGCAATAAAAAAAGAAAATGGAAGGCACAGGCAATATAAAACATTAAAAAATGTGCTGGGAGCTTATATTTGTATTTCTATATAGTGACTTTCAGACAGACTATGACAAGGTTGGCTTTATATATATATATATATACATATATATACACACACACATACAGATACATACATACATACACATACATATGTACATACACATACACACACATACACACACATATACACACACACATATATGTATATACAACAGTTAATTGTGCATTGACTGCCAGAAGTATTTGCTTTTGACTTCTCCTTCATTTATTTCTTCATAAAACAGAAGTTAGCAGCAGTTTACCATTTGACAGTTTTTCTTAGAGCAAGTCTTATAACATTACACAACTGTTCCAATAAAGGTTTTTACTACACATCCCCTTGCCTTTTTCCCTTAGAGCAGAGGTTTCTAGACTTATTTCTATTTTTTTTTGGAAGAGAATAAGCATTTTTTTTCATTTTTTAAATAATTAATGTATTTTAATGTTCAACATTCACTTCCATAATGTTTTGCATTTTAAATTTCCCCCCCTTCACTTTCCTCCCCACTTGAAGGCTGTGTGCAATCTGATACAGGCTCTACTTATACATTCATATTAAGTATATTTTCCCATTAGTCATGATATAAAGAACAATTACAACTAATGGGAAGAAGCATGAAAATGAAGCATGTTGGCCAATCTGATAGGTGTGATGTGGTACCTCAGAGTTGCTTTGATTTGCATTTATCTAATCAATAGTGATTTAGAGGATTTTTCATATGACTATAGATGGTTTTAATTTCTTCATCTGAAAAGTGCCTACTCATATCCTTTGACCATTTGTCAATTGGGGAATGACTTGTATTCTTATAAATTTGACTTAATTCTCTATATATTTTAGAAATGAGGCCCTTATCAGAGACACTGGTTGTAAAAATTCTTTGCCAGTTTTCTACTTTCCTTCTAATTTTGGTTGCATTGGTTTTGTTTGTGCAAAACTTTTCAATTTAATGTAATAAAAATTATTCATTTTGTATTTTGTAATGTTCTTTATCTCCTGTTTGGTCATGAATTCTTCTGTTCTCCATAAATCTGATAGGTAAACTATTCCTTGTTCTCCCAGTTGGGTTACAGTATCAGACTTTATATCTAAATCATGAATCCATTTTGACTTTATTTTGGTATATGCTGTGAAATTTTGGTCTATGCCTAGTTTCTGCAAAGTAGTTTTAATGATTGCTGCTTTATAATACAATTTAAGATCTGGAATGGCTAAGCTACCTTCCCCTGTATTTCTTTTCATTAGTTCTCTTGATATTCTGGACCTTTTGTTATTTCAAATGAATCTTGTTATTATTTTTTCTAGCTCTACACAATATTTTGGTAGTTTGATTGGTATGGCACTGAATAAGTAAATTAGTTTAGGTAGAATTGTCATTTTTATTATATTAGCTTGGCCTACCCATGAGCACCTGATATTTTTCTTATTATTTGGATCTGACTTAATTTGTATGAAAAGTGTTTTGTAATGGTGTTCATATAGTTCCTGGGTTTGTTTCTGGTAGGTAGACTACTAAATATGTTATAATATCTACAGTAACTTTAAATGGAATTTTTCTTTCTATCTCTTGCTGTTGGGTTTTGTTGGTAATATATAGAAATGGCAATGATTTATATGGGTTTATTTTACAGCCTTCAACTTTCCTGAAGATGTTTATTATTTCAAGTAGTATTTTATTTGATTCTCTAAGTATATCATCATATCATCTTCAAAAAGTGATAGCTTTGTTTCTTCTTTTCCTATTCTAATACCTTCAATTTCTTTGTCTTCTCTTATTGATAAAGCTAATATTTCCAGTATGATATTGAACAACAGTGGTGATAACGGACATCCTTGTTTCACCCCTAATCTTATTGGAAATGCTTCTAGCTTTTCTCCATTACATATGATGCTTGCTGAAGGTTTTAAGTAGATGCTACTTGTTATTTTAAGGAAGACTTCATTTATTCCTATGCTCTCTAGTGTTTTTAAATAAGAGTGGGTGTTGAATTTCATTAAAAAGCTTTTTCTGCATCAATTGAGATGATCATGTGGTTTCTGTTAGTTTTGTTGTTGATATGATCAATTTTGCTAATAGCTTCCCTAATATTGAACCAGCCTTGCATTCCTGGTATCAGTCCTACCTGGTCATTATGTATTATTCTTGTGATAATGTGCTACAATCTATTTGCTAATATTTTATTTAAAATTTTTGCATCTATCTTCATTAGGGAAATTGGTGTATAATTTTCTTTCTCTGTTTTGACTCTTCTCAGTTTAGGTATCAGCACCATATTTGTATCATAAAAAGAATGTAATAACACTCCATCACCTATTTTCCCAAAATAGTCTATATAGTGTTGGAATTAATTATTCTTCAAATGCTTGATAGAATTCACTTGCAAATCTATCTGGCCTTGGAGATGTTTTCATAGGAGTTCATTGATGGCTTGTTTAATTTATTTTTTCTGAAATGGGGATGTTTAAGTATTTTATTTCCTCTTCCATTAATCTGGGCAATTTATATTTTTTTGTAAATATTCATCCATTTCACTAACATTGTCAAATTTATTGGCAAACAGTTCAACAAAATAGCTCCTAATGATTATTTTGATTTCCTCTTCATTGGTGGTGAATTCACCCTTTTCATTTTTGAGGCTGGTAATTTGGTTTTCTTCTTTCTTTTTTTCTTATCAAATTAACTGAAGGCTTATCTATTTTATTGCTTTTTTTTCCCACATAAAACCAGCTCTTAGTTTTATTTATTAGTTCAATCATTTTCTTAATTTCAATTGTATTAATCTCTCCTTTGGTTTTTAGAATTTCTAATTTGGTATTTAATTAGGGATTTTAAATTTATTCTTTTTCTAGCTTTTTTTTAGTTACATGCCCAATTCATTGATCTTTTCTTTCTCTATGTTATTTATAGAAGCATTTAGAGATGTAAAGCTTCCCCTAAGGACCACTTTTGCTGCATTCCATAAGTTTTGGTATGTTGTCTCATTATTATTATTCTCTGGAATAAAGTTATTGATTGTTTCTATGATTTGCTTTTTGATTCACTCATTCTTTAGGATAGATTATTTAGTTAATTTAGTTAATTTTAGTTAATTAATTTTGGTCTATCTTTCCATGGTCCTTTATTACATGTAATTTTTATTGTATTATGATCTTAAAAGGATGCATTTAATATTTCTCCTTTTCTGCATTGGATCTAGAGGTTTTTATGTTCTAGTACATGGCCAGTTTTTATGTAGGTGTTTTGTTTTACTAAGAAAAAGCTATATTCCTTTCTATCCCCATTTAGTTTTCTCCAGAGGTCAACCATATTTAACTTTTCTAAAATTCTATTCATCTCCTTAACTTCTTCATTGTTTATTTTTTGTTTAGATTTATCTATATCTGAGAAGGTAAGGGTGAGGTCCCCCACTAGTGTAGTTTTGCTTTTTTTTTTTTAGATTGTACACATTTGTTGTTTGGTGAATTTAAAAGTATGCAAAATATATTCAGTAAGCCAGTTGGCATTCAAACCTTTAATAAATTTAAAAATGCCCTTTGCTTTCTTTCATAACAGTATAAGAGAACACTTATAATCCACCCATGGTTAGTGGGTAGGTGAAGGTTGTTGTTGCTATTGTTGTTGTAGGTGAAGATTGTTGTTGTTGTTGTTGTTGTTGTTGTTTAGTCATTTCAGTGGTATCTTCATGACCTGATTTGGGGTTTTCTTGGCAAAGATACTTGAGTGGTTTGCCATTTCCTTCTCCAGCTCATTTTACAGATGAGGAAACAAAGGCAAATAGAGTTAAGAGATTTGCCCAAGGTTACATGGCTATTAAGTGTCTGAGGCCACATTTGAACTCAGAAAGATGAGGCATCTTGACTCCAGGCCCAGCACTCAATCCACTGCCACACCTAGCTGCCCCAGGTGAAGAATACAAGCATAAAAATACTTTATATAAAAGCCCTATATGACAGGAAGACACACAAAAGAACAGAACTACTACTCTTTATTAGAAATCTGCTTATTTTGCAATTAACAAAAGGTAATTAGCATCCCCTTGCTAAAAATTTTTTTTTGGAGTGAAGAATTTTTATCTAAACAACCTTCAAAGAGCAGTTAGGGCTGACTGTGATAGCATCCTAACTACTTAACCTTGAAGCAAGGTTCAAAGGAAAAGCACTATAGCTAATTACCCCAAAGGATTCTATTCACCGGTGACCTACCAAGCCTATGTAGAAACTTTGGCAACCTCTTCCTCACAAATCCTTACCTCTGTGCTAGGTAATCTGATATTGTTTCCATTTCTGGAGGAATCTCATATTTTTCCCAAAAAGAGTAATCTCTTCTTTTTGGACTTCTATATTTTGTGACTGCAGGTCTCACCCAAATTAGCCTAAGAAAGGTTAGTCCACCTCCTGACATGAACCAATTATTGAATTATAATTCAATGTGCTTTTCTACTGTGGTTTGCATACTGAAAGTAGCTAATATATTTTTCCTCATTCATCACACTTTTGACAATATGCAGTTATAAAATTTTATATCTATATCAATGCATTAGTGATACACAAATCAAATTTATGGCAAAAGTTTTCAAACTTCTTTTCTTGCAACAATATAGCAAGGCGGCATAGTGCAGTAGCACATGGAGCTGATCTTTCTGGAAGCTAGGAAGACCTCTACTCAAATCTCAACTCTGTGTGATCTTGGGCAAGTCATTTAAGTATTTAGAGCTCTACGCAACTCTAAAACTGAGGCAGATATGTCACCAACCTGTATTAATAGAGGTAATTTAGTGACACAGATATTCCTTATGCCAATGAAATCAGAGGTCAAGTTCCTATACCTGCACAAAAATAAAATGTGATTAAATTAAGGAGAAAGTGAGCAGTGGGAATTGATTATACTAAAGATTTACAGCCTTCAAATAGCCTTCAAAACTAGAAATAACCCAACTATGTAATTGATTCTATTTATTCCTCAGCATTTATTTAAAGATCAAAAAAACATGATTTTCTCTTGTAAAAGCTCCTGTTTGTATTTATCTTCATTTCCAAACATATTATAAAAGGTCAAATCTCATAAATAAATTTATTTACCCCTAACTTTATAAACCACCTGTCCCAAAGACCTTAGTAGAGTACTCTGGAAAAAGTGGTGTTCAATATGAGTTAAATGAATGTACAGCATTCTAATAAACTACCATTTCATCAAGTATAAATTTACGTTCTAAAGGAAAAAAATAAGCTTGATAACTAACTACATTATTCATTTGACTACAATAGTCAAATATGATGAAATGCAAATTTCCTATCTGTTAGCATTCAACATATGTCAGCAAGAAGCTAAATGTCCAGATATTCTGGCACATACCTGCCCTGTTAATTCTGTCAATTTTATCCAGAGTAGGAGACTGGACTCAAGGCTGAGGGTTACTTTGACAGGGGCTCTTTGATGCCACATCATTAAATGAATCAATTGTCAGTAAAAAAAAAGTTATTTAACACATTTATGACAGACACTGTATTGACAGGGAAGGATCAATGGATGGGTAAATAGCTCCTTGCATTCTGGGCAGATGAGCTCTAGCTCAATATTCTTAATAGTAACCTTCTTATGTCTCTCTTGAGTCTTGTATTTGAAGATCAAATTTTCTGTTGAGCTCTGGTCTTTTTATCAGGAAGGTTTGAAAGTCCCCTATTTCATTTAATATCCATCTCCTCCCCTGAAAGATCATGCTTATTTTTTCTGGGTAGTTGATCCTTGGTTGTAATCCAAGCTCCTTTGTCTTATGTAATATCATATTCCACACCCTCTGATCTTTTAATATAGAAACTACAAGGTTCTCTGTAATCCTGATTGTGGTTACATGATATTTAAATCATTTCTTTCTGTATGCTTGCAGGATTTTCTCTTTGGCCTGGTAATTTTGTAATTTGGCTACAATATTCCTTGGTGTTTTCAATTTGAGATCTCTTTCAGGAGTTGATCAGTGGATTCTTTCAATGACTATTTTACCCTCTGGTTCTAGGATGTCAGGGCAGTTTTCCTTGATGATTTCCTGAAAGATACTGTCCAGGCTCTTTTTTTTTTTATCATGAATTTCAGGTAGACCAATAATTTTTAAATTTTCTCTCCTGGATCGGTTTTCAAGGTCAGTTGTTTTATCAATGAGCTATTTTATGTTTTCATCTATTATTTTGTCATCCTTTTGTTTCTGTTTGACTGATTCTTGCTCTCTCATAGTCATTAGCTTCCATTTGCCCAATTCTAATTTTTAACAAATTCTTTTCTTCTACTTGACTTTGTACCTCCTACCCCATTTGGCCAATTTTATTTTTTAGGGACTTATTTTCTCCAATGTACTTTTTTTTCCAGTTGACTAATTGTATTTTTTAAGGACTTGTTTTCTACAGTTAATTTTTGTCCTTCTTTTTCCAAGCTATTGACACTTTCTTGCATACCTCTCATTTCTTTACCCATTTTTTCTTCTACATCTCTCATATGACTTTTAAAGTCCTTCTTGAACTCTTCTAAGAAGGCTTTTTGGGCTTCAGACCAGTTCATATTCCCTTTTGAGGTTCCAGATGTGGGTTTGTTGACAATATTGTCCTCTTCAGAATTTCTTCCTTGATCTTCACTCTTCCCATAATAAGAATCTACTGTATGTTTCTTTTTGTTCATGGTGTTTGCTTATTTCCTGGCCTTTAAAGAGATTGAGCTCTCCTGTTGGGGAACAGAGGGCACTGACCCAAGCTTCTTGCATTGGGAGCCTAGGATTTGGTCACTAGCTTTGTGTGCTAGAGCCACCAATGCTGGCAGTTGGAGGCTGTAGGGTTCTGACAGCTCATCTGGTGTTGGGCTGGAATCAGCAATACTGGAACTCTAGGGGTAGGTTTGGGTAGTATGGCCCCTGGAGGTTGCCTGCTCACCCTGGCCTTTCCTTCATTTTGTTTTCTTCAGCTCCTTTCAAATGGATTTTGCAGGATGTTTATCCATCTGGGACCCCTTGGAACACTTGCCAGAGTTTTGCTCAGGCACTAGGAGACCCGGTTGCTGTAGAATGCTGAGGCACCTGGTGGTTTTCTGAACTGGTTTCCACTGGTTCCCTTGCCATCACTGAAGCACTCAGGGGTCCTGGTGTTGGTGTTTGTCTGCTCCACCACCTGGTTTTCAGGATCTCCTCCTGGTATGCTGAGGTGGGGCTTTCTGCAAGGTTGCTGGGACACCTCCTGTTCTGTACTTCTCCCCTTCCTCCAGGGTAAGAGGGGCCTTTCCCATTAATCCCTCAAGCTACCTGGGCTACTGGACTGATGCACCCTGTCTTTCTTCTGGTTCTGCCGTTCCAGGGTTTTTCTTGGGGAAATATTTTCTGGGCTTTCAGAGGTTAATAAGGGAGGGTCTTTCCTATCTATTTCTTCCTGTATCTCCCTTTACTTCCCTTTTAAGAATGTAGATGCTATACCACTTGGTGCATATATTGCTTCATTGTCTATGGTGAATTTTAGCAGGCTATAGTTTCCTTCTTTATTTTTTTTAATTAGATTTATTTTTTCTTTTGCTTTATCTGAGATCAGGATTGATACCCCTGCTTTTTTTTTTAACTGCTGTTGAAACATAATATATTCTGTTCCCTCTTTATGTGTATCCTTCTGCTTCAAACGTGTTTCTTTTTTTTGTTTGTTTGTTTTTCAACCAAAGACAAGGTTTATTAAAGATCTGACATACTGGGCAGACTCTTAAGGAATCTAAGCATTTGTATTGCTAATACAAGTGGGCCAGATTTTAAAAGTCTGGACCCAAATGTGTTTCTTGTAAACAACATATCTTAGAATTATGGTTCTTAATTCACTCTACTATCCATTTCCATTTTATGGGTGAGTCCATCCCATTCATATTCACAGTTGTGATTACTGTCTGTGTCTTCCTCTCAATCCTATTTTCCCCTTTCCCTGTTTATGCTTTTCTCTTTCCTTTCTCTCCTCAGTCTATTTTTGCTTTCAACCACTGCCTCCCTTCTAATAGCCCCCTCCCTGTTCTTCGCCTTTATACTTTCTGTTTCTTCCTTCCCTTCTATTAACCCCCTCCTTTTTCTTTTCTCTTCCCCTCTTACTTCCTAAAGAATTAGTTAGATTTCTATGCCTAATTGATCATGTTATTCACTCTTTTAACCAAATCTGATGAGAGTAAGATTCAAACAATGCTCATCTCCCTCCCTTCTTTCCTTCTACTGTATTAGGTTTTTGTGTCTTTTCATATGATGTAATTTACCCTTGTCTGTGTCCTCCTTTTCTCTTCTCTCAGTATAATCCTGGTTCACCACTTAATTAGATTTTTTTACCATCATATCAAAGTCAACATATACCCATATGCTCTAAGTATACCCCCTTTTGAATGTCATAATAGCATTGCCATTCTCAAGAGTTACAAGTGTCATCTTCCCTTGTTGGAATGTAAATAGTTTGACCTTATTAATAAAAAGTTGTTGTTGCTGTTGGTGTTTTCTTTATTGTTTACCTTTTTATGCCTGTCTTGAGTCTTATATTAGAAGGTCAAATTTTCTATTGAAGTCTGGTCTTCATCAGGAAAGGTTAGGAAGTCCCCTATTTCATTGAATATCCATTTCCTCTTCTGAAAGATTATGCTCATTTTTGCTGGGTAGTTGAGCCTTCACTGTAATCCAAGCTTCTTTGTCTTACAGAATATTGTATTCCACACCATCCACTCTTTTAATGTAGAAGATGCAAGTTTCTGTGTAATCCTGAAAGTGGTTCAATGATTTTTAAATTGTTTTCTTTTTTTTTTTTTGGCTACATGCAGTATTTTCTCTTTGATCTGGTAATTTTGGAATTTGGCTATAATATTCCTTGGTGTTTTCAATTTGGGATCACTTTCAGGTGATTGGGATTCTTTCAATGACTATCTTACCCTGTGGTTCTAGGACCTCAGTGCAGTTTTCCTCAAAGATTTCCTGAAAGATATTGTCTAGGCTCTTTTCTTTTTTTTTTCTTTCATTATGATTTTCAGGTAGACCAATAGTTTTTAAATTGTCTCTCCTGCATCTATTTTCCAGGTCAGTTGTTTTATCAATGAAATATTTTCCATTTTCTTCTATTTTTTCCTTCTTTTGTTTCTGTTTGACTGATTCTTGATCTGTCATAGAGTCATTAGCTTCCACTTGCTCCATTCTAATTTTTGAGTTGTTTTCTTCTGTTAGATTTTGTAACTTCTTTTCCTTTTGGCTCATTTTACTTTTTAAGGAGTTCTCTTCAATGAGTTTTTGTGACTCCTTTTCTATTTGGCCAATTGCATTTTTTAAGGACTTGTTTTCGATAGTTTTTTGTCTTCCCTTTTCCAAGTTACTAACTCTCTTTTGCATACCTCTCATTTCTTTTCCCAATTTTTCTCTACCTCTCTTATTTGAGTTTTACAATCCTTCTTGAGCTCTTCAAAGAAGGCTTTTTAGGGTTGAGACCTGTTCATATTCCCCTTTGAGATTTTGGATGTGGGTATATTGACATTGCTGTCCTCTTCTGAATTTGTGCCTCAATCTTTCATTTACCCGTAATAAGAATCTATGGTTATTGTCTGTTTCTGCTTTTTATGCATGATATTTGCCTATTTCATGACTTAAAAAAAAGGAAAAAAAAGTTAAGCTCCTCTGGTGGAGCAAAGGGATCACTTATGCGAGCTTCTTTTCCTGCTCAGTTGGGCCTTGTACTTGAATGTTTGGCTCCTGCTCACCTGGCCTCACACAGGGACGTTTTGCTGCTAGTGGATGTCTGTCAGCCTGGAGTTTTGCCAGAGGTTTGTTGAGGTACTGGGTGATTTGGTTGTGGAGATTGCCTTCACCTGGGTTGGTTTTCTGAGCTGGTGTTTACCAGTTCCCCAGCCTGTATTGGGGCTCTCAGGAGTCCTGGAGTTAGCACTTGCCTGCCGCCAACCTGGGTCTCAGGATCTTTCCCTTCTATGCTGAGGTGTGGCTTGCCTTTGGCTTACTGGGATGCCTCCCATTCTGTACTGCTTCCCCTCCTCAAGAATGAGTGGGGGGTCTTTTCTGTTAATCCCCCAAGTTTCCTGAACTACAAGACTACAGTGCCCTGTCTTTTCGCTGGCTCAGGGTTTTTCTTGGGTTGATATTTTCTGGGCTTTCAGAGGTCGATAAGGGAGGGTGAGAGAGCCATCTTGGATACTGGAAGCCAAGAATCCATCCACTTACAGAAAAAACATACTCAGTACCCCCCCCCAGAAAACTACTTTTTTTTTTGAAACATGAACTTCCTTTATTTTTATCCACTGGAGGTACAGAACATTACATTAACACACATGGCTATAATATATGAGATATGTCATCACCAAATTCATTACCTATATATCATTGGGAACAGAATTTTATAGCGTGAAAACAGATGCATGTGGGTAATGAACGCTTGTTGATCAATGTGCATTTATAAAAAGGCATATTAAAAAGTGACTGTTTGAACATTGGGGGCGGATCCAAAATGATGGAGGAAAAGCAGTGACTTGCTTGAGCTCTTCCCCAAACCCCTCCAAATACCTATAAAAGTGGCTCTAAACCAATTCTAAGGCAGCAGAACCCACAAAAAGACAGAGTGAAACAAATTTCCAGCCCAAGACAGCCTGGATGGTTGATCAGAGAAGGTCTATTGTGCCAGGCTAGGAGAGGAACACAGCTTGGTGTGGGCACATAGGCCTCAGTGAAACTGGATCAGGTCTCAGAGAAATGAATCACAGGCAGTGGTGGTGGTTTCCAGACTTCTCAACCCATGAACACCAAAGACAACTTAGAAAGTTAGTGGGAAAAGTCTGTGTCTGCGGTGAGAGAGAGAGAAGAGCAGTCCCCACCTCAAGTCGCCGAGCATGGCCTTAGGGCAGAGGCTGCTTCCAGAGCCTCTGGCCCAAAGACTGAATCAAGTGGCTGATCAGAGGGGAATTGCAGAGATCTCTCTACTGATGCAGGATTCTCTTGCTTTGGAATTTGGCTACAATATTCCTAGACATTTTCTTTTGGGATCTCTTTCAAGAGGAGATGGGTGGATTCTTTTAATTTCTATTTTGTCCTCTGGTTCTAAAATATCAGGGCAGTTTTCCTTGATAATTTCTTGAAATATGATGTCTAGGCTCTTTTTTGGATCCAAATATTGTGGAAACACAATCAGGATAACAGAAGATTTAGCAGTTTCTACATTAAGGGACTGGAGGGCATGGAATATAATATTCTGGAGAGCAAAGGAGATAGGATTACTACCAAGAATCACCTACCCAGCAAAACTCAGTATAATCCTTCAGTAGAAAAAATGGTCATTCAGTGAAATAGAGAATTTTCAAGCAACCTTGATGAAAAGACCAGAGCTGAATAGAAAATTTGACTTTGAAATACAGGACTCAAGTGAAACATGAAGAGGTAAACAGGAAAGAGAAATCATAAGAGACTTCTTCAGGTTGAACTGTTTGCATTCCTACATGGAAAGATGATATTTGTAACTCATGAGACCTTTGTTAGTATTAGGATAGTTGGAGGGTAAAAATTATATGTATGTGTATATAGATAGATAGATAGATGAATAGGTAGATAGATAGATAGATAGACAGACAGGTAGATAGATAGAGGGCACAGGGTGAATTGTAGATGAATGGGTGATATCTGGAAAATAAAATGAAGGGGTAAGAGAGGATTATACTGGGAGAAGGAAAAAGGGAGAGGTAGAATTGGGTAGATTATCTCACATAAAACAGACAAGAAAAGGGTTTTACAGTGAAGAGGAAATGGGGAATGGTGAGAGGAAATGAGTGAATCTTATTCTCATCAGATTTGCCTTAAGGAGGGAATGACATACACACTCAATTGGGTATGAAAATCTATTTTATCCTACAGGAAAATGGGGGGGGGAAGGGAACAAGAAAGCAAGGAGATGATAGAGGGGAGGGCAGATTGAGGGAGGGGACAATCAGGAGCAAATACTTCTAAGGACAGAGAGGATCAAAAGAGAGAATAGAATAAATGGGGGGCAGGGTAGGATAAAGGGAAATATACTTAGTTTTTCACAACATGACTACTATGGAAGTGTTTTGCATGACTACACATGTATAACCTATATCGAGTTGCTTGCCTTTTCAATAAGGGTGGATGAAGAAGGGAGAAAATTTGGAACCCAACATTTTAAAAACATATGTTAAAAAATTGTTTTCACATACAACTGGGAAATAATACAGGAAATGGGGTATAGAAATCTATCCTGCCCTACAGGAAAAAAGAAGGGGAAGGGGGTAAGAGAAGGGGTGGGTGAGATAAAGGGTTGGGCAGATTAGGGGACTGGGTATACAAAATGCATGCCATCTTGGGGTGGGGGGGAAGAATGGGATGGGGAGAAAATTTTGAACTCAAGATCTTGTGGAAGTGAATGTTGAAAACTAAAAATAAATAAATAAACAAAAAATGGCCCTTTAAAATAGTCCCTTTTTTAATTTGTTCTTTTTCTGTTTTTTTTAGTTGTATGCCCAATTCATTGATCTCCTCTTTCTCAATTTACTTATGTAAGCATTTAGAGGTATAAAACTTCCCCTAAGAACTGCTTTCACTGCATCCCTTAAGTTTTGGTTTGTTCTGTCATTATTGTCATTCTCTTGAATGAAGTTATTGATTGCTTCTATGATTTGTTGTTTGACCCATTCATTTTTTAGGATTAGATTGTTTAGATTCTAATATTTTTTTTTGTCTATCTTTCCCAGGCCTTTTATTACATATAATTCTTATTGCATCATGATCTGAAAAGGATGAATTTGATATTTCTGTCTTTCTGCATCAGATCGTGAGGTTTTTATGCCCTAGTACATGGTCAATTTTTGTATATATGCCATGTATCACTGAGAAAAAAATCATATTCCTTTCTATCCCTATTTAATTTTCTCAAGAGGCCTACCATATCTAACTTTTCTAATATTCTATTCACCTCCTTAGCTTCTTTCTTATTTATTTTGTGGTTAGATTTATCTAGTTCAGAGAGGGGGATTTTGAGGTCCCCCACTAGTATAGTTTTGCTGTCTGTTTCTTCCTGTAATTCCCTAAATTTCTCCTCTAAAAATTTGAATGCTATACCATTTGAAGCATGTATGTTTAGTAATGATATTACTTCATTGTCAATAGTGCCTTTTAGCATGATGTATTTTCCTTCCTTGTCTCTTTTGATAAGATCTATTTTTCCTTTTGCTTTGTCTGAGATCAGAATTGCCACCCCTGCTTTTTTTTTTTAACTTCAGCTGAAGCATAATATATTCTGCTCCAGCCTTTTACCTTTACCCTTTACCTTGTCCCTCTGTTTCAAATGTGTTTCCGGTAAACAATATATTGTAGGATTATGGTTTTGAATCCATTCTGCTATCTGCTTTTGTTTTATGGGAGAGTTCATCCCATTCACATTCATGGTTATGATTACTATCTGTGTCTTTCTCTCCATTCTATTTTCCCCATTTATGTTTTTCTTTCTCCTTACTCCCTTTCCCTCATCACTAGTGTTTTGCTTTTGACCACTGCCTCCCTCAGTCCCTCCTCCCTTCCCTTAGCCCTTTCCCTTTTCTTCCCCTTTACCATTACTACTTTTTCCCTCCCTTCTATGCCCCCTCCCTTTTCTTTCCCCTTTTCCCTGCTACTGCCTTTCCATGGAAAATTCCTGCACTCTTTTCTCTGTACTAGTTATCATTTATAGTATCTGAGTCACTCTCCCAGATATAATGGACCACCATCCCCTGAGTTTGTTGCATTTGCTTCCTGAGAAAGATGACTGCCAATCTCCCCACTCTAACTTCTAGAAACACAGATAGGTGGCACAGTTGATAAAACACTGGGTCTGCAGACAGTAAGACTTGAATTCAAGTGTGTACTTAGAACACTTACTAGCTGAATGCCTCAGGAGCAGTTGCTGCTACTGTTGATTCAGTTGCTGCCATGGCCTGCTTCTTGTTTACTGGGGCCTGGTCTGTGCTGGCATGACTTGCACTGGATTGTGCTCCACTCTCACTCTTTGCTGCAAACTTTCTAAATTGTCTTGGGCTGGAAAATTGTTCTATCCCAATTTTTTTTGTGCATTTTACCACTCTAAATTTTGTTTTGAGGCATTATATAAAATTGTTCACAGTGATTTTGGGGAGATGTCAGGTGAGTCCCTGATTTTCTTTGCCATTTTTACTCTAGCATGTATACGATATAACTTGCCCATGGTCACATAACTTGTAAGGTCAGAAAGACCTCAAACCATAAGAAGTATTTTTATAGTTTTTTAGGTTTTGCAAAGCACTTTATTTTCTCATATGTGTATGCGTACATCTTGATATATGTATGCATGTATGGATTCTCTCATATGACACTGTGAAGAAGTTGATATAATTCTCATTTTATAGATGAAGTTATTTATGCTATATTGATTACCACACATACATAAATACACATTCACTCACACATTTACATGACACCAAGCAGTTGGTTTTATCACCATTTTGTTTTTATGGGGGACAAGGTCAGGGTCTCTAGAGAGGGAAACAGATAAAATAGATTTTTTTTAAAGATACTTTCAAAAGTGAAATTTTTTCACAATCTTCTCTAGAACAAATATGAAAGGAAGCTATACTTCTATGATCATAGTTTAGGGCTGAATGTCTCTAAATGGGCTCTATTGTAGATTCCTTAAGGATCATTACCCTCCAGCTGGTTTTGACAATTTTTCTTCATTCTTGTGCCTTTGATATTTAGACTTTCTGATAGCCTGGGCTGTGTAATGAGGCAATTAGCAGCTGTTGCTCCTAGAGGGGAGTATCAATTGACTTTGAGATTGATATATTTGGTCTGCCATGTGGATGATGAGAATAACTAGAAGTGTAGCTCCAGCTATTGCTATGAGCCAAGATTCAGTTGATTAGTGACTGAGACCTTTGAAGACCTGTTTTTCTGATCCCCTAGATAAATTCTGGATCTTGGCTAGTTGAGGATTGAATGAAATTGTTTGGTATCATTTGTTGCCAGCGGGCATACTGTAAATTAGTTGTAGCACACATAATCCAGAAAAAAAAAAAACCTAAGGCAATTACTAAGCTCAAGGAGAGTGTCATTTGGTAGCCAACTCTGTGATTGCATCTCCTCTATGGATAATTAGTTTTATGACATGCTTCCTTTTTGTAGGTTTAAAGAAGGCAGTGCATGAACCTGTTTGAAGTATCTATACTGTAGAGTATGACAACTATCAAAGGTTACTTCCATAGAGTTCTAAGAAGATAGAATTCACAAGTACACAGATGCATTCATGTATTATATGTGTGCATACCAACACACACACATATACATCCCTCTCTCAATATATATCCTCAAGGGCAGGGACTGTCTTTTGCTTCTGTTTTGTATCTCTAGTTCTTAGCACAATGCTTGGTACATACTAGGCACTTAATAAATCTTTATAGAATTGAATATACACTTATGTATGTATATGTATAGTTAGTTTGTGCTCTTTCATACCAGAAGGCAAGTGAAATATTATTTGCATAATTCCAAAGCAACACTACATTCAAGAATATTACCCAATCCATATATTTGTCATTATGCATATACACATAAGAAAGATAACTAGTGTATACATTATTCATTTTTCCCCCACTAGTTGTTTTGATGTCAAAGAAACATAGGATAAATATTACTGCATCTTTTCCTACCTCACTGGTTACTCCCTGCATAGGTGAGATAAGTAACCAGAAAAGAAACTGAGTGGCTGCATTTAGAAAACTGACAATGTTTGTCATTTACAGCTTTGATGAATTTGATCTACTTCAGTTATGTTCTGTTTTACCTGATGATTTATAAACTAGACAGAGAAGAACTTAGTAGTTACAAATTATTGATTCAGGATGCTATCATTCCTTCCTTAAAATTTCACAATAAAATCCCTGTGATAGTCAAATTCAAAGGGTAAAATTACAACTTTGTGAGTTTGGTGATGTAACCTTATCTCTTTATAATATTTTTGTCTACAGTCTTAATGGTGTAAAGATACCTAAAAGAAAAAGCAACTCTTATTTTATCATAGCAAGATCACAATTGAAATAGCATTACCAACACCACTCCTTTGACCACGAGTTTCCCTAATTTGTAAAGCAGTTTCAATGATCCAGAATTGAGAATAGTGTCCTGTTTTTTTTTCTTTTCCTCTTTTTGTTGTTTGCACTAGGGGGTTGAATTATTTTTTTTCCTTTGTTCTTCTGCTTAAAGATATCTTAACAAACCAGATAAGAGTCCTTTAGGAAGGAGGTATGGGCTTAAGTAAATACAAAACAAATTGAGTATTAACACATGGAGAGAAAGTAAGATTGATGATCTGACAAAACATTAATTAAAAGAAAGACCATTGCCAAGACTTTCTTTGTAATTCAATTCCACATAATTCAAAAACAAAATTAATTTACTGTTTCTTATTTGACAGAAAATAAACAGCTTTGTATTGATTACTCTTTTTGAAAATTTGTGCACATGTAGTGGAACTAAGATCTGCAATCGGAAATGCAGTTGTTTAACCTCTGAGCTTTGAATTTAGATTCATAGAATAACACAGACAAAAGAAATGTTTTTCTCAAGTGAAAGTATTTTGAATTCATTTTGTGTTTGAACATGCAATCTTTGAAACCTAAACAGTTTATTAATTAAAGGAAATAACCTTAAAACTTTTGGCAAAATTAAACATAATTTTGAGCAGTTGTCAATTTTCAAAGTTGAGCATATGCTAACTATTTCACATAGGAGTGATTTAATACAAAAATTACTAATGATGACTGACAATCTTTTTTATATTTATTTACCTAGGTGTGAGTGGATTTAAAAATTTAATACTATTTTGTTTTCTAATTGTAAATACATGTATACTTATTCCCCAGATATCTTCATACTAGCTGACTTGCCTGACATTCCCCTGAGCCTCTCCCACCCACTTTTAATTCTAGAATCCTAATAAAATCAACACTGTCATTGATAGTCCAAAGTATCTGTAAATATTCTGCTTTATGTCTCCACTCATTATCCCTGTAAGTTTTGGAACCAAAATATTACTCCATGGTCACATCCTTATAATGTATTCCCCGTGCCCTTCCTTAGGATGAGGATAGAAACTGTCTTCTTTTTGTATTCCCAATGTTTAGCATATGACATACACTTAATAAATGCATTTTATTCATTAATACATTGATAGATTCCTAACAATTTTAATTATTTCTTTAAACATATTTATTTTATAAACATTTTATTGATATATTTTGTTTTGACATAATTGATACTACTCAACAAAAATTCATCCAAACTATCATCACCAATTAAGTGAATTCCTTCAAAGAGCTAAACAAAATATCAAATAATGAACTTTTGAGTAATATCATAAGTTATTTTCTAGTTTTGCCATCTACACAGGTTTATGGGGAGGGATGTATCTTTTTTTCACCTTAATTGTATTTCACTCCCTTTTCAATTACATGTAAAGACAGTCCTTTTCCTTCATTTTTGCAAAATTTTGAGTTCCAAACCCTTCCACACCCTTTTCTTTCCCCAAGACAGCAAACAACCTGATATAGACTATTCATGCACAAGCATGTAAAATATATTCTAGGAGTCTGGCCTGGGGAGCCAAGATGGCATGGTAAAAGCAATGACTTGCTTTAGCTCTCCCCCAAACCCCTCCAAATACCTATAAAAATTGCTTTAAACAAGTTCTAAAGCAGCGGAACCCACAAAAAGACAAAGCAAAACAAATTTCTAGCCCAACACAAGCTGGATGGTTGATCAGAAAGGTTAATCACACCAGGCTGGAAGAGGAGTGTAGTTTGACCTGGACCCGGAGGCCACAGCAAACCTGGAGCAGGCTTCAGAGAACTGAATCACAGGCAGCTGTGGCAGTTTCCAGACTTCTCAACCCATGAACACCAAAGACAACATGAAAGGTCACTGGAACAAGTCTGTTTTTGCCATGAGAGAGAGAAGCGCAGTGGTCTCAGCTCCAGTCCCCAAGCTCAGCCCTGAGGCGGAGTCTGCCTCCTGAACTTTTGGCCCACAGACTGATGGGGAATCAAATTACTGATCAGAGGGGGATTTCAGGGATCTCTCTGCTGGTACAGGATTCTCTTGCTTTGCATGTGCTTGGATATGGTTCACAGTTCTGGGGGGCAGCCCTGAGACAAGGAGGAGCACTGGCATGGGGGAGCTTGTAGTGGCAGTGGAGAGGAAATCCTCCTCACAGTTCCAAGACAAAAAAGAATGCTTGTGGTCACTCATAGACCAGAGCACAGCCAGGAAAGGAGTAAACACCTCACTCATGATCATAGCACCCTGGAAGAACTGAAAATTTACAGGTCCCTAGAAGTATCTCTGAAAACAGCTGCACAAAAGCCCTGAAGCTTGGGACAGTACATTCTCCACACTGGAAACAGATCTATACCTTAACAAAGAGTTTATAACTCAAGTAATTGTCTGGGATCATCCAGCAAACAGAGCAAAAAGAGTCATACTATACTATCTTACTTTGGTGACAAAGAAGATCAAAACATACAACCAGAAGAAGACAACAAAGCCAAAACTCCTACATCCAAAGCCTCCAAGAAAAATATGAATTGATTCCAGGCCATGAAAAAGCTCAAATAGGATTTTGAGAAACAAGTAAGAGAAGTAGAGGAAAAACTGAGAGTGATGCTAAAGGAGACCCCCAAAAACATACTGAAGAAAATAACACCTTAAAAAATAGCCTAACCCAAATGGCAAAAGAGGTCCAAAAAGTCAATGAGGAGAAGAATGCCCTAAAAAGCAAAACTGGCCAAATGGAAAAGGAAGCCCAATACCTTACTGAAGAAAATACTTCCTTCAAAAATAGAATGGGGCAATTGGAAGCTAGTGACTATACGAGAAATGAAGGCACTGAAAAACTAATCCAAAAGAATGAAAAAATAAAAGAGAATGTGAAATATCTCATTGGAAAAACAACTGACCTGGAAAATAGATCCAGGAGAGAAAATTTAAAAAAAAATTATTGGACTATCTGAAAGCCATGATCAAAAAAAAGATCCTAGACATCATCTTTCAAGAAATTATCAAGGGAGACTGCCCTGATATTTTAGAACCAGAGGACAAAATAGAAATAGAAAGAATCCACCAATCACCTCCTGAAAGAGATCCCCAAAGGAAAACTTCTAGGAATATTGTAGCCACATTCTTGAATTCTCAGGTCAAGGAGAAAATATTGCAGGCAGTCAGAAAGAAACAATTCAAGTATTGTGGAAACACAATCAGGATAACACAAGATTTAGCAGCTTCTACATTGAGGGACTGAAGGGCATGGAGTATGATATTCTGGAGGGCAAAGGAGATAGGATGACAACCAAGAATCACCTACCTAGCAAAACTCAGTATAATCCTTCAGGGTAAAAAATGGTCATTCAGTGAAACAGGGGACTTTCAAGCATTCCTGAGGAAAAGACCAGAGCTGAATATTCAATTTGACTTTCAAATACAAGACTCAAGTGAAATATCGAATAGGTGAACAGGAAAGAGAAATTATTAGAGACTTATTGAGGTTGAACTGTTTATATTCCTGCATGGAAAGGTGATAATTGTAGCTCATGAGTCTGTTGTCAGTATTAGGGTAATGGGAAGGAAAAATTATATGCATGTATATAGATAGATAGATAGATAGATAGATAGATAGATAGATAGATAGATAGATAGATAGATAGATAGAT
>NW_020954570.1:4448680-4457440 GCF_900497805.2 Vombatus ursinus | reverse complement strand
GATAGATAGATAGATAGATAGATAGATAGATAGATAGATAGATAGATGGCACAGGGCAAGTTGAAGACAAAGTGGTGATATCTGGAAAATAAAATTAAGGGGTGAGAGAGGATTATACTGGGAGGAGAAAGGGAGAGGCAGAATGGGGTAAATTATCTCAGATGAAACAGACAAGAAAAGGCTTTTACAGTGGAGGGGAAATGGGGGAAGGTGAGAAGGAATGAGTGAATCTTATTCTCATAGGATTTGGCTTAAGGAGGGAATAACATACACAATGGGGTATGGAAATCTATCTTACCCTACAGGAAAATAAGGGGGAAGGAGACCAGAGAGCAGGGGTTGATAGAGGGGAGGGCAGATTGGAGGAGGAGATAATCAGAAACAAACACTTCTGAGGAGGGACAGGGTCAAAATACAGAACAGAATAAATGGGAGGTAGGATAGTATGAATGTAAATATACTTAGTTTTTCACAACAGGACTACTATGGAAGTGTTTTGCATGACTACACATCTATAACCTGTATCGAGAAGCTTGCCTTTTCAATGAGGGGGGTGGGGAGGAAGGAAGGGAGAAAATTTGTAATCCAAAGTTTTAAAAACACATGAGATTGTTCCTGGCCTCTTTCATTAATTATCTGCTAGCATGATTAATAAAATTAATTACCCAGGAAAAAAAAGAACATAGAACACAATGTTAGAACTTGGAGGAGACTTGGGGCATGGACTGTTAACACTGGAAACTAACTCAGAGCTTGGAGTGTTAAAACTGAGAGGAAGCTTAGGTATGGGATCCAAACCCTTCATTTTACAGATAGGGAAACTGAGAATTGGACCCGGAGAGTCAACAAAGGAAAGTGACTTATCCAAGCTTATACCATTTGCTCCAGGAAGAGCCACAACTAGCAGCCAGTTCTACCAACTCCCAAACAAATATGGTAGAACATGATACAATGGGAAGAATGCTGCATTTGGCTATCAGAGGACCTGAATTCAAATCCCAACTTGTCCACTTACTGCCTATATGACTCTGGGTAAATAATTTCACTGCTTTGGGCCTCAGTTTCCTCATTTGTAAAATGAGGGAATTGGAATAAATGATCTCTCAATTCTATTCTAGGTCTAGGTATGTAATTCTACCACCCTGCATTTGGTTATTAGCTAAAGTCAGACTTATGTCTATAGTAAGACTTCTTAAGCTGGGATCCTTGAACTTAAAAAAAAAACTTTCATAATTATATTTCAATATAATTGGAAAAAATGTATTCTACACTAGTCATGCTGTGAAAGAAGAATCAGAACAAAAGGGAAAACAATGAGAAAGAAAAAAATAAAAAAGTGAAAATAGTATGCTTTGATCTGCATTCATACTCCATAGTTCTTTCTCTGGATTTCATTGGCATTTTCCAGTATGAGACTTTTGGAATTGTCTTGGATCATTGCATTGCTGAGAAGAGCTAAGTCTATCACAGATAATCATTGCACAACGTTGCTGTTACTATGTACAATGTTCTCCCGGGTCTGCTAACTTCACTCAGGATCAGCTCATGTAAGCCTTTCCAGTTTTTTTTTTCTGAAATTATCTTCCTTTTCATTTCTTATAGCACAATCACATGCCAATACAAGCATATACCATGGCTTACTGAGCCATTCCCAAATTGGTGGGCATCCTTTCATTTCCAATTCTTAACCAATACAAAAAGACCTGCTATAAATATTTTTGTACAAACAGTTCTTTTTCTTTTCCTTTCTTACTTTTTTTTAAATGTCTTTGGGATATAGACCTAGCAGTGATATTAAAAGGTATGCACAGTTTTATAGTGCTTTGGACATAGTTCCAAATTGTTCTCCAGAATGGTTAGATCATTTCACAACTCCATCAACAATGCATTAGTGTTCCAATTCTCCCACATCTTCTCCAACATTTATCATTTTCCTTTTCTGTCATATTAGCCAATCTGATAGGTGTGAGGTGTTACCTCAGAGTTGTTTCAATTTGTATTTTTCCAATCAATAGTGATTTAGGGGACTTTTTCAAATGACTATAGATAGTTTTAATTTCTTCACCTAAAAACATCTAAAAACTGTTCATATCCTTTGGGCATCTGTTATTTGGAGAATGACTTATATTCTTATAAATTTGATTCAGTTTTCCATATATTTTAGAAATGAGGCCTTTATTAGAAATACTGGCTGTAGAAAATTTATTTCTCAACTTTTTGTTTTCCTTCTAATCTTGCCTACACTTCTTTTGTTTGTGTAAAACTTTTTTAATTTAATTTATTTTAAATAAATTAACCTAATTAATTTAATTTAATTTTAAATAATCAAAATTATCCATTTTGCATTTTTTAATGTTTCTTATCTCTTGTTTAGTCATAAATACTTCTCTTCTCCATAGAAAAGATAAGTACACTATTCCTTGCTCTCCTAATTTGCTTATGGTATCATCCCTTATATCTAAACCCCTTTTGATCTTATCTCAGTATAGGGTGTGAGATATTGGTCTATCCTTAGTTTCTGCGATGCTATTTTCTAGTTTTCCCAGCAGTTTTTCTGTCAAATGGTGAGTTCATATCCCAGAAGCTAGAGTACTTGGGTTTATTAAACAGTATATTACCATACTTATTTACTACTGTGTCTTGTGTGCCTAAACAATTTCACTAATCCAGCACTTTATTTCTTAGCCAGTACCAAATAGTTATGATAGGTGCCACTTTATAATAGAATTTAGTTCTAGGATGACTAGTCCACCTTCCTTTGGGTTTTTTTTTTTTCATTAATTCCCTTGATAATCTTGATCTTTTGTTCTTCTTGGTAAATTTTGTTATTACTTTTTCTAGATCTATAAAATAATTTTTGGTAGTTTGTTTGGCATGCTACTGAATAAGTAAAGTAATTTAGGAAGAATTGTCATGTTTATTATATCAGCTCAACTTAACCATTAACAATTGATATTTTTCCACTTGTTTAGATCTGATTTTATTTGTGTGAAAAGTGTTTTGTAATTGTGTTCATATAGTTCCTGGGTTTCTCTTGGCAGGTAAACTCCCCAATATTATATATTGTCTACAACTATTTTAAATGTAATTTATCATTCTATCTCTTACTGTTGGGTTATGTTGGTAATATAAAGAAATGCTAATGATTTATGTGGGTTTATTTTATATCCTGCAACTTTGCTAAAGTCATTGTGTTTCAAGTAGTATTTACTTGATTCACTAGGATTTTCTAAACATAACATCATATCATCTGCAAAGAGTGATAGTTTTGTTTCCTCATTGCTTATTCTAATTCCTTCAATTTCTTTTTCTTTTCTTATTGCTAATGCTAACATTTCTAGTGCAATATCAAATAATAGTGGTGATAATGGGCATCCTTGTTTCACCTATGATCTTATTGGGAATGTGTCTAGCTTTTCCTCATTAAATATAATGCTAGCTGATAGTTTTACATACATTCTGTTTCATTTTAAGGGAAACTTCAGTTATCCCTATGTTCTCTACTGTTTTTAATGGGAATAGGCACCATATTTTGTCACAAGCATTTTCTGCATCTATTGAGATAATCATGATTTCTGTTAATTTTGTTATTGATGTAGTCAATTATGTTTATAGTTTTACTAATATTAAAGCAGCCCTGCATTCCTGGCATAAATCCTAACTGATCATAGTGTATTATCCTCATGATAAGTTATTGTAATCTCTTTCCTAATATATTATTTAAAATTTTTGCATCAATATCCATTAGGGAAATTGTTCTAAAATTTTCTTTCTGTTTTGGCTCTTTCTGGTATAGATATCAGCACCATATTTGTGTCATGAAAGAAATTTGGTAGGCCTTTATCTTTGCCTATTTTTCCCAATAGTTTCTATAGTATTGGAATCAATTGTTCCCTAAATATTTGGTAGAATTCATTGTAAATCCACCTAGCCCTAGAGATTTTTTTTTCATAGAGAGTTCATTGATGGTTTGGTCAATTTCTGTTTTTCTAAAATTGGGTTGTTTAAGTATTTTATTTCCTCTTCTGTTAATCTGGGCAATATTTATCACTTTCACTCAGATTGTCAAACTAGTTGGCATACAGATGGGTAAGATAGCTCCTAATTACTGCTCTTCATTGGTGGTGAATTCATCCTTTTCATTTTTTTATATTGACAATTTAGTTTTCTTCTTTCTTTAACTAAATTAACCAAAGATTTATCTGTTTTATTGTTTTTTTAATAAAACCAGCTCTTAGTTTTATTTATTAGTTCAATAGTTTTCTTGCTTTCAGTTTTATTAATCTCTCCTTTGATTTTCAGAATTTCTAATTTGTTACTTAATTGAGGATTTTTAATTTGTTCTTTATCTAGCTTTTTTGGTTGCTTGTCCAATGCATTGACCCCCTCTTTCTCTATTATATTCATGTAAACATTTAGAGGTAAAAAATTTCCTCCAAGAAGTATCTTTTTTATTTTTGAAAAAAAAAAGATGTCTGAAAGTTTTTCTTCAAGACTTACTTTGTTATTTTCTTCATGTATTCAGTATTTTTTAAAAAGTTAGTTTTATTAATTCCTGTTGCTTTTATATCAGAGTTGAATATGGATATACTCTCTTCTTTCCCAAGAATGAAACTTTGTCTTAGAAGTAAGGAATATATATAGACCAAAATATCTAATACCTAACCACATATGATAATATATACAACAATCTATACTTAGTAATTCCCCATATCTCTGCTGACATGGGTAAAAAAAAAAGTTTGGTCATTTAGTGTCTGGAATTGTGTTTGGTCTTCCAAAAATACAGAATTAAACTTCTTTTCAGTGATCTTTAATTTAATTGTTGTAGTCTTTGGGCTTATTTTTTTCATTTGGTTCTTCTTAATTCATCTTGTGTCAATTCATTTGATCTTCTCATGTTTTCTGAATTCCTAACATTTATCTTTTTTCCCTGTGCTTTGTTACTCTCTTCTTCCCCCAGAAGCACTCCTAAAGACCTGCTGATATATATTAGGCTTAATTTTTGTAATCTGTCTGAGACAAAGAATGTGAAAAAGTCATTAATATGACTTTCATATTTATTTCAAGGGCAAGTTATTATTTTAAGAGGCTAAAGACAATTGAAGAGAATAAAGGAGAAATTCCTATTTTTTATTTTCTTTTATTTGCTTTGATTATTATTGCTTTGTCATTGCTATTGTCATTATTGCTTTGATGTGTGATCTGTGATGTGTGGTGATATGTGTGTACATCTGTATTTGTACATTTGTTTTATGAACCCCTGTGGCAGTCTGGTGAATCCTATGGACCACTTTTCTGAATAATAATTTTAAATAATTCATAGAAATGCAAAATTTCACTTAAGAGTTAATGAAAATAAATATTTCATTTTTTTCTCATTCAAGCTCTCAGATTCCCTGAAATCAAGGGGTCCATGAACCCCAAGTTAAAAACCCCTAGACTAAAGTAACATCTCTCCACACTCCAGGATTTTAGAGGTGATTTCTTAAATAATTAATAGGATGGATGGCTTCAATAGGGGCTGAGAAGTTATTGGTAAAAGTATATTGGTAGAGATGTATTGCGTCTTACTAGAAGGCAGAAATGGGAGAATATCAAAGGAGAAAGGGAAGGAAAATAATAATAGCATAAAATTAAACTGAACCTAAGAGTCAATTTTTGAAAAATATTCTTAAAGTGAAGCTCTTTATTTTGATCAGGAAGCAGTTTTTGTTTTTGTTTTTTTTGTTATTTTCAAGGAATGGTAGAGTCACAGAAGTTGGTAAGTTAGAAAGTTCAATGAGTAAGGATCAGAGGAGGAAAAGAGTGGGTTTTGGTGATTACTAAAATTGGGGATATTGAAGAAATTAGTTGTTGAACTGATAATAAAAAATGGTTTGATGTCTTCCAAAATATACATCAAAGACATAACAGAATATCCATTAAGATTTGTCAAAATGGATACCCTCTATTAAGTTCTGATGATGTATTTGTGCACAAATTATATTGGCCTAAGAAGTTTTTGAAATATTACCAGAGATTTTGAAGCTTTAGGATACAAATAAAACACAATAGGGGTTATAAGAGTGTGTTTTTTTTTCACTACAACCCAAGAAGTATAGGAGAAAAAATTGATTTGGAAAATGACCAACTGACAAAGATGAGAATGGGATTTGAATTTCTAGACCATTTCTCAAAATAAAGGGATTTTGAACTCCTATCCAAGTAAGGAATACAACCAACAAAGGCAGGTAAGAAAGTTTTGTGTTTTTTTGGGCATTTTTCAGATTAAATAAAAAAGTGATGCAATATCTCTGTTACCATGGGTTAGACAGTCTTTCAGTTTCTTCATCTTTTAAAATCAGAGGTTTGGACTAATTGACCTTAAAAGTCATTTCAGTCTCTAAATTTATGATCATGTGATGATTTATAAAAGAATAAGAATTAAAACAACCAGAATGTTGCAAAAGACAAATCCAAGAAAGCAAGCCAGGAATGAAATGCATGGCCTTTACTTCTATATATAAATGTCCAAGATTTAAGCAAGAAGCATTTTTTTTTAAAGTACATGATTGATTTTTAGAAAAATTCTTTGTTGTGCTAAGAAAAAAATATATTATTAAAGATCCTTATTATATGTTCATCATGGGCCAACCTGATTGATTTGCAAGTTTTGTATACAAATTTATAATTTTTCCTTTTAAATCTTTCTATTTGATTTGTCAGACTCCAGAAGAGGTTAATTAAAGCCATCTACAGTTACTGAGAC
Organism: Vombatus ursinus; assembly: GCF_900497805.2. Taxonomy (NCBI): domain Eukaryota; kingdom Metazoa; phylum Chordata; class Mammalia; order Diprotodontia; family Vombatidae; genus Vombatus; species Vombatus ursinus. The sequence continues at coordinate 4,450,689 of NW_020954570.1, read as the reverse complement.
ATAACATAGGGATCATAGCATTTAGGTGAACTTTTCCTTTAAATAATCCTATGAAAAAAATTAAAAAAAAAACATAATAATCATATCCTATGTCATTTGATGTGTGTATATATGTATGTTCATATATGTATACATACATACAAATATATTTAATATTGATGGGATTTTGTAATCTATGGTACCTTTAAACATAATGTAGTATACTTGTTTGTCCCTCCATAAAGTATCTAATTTAATATTATCTCTTTGGAACATATGACAGCAAATTCTGCTTTTATATATTTAACTGAAATATAATTAATTTTATTTTGGTCCTAATCTTTCTCTATATTCATGTACATGTTTTTAGTATATTTCTTATAAGTGGCATATTGCTAGATATAACGCTTTTCATTCTGTTCTGTTATCTTTCATTTTATGTTTAAATTCATCCTATTCAAATTCACAGTTACAATAGTTAATTGTATATTTCTTTCTATCCAATTCTTTTATGCATTTTTCCTCTCCTTACTTCCCACTCATTTTTTAGAAAAAAGAGAGTGGTTAGATAGGAATGTACTCATTACTGGTACTCTATGCTTGATGCATTTTGCTTTTGCTTTGCTGTTCCTTTTCTATTTTCTTCATCAAGAACTCAGCCACAGGTTTTATCCTTTTTTTTTTTCCTTTTAAGGTGCTCTCTGATACTCACCTTTGAAGATGAGAATTTCTTTTGCTTATTACTAATCCATTTCTGAACCTATCCCCTCTTTACCTCATTTCCTTAATTTCTTCATTTTCCTGTTGAGTTAAAGGCATTTTTCTTTTTTTCTGTTCATTATTTTATTTTGAGGAAGACTTCATTCAATTAAATTTATATGTGACCAGTACTGTATTGGAAATATGGTCAATTACCAACACACCTGTCTAGATACTTTTTTGACAGGGTGTGACTAATGGAAGGGACCACAGTAATTAAAACCCTTGAAGTTTCTTCCTGTAATTGATCAAGATCCCAACTTCCTTTCCACTTTGTCATCCATTCTTTCCTTAAAGATTCCAGGGAAGTGAACTTATTACCTTACAAGGCAATCAATTCTACTTTAAGATACTAAGCAACCTCATTTTTTCTGCCCTTTCTTATTTTTTCTAACAAACTTTTCCTTAGTTTATTTATTTTTAGTTTTCAACATTCACTTCCACAAGATTTTGAGTTCCAAATTTTCTGCCCATCTCATCCCTCCGCCCACCCCAAGATGGAACGCATTCTGTATATCCCTTCCCATAATCTGCCCTCCCTTCTATCTCTCCCTCCCTTCTCTTATCCCCTACCACTTATATTTTCCTGTTGGGCAGGATATATGTCAATATCCCATTTCCTGTATTTCTTATTTCTCAGGTGAATGTGAAAACAATTTTTAACATATGTTTTTAAAACTTTGGGTTACAAATTTTTTCCCTTCCTCCCTCCCCACCCACCCTCATTAAAAAGCAAGCAACTTGATACAAGTTATACATGTGTAGTCATGCAAAACACTTCCATAGTAGTCATGTTGTGAAAAACTAAGTATATTTCCTTTCATCCTGTCCTGCTCTCCATTTATTCTATTCTCTATTTTGACCCTGTTCCTCTTCAGAAGTGTTTCATTCTGATTATCCCCTCCCCCAATCTGTACTCCCCTCTATCATTCCCCTGATCTCTTATCCCCTTCCCATCTTATTTTCCTGTAGGATAAGATAGATTTCCATACCCAACTGGGTATGTTATTCCTTCCTTAAGCCAAACCCTATGAGAATGAGATTCACTTATTCCCTCTCATATTACCCCATTTCCCCTCCACTGTAAAAGTCTTTTCTTGTCTGTTTCATGTGAGATAATTTACCCCATTCTAACTCTCCTTTTCTCCTCCCAGCATAATCCTCTCTCACCCCTTAATTTTATTTTCCAGATATCACCACTTCATCTTCAACTCACCCTGTGCCATCTATCTATCTATCTATCTATCTATCTATCTATCTATCTATCTATC
>NW_020954570.1:4390829-4448670 GCF_900497805.2 Vombatus ursinus | reverse complement strand
TATCTATCTATCTATCTATCTATCTATCTATCTATCTATCTATCTATTTATACATGCATATAATTTTTTCCCTCCACTACCCTAATACTGACAAAAGACTCATGAGTTACAAATATCATCTTTCCATGCAGGAATATAAACATTTCAACCTTAATAAGTCTCTTCGATTTCTCTTTCCTGTTTACCTCTTCATGTTCCACTTGAGTCTTGTATTTCACAGTCAAATTTTCTATTCAGCTTTGGTCTTTTCATCAAGAATGCTTGAAAGTCCCCTATTTCACTGAATGACCATTTTTTCTCCTGAAGGATTATACTCAGTTTTGCTGGGTAGGTGATTCTTGGTTGTAATCCTATCTCCTTTGCCCTCCAGAATATTATATTCCATGCCCTGTGGTTCCTTAATGTAGAAGCTGCTAAATCTTGTGTTATCCAGATTATGTTTCCACAGTACTTGAATTGTTTCCTTCTGGCTGCTTGCAATATTTTCCCTTGACCTAGGAACTCTGTAATTTGGCTACAATATTCCTAGGAGTTTTCCTTTGGGGACCTCTTTCAGGAGATGATCACTGGACTCTTTCCACTTCTATTTTGTCCTCTGGTTCTAAAATATCAGGGCAGTTTTCCTTGATAATTTCTTGAAAGATGATGTCTATGCTCTTTTTTTGATCATGGTTTTCAGATAGTGCAATAATTTTTAAATTCTCTCTCCTGGATCTATTTTCTAGGTCAGTTGTTTTTTCAATAAGATATTTCACATTGTTTTCTATTTTTTCATTCTTTTGGATTTGTTTTATAGTGTCTTTATTTATCATATAGTCACTAGTGTCCAATTGCTCCATTATAATTTTTAAGGAAGGATTTTCTTCAGTAAGCTTTTGGACTTCCTTTTCCATTAGGCCAATTTAGCTTTTCAGGGCATTCTTCTCCTATTGGCTTTTTGGACCTCTTTTACCATTTGGGTTAAGCTATTTTTTAAGGTGTTATTTTCTTCAGTATTTTTGGGGTCTCCATTAGCAAGCTGTTGACTTGTTTTTCATGATATTCTTACGGCACTCTCAGTTTTTCCTCTACTTCTCTTACTTGCTTCTCAAAATCCTTTTTGAGCTCTTCCATGGTCTGGGACCAATTCTTATTTTTCTTGGAGGTTTTGGATGTAGGAGCTTTGGCTTTGTTTTCTTCTTCTGGTTGTATGTTTTGATCTTCTTTGTCACCAAAGTAAGATTCTATAATGTGACTCTTTTTGCACTGCTTACTGATGATACCAAACAATTTCTTGAGTTATAAACTCTTTGTTAAGGTAGGGATCTGTTTCCAGTACGGAGAATGTACTGTCCCAAGCTTCAGGGCTTTTGTGCAGCTGTTTTCAGAGATACTTCTAGGGACCTGTAAATTTTCAGTTCTTCCAAGGTGCTGTGATCAAGGGTGAAGTGTTTACTCCTTTCCTGGCTGTGCTCTGGTCTATGAGTGACCACAAGCACTCTCTTCTATCTTGGAACTGTGAGGAGGATTTCCTCTCCACTGCCACTACAAGCTCCCCCATGCCAGTGCTCCTCCTTGTCTCAGGGCTGCCCTCTAGAACTGTGAACCATATCCAAACACATGCAAAGCAAGATAATCCGGTACCAGCAAAGAGATCCCTGAAATCCCCCTTTGATCAGCTACTTGATTTCCCTTCAATCTGTGGGCTGAAAGCTCAGGAAGCAGTCACTGCCCTGGGTCCAGGCTCAGGGGCTGGAGCTGAGATCACCGCGCTTCTCTGTCTCAGCATAGACACATACTTTTCCCACTGACCATCCAAGTTATCTTTGTCATTCATGGGTTGAGGGTTCTGGAAACTGCCATAGCTGCCAACAATTCAGTCCTCTGAGGCTTGCTCCAGGTTCCCTTAGGCCTGCCTTGACTGCGTGCCTATGCAAAACTGCACTCCTCTCCCAACCCAGCACAATAGACCTTTCTGATCAACCATAGAGGTTGTCTTGTGCTGGAAATTTGTTTCACTCTGTCTTTTTGTGGGTTCTGATGCTTTAGAATTTGTTTAGAGCCATTTTTTAGAGGTATTTGGAAGGGTTGGGTGAGAGCTCAAGCAAGTTACTGCTTTTACTACACCATCTTGTCTCTGCCCCCCATTTCTGCACCCAGGTCTCTGTGTGTAAGCTATCTTCCATTCATCAGTTGGGATAAAAGTGTCATCTGCTCAGCTCACCCTTTCCTTGTTTATATCATCTTGTATTGCTGTGTGTGTAGGTATATACCAATTATATAACATAATTCCCCCTCCTTTTCCTTCTTCTTTTGATAATGCATTTCTTTTGCCTTTGTCTTCCTTTCTTCATTAAAACATAATAAAACCACTCCTAGGCCCTTATTTAACTTCATATACGTGATCTCTGTGATCTCTCTTCATATACATAATTTTAAAAAGACCCTTGTATCATCTCCCTTTATTAGAATGCAAGTACTTCATCCTTAGCCCATCCCAATTACTCACTCATATTTATCTTTTTTGGGCAGCTTGGTGGTACAATGGATAGAGTATAGGGTCTGGAGTCAAGAAGACTCACTTTCTTGAGTTCAAATCTGGCCTGAGACACTTACTAGCTGTGCTACTCTAGGGAAATCACTTAACCCCATTTGCCTCAGTTTTCTTATCTGTAAAATAAGCTGGAGTATCTACTATAGTATGCTACCTCTATTTTCATTTTACAAATAAGGAAAGAGAAGATCAGAGATATTAAACAACTTGATTAAGGTCACTCAGTTGGTAATTAACAGAGTGGTAACTTGGAACTTCAACCACAGTCTAGTGCTTTTACCTCCATACTACACAGCTCATTTTGCAGTGAAGCCAGTAAGGTGCATTTGGTTGATTTCTCAAGAAAAGCTTGAAATCCAAGGGACATAAATAGAAGCAGATAGAGGGATTTACTTAAACTTGTGGTTTTGCTTCATTTCTTTCATGATTAAAAAATCATGGATAATAAAGATCTACCTTGCAGAGTAGATACATACTTAATATAGTGCTTATAAAGTCCTTTTGCTTTATTTTGTTTAAGTAAAATTATGATTTATAATAACCTAAATTTTATAACCCATTTGAAAGCCACTTTGAAGTCTGAGGACAGAAGCTCTTTCAATTATAATTTTTTTTATATAAATTACTTTGATTTTTCCCTAGAAAAATACTTATACTTTTCATTCAATATAAAATGTTTTTATCATACTACTTAAACACAAATAATAATTTTGTTAAGGACAGATATTTAAAGATTCAAAAGCTGAATTTATCAAAATATATTCCTATCATATTTTGATTAATATTTTAAAGAAAATGGGATACATAGCTTTATTTTTTAGTCATGAGATCACTGTGTGGAAATTCATGTTATATAAATATAAGAAATGGCCAACAAATGTATATACCACAATATATAAGTAGAAGGCCTACTTTTCTCCTTTATTTTTAATGCATTTAATAAATGTTTTTGAGTTAAATTGAATCTAACTGTTCTTAAATGTCAGTCCCAATCAAGACTGATTGGCAGACTTTTGAGTTGGTGGGACTCCCTTACATAGCATCAAGGATGTGAGCAAAGCATCATTACAGTTTCTGGTCCTTGGATCCCAGGTGAGTTACTTTGAATTCCTTTGTTCTGGATCTCACCTGTTTAATCACTTCCATTCCTGATTGTTTTTTTGCTAAGTATGTCTCATCTTTTTTTCTTTTCTTTTCTGAAGTTGCTATTGACGAATGTCCAGATATTTGGCCCTTGGCGGAAAGCCTGGCTTCTCCTCCACTCCCCATGATCAAAAATTGATTCTAAGCCTTGACACTTTAAGTGGTTACTACTTCCCCTTTATTTTTCCTGCAGCCCTTTCTCAAAGTGAAAGCAATGGAGCCTCTCATCCCCTAAATGCTAACATATCAAAATAGCTTTCAACACAATGAGGAGCCTGTAGTGGTAGTGATAGTAGACTTCAGTTCTAGAGAAAATAGAAGTTACAGTTACAGTATTCCTGGGAGAAAAGAACAGGGCAAGACAGTAGTTGTCTGAGTCTCAACAACCTCACCTCCTCCTACAAGGTTTCCCTGAGAAATTTTCAAGAAGCATTGAAAATTAATGGGCTGACTTTAAAGTTCAAATATGGCTATACTAGGAATAGAAATTTTTGATAGGATTTCTATCTCCCAAACTTCCAAGGGTATGCTGAAGCCAGCTTAGTGGCTTAGTGATTAGTGAGAGTAAATTATCAAGTTTTCAGTGTAAGTCAAAGAAATCAGCAAATGTTAGCAAACTTCAAATCTGGGTTTCATTGTTTTGTTGATTGTCTAGACCTAAGAAAGTGATAATGATAAAGAAAAATGTTAATAATACAGAATAAAGTTTAAAAGTGTTTCATCTGAAGAACTGGTTGTTAAACATTTATCAGCAATCCCCTACCCCACTAATCATATTATGATGCCCTGGGAACAAGGTGGAATGTCACAAAAAAGAGAGCTCAGACTTTTTCTGTGTGATCCCAGAACTAGGAGCAATGGGCCAAAGGTACAAAAATAAATGTTTTATTTGATGTAAGGGAAAACTTTTAACAATTAAATAATGTAATGGACTTCCGTGTGTGTGTGTGTGTGTGTGTGTGTGTGTGTGTGAATTGTTTCCTTTTTATTGAAGGTCTTCAAGCAAAGATTTACTAGTCAGATATGTCGTTGGAGGCATTCTTTTAGAAATACTGTCTGGCAACTATCCTGGAAATCTGGACACACTACCCTCTCTCCACCCTCCACTAAATGCTGAAAGAATTATGCTCAAAATACAGCAGAGATTTAAAGAAACGTGTAAGACTGCCCTGATCTCTTAGCTCATAACTCATATTCACAGCCTGGAAAACCTACATATAGGTGTATAGGTGGGCTGACAAGTCATTCTGTATCTCACCAATGCTATTTGTAAGCAGGACTTAGATCCATACCAAACTCCTAGAATAACCTTACACATTAGAGGCTACATTTGTCTAGTGATAAAAGATCTTTTGTCTTGCTGCAATTCCATAAATTTAACATATACAGTTATTAGGCCCTTTATAATCTTTCAAGTCATCAACTTTTTCTGTGTAATTGGAACTTCATGTTTCTCTGTTAAAAAAATAAAATCATCTTGCACTGTCTTGAATGGCTCAGGAGGACCTCACTTCACTCAAAGCATTCATTATCTAGGAGATGCTTACTTCCTTGTGATTATGTAGACAGCTCTCTAATACCTGTTAGATGAGAGTAGAGATAGCCTGGAAAATATACTTGGGAACATACTTGAAATATTAATAATCTGAAATTAGTCCATATCTGCCACTAGTAGAAATTCCATAGTTCTAGTACACGAGCATCAGGGAGCTCCCCTAGAAAATATTTTCAGTCCCCATCTGAGAGCAATATTTGGGTCCACATCATTTAGACTACTCAAAGCACTCATTATGTATCCAATGCATTATTATAGCTCTTTAGATATAGGCAGCTAGGTGGAGCAGTGGATAGAGCAACAGCTTTGGAGGCAGGAGGACCTATGTTCAAATACATCCTTAGACACTTCCCAGCAGTGTGACCCTGGGGGAGTCATTTAACACTGTTTGCCTCAATTTGCACATCTGTAAAATATGCTGGTGAAAGAAATGGCAAACCATTCTTGTATCTTTGCCAAGAAAACCCTAATTGGGGTCACAGAGAGTCAGACATGACTGAAATGACTCAATAATTTTAAATCCACCAAAGACACACTGGATTCCTTTATTTCTTAGAATTTTCTTGTGTCAACAATTTTTATTACTCTTTTCTTGGCCCTTTCCACATATTTTCCTGTTCCTGAATTGATAGCCCCTGACTCATACCTAGTGACTAGTAGTATAATGTCTTTCTTCCCTCCCTCTTACTCTATCTCCTCTTCTCTTCATCATTAACTGATTTCCAACTGTGTCATAATGTCTTGGAGTTAATTTTTTTTTAATTCACCAATACAACTGCACTTTTTGGATTAAAAATAACCTAAAAAGCAGTAAGAAGTCATTTAGTTCTCCCCATTGGATTATTTATTATTTTCCTTGAAAGCTAAGATTTCAATGGACCTCAAATCTAAATGGAATAAGATTGAAAATAGTGGGTGACTATGATTTAGTACTTCAAAGTATTTCTGAATTTAGAACGCTGACTGCATTATTATCACTTCTATAAATATTTTCCTGGTGGTCACCTTTCTAATTTCATGTTTGAAAAATGAAACTTATATTTTTACTCACATAACATATTAAAGCAAAACATCTCAAATAAAATATATTTGGTGGAATAGAAAATCTGAACAATAGAAAAGAAATTACAAAATTTCTCTCCCTTTCAGACTCTAAACCACATTATCAGGTTTGGTGAATTCAATATGAATGTTACTGACTATTCTAAAAGTTTAGTCTCATGGTTGCTAACTATACTGAAATCTGATGACTTCTATCTCCAATACACTTCTGTCTCCCATTCATTTCACTACACTTTAGTCCCCATCATCACCTTTTCCTCTACTGTCAAGCATCTGAACCATGAAATTCTACTTCTTATAATAATATCTTGTTTAAACCACTCTCATTTACCTATTTAGGCAGAACCCAATAGTCGCCAATTTCAAGGATTTGTTCACCATATTTTTGAGTTGATTTTCAAATATTCTTGTCCATAATTCTTAGCCCTAACATCTTCCTTCCAATTGCCCTACTCCTTTATGATATGACTAAATATTGATAGAGAAAATGTTGAAACTTCAAATAGAAACTATCTTTTATCTAACCTCACCTGTGTTGTAAGTGCTATTAGGCAAACTGTACTCTTCACTAACCTCTTCCATAATTCTTATCTCAGATGTGAAGATGGCTCTCTTCTTTGCCAAAATTGATCCCTTCAATTATGCCTTTAATTATATCTCCTGATTTGTTCTATCATCCCCTCTGTTACATCCCTTCTATTTCTCCTTTTCCATTGGCTCACTCATCAATCTCCTTTGCTTACAAATTTGGATTCATAGATTTAGAGCTATAAGAGAACTCAGAGCTCACCTAGGGAAAAAAAAAAAACACTATTCTTTTAGCAGATAAAGAAAATGAAACCCAGAGAGGTTAGCAACATGTTCATATACATTACCTTGCACAGATAGCAGTTAGCAGAACAGAGATTTGAACCCATATCCTTTGACTCCAGATAGTCTTTTCTTCTTTGTGTGTACCATGTAATCTTTCTCATATTTAGTTATTCCTAAACCTTAGAAATTATACTCAATTTTACTGCCACCTTAACCCAAAGTACCCTCTTATCATTTCCTGCTTTTCACTGCTGAACTTCTCAAAAATAGTACACTATACTAGCTTTCTTTAGTTTTCCACTCTCTATTCTTCAGCTTTTTTCAATTCCTTTCATTGCTAAACTTGAAAAAAAAAATCTATACTCAGTGCCTCCATTTACTCTTCTTCCCCCACCTTCTAAACCTTTTTCAATCTAGTTTCTGATCTCATCATTCAGTTGGATCTGCTCTCTCCAAATTAACAATGATTTCTTAATTAAGAAATTTGATGGTCCCTTTTCAATCCTCATTCTTCTTGATTCCTTTGTAATCAATAACTCTGATGATCACCATCTTCTCTTAGACACACTATCTTCTCTTTGTTTTTTTTTTCATGATAACTTCACATATAAAGTTGTTGTCTTTTCTCCATGCTTAAAATCATTGGTTTATTCAATCATGAATCATATTACATTATGTATAGGCAAGATCCAAATAAATATATCCTTTTGAAAATTCAGAGGCACAAACTGAATGCTGTACTGCAGATATAGTCAGACCAATGAAGAGTACAGAAGAACTATAACCTCTCTGGGGTTAGTAGTCTTTTAGTGTGTTAGGGTTTTTGTTATTTGTTCTGTGAGTCATATCTTATTGTTCATTTAAACTGAGCTTGAAGTACACTAAAACTTCCATAGGTTTTCCAAATGATCAGCTGTCAAACTCCTTAATTTCTTATGTGTAAAATTTACATTTTTACTTGTAAAATTGATTTTTGAACCAAAATATAACTTTTAATTCATCCCTATTATATTTTGTCTCTTTATATTTGGTCCAGAATCTTTTTGTGTCCTGATTCTGTTAGTACTAGCCCTACATCTTGTACCTTTGTATCATCTGCAAAATTTATACTTATTACATGTGGACCTTTATCCCAATCATTGATAAAAGTGTTAAATAGTTCAGGACATGATATTAACCATCACTCATACACACACTGTACTTTTCACTTTGATGACCAAGTTCTATGATTTCCCTCAGTGATGCAATTATTTGGGCTGTACATTATGCCAACTGAAATATTACTTTCAGTGAATCTGACAATTGAAAATCATCTTTTCTTCTTTGGAATTCTAATGACATTTTGTGTGCCAACACCCCTCCCCCATCATTGTCTATTTACATTATGGTTACTGGTGTTTGTATCTCTTTTTGAGATTTGATTGTGAGCTCCTTAGGTCAGGAGCCATATATTACTTATCTGTGCATTTCGCTTAGTGTCTGACATTGTTCTTTGCAAATAGCAAATGCTTGACAAATTATTGTTGACAATTTATTGAATAAGTGAATAGATTACTAAAATTGTAGGACTATGGTGTATCTTGGGAAGTTGGGCTAAACTGTGAATCTAGCACTGACACATTACATAATAGACTGAAGTCAAATATATAAGATATAAGTGGAAAGGCATATAGGAAAGGTAAAGCCTGATTTAAAGTCAAAAGAAGAAAGACTTTATTTAGCTTAGCCTGCAGAACTGCACACTTTGCATGAAACAAAGGATTCTTTAAGGAACTTCAAATCTACCTAGATATAGAAGTCATTTAATTCTAAGAGTGGAAGGATTTATGGGTTGATAATCATATATTCTAGTCCCCAGCACATAAAAAACCAACTGGAAAAAAAACTTTTAAAAAGTTTTTTTTACATCCACTTAATTTTCCCCAACATCCTTCCCTCTCCCCAAGAGCCACCCCATATAACAAATAGTATGTTTAAAGAAGTAAAAAAGGAAAAATCAGCACAGCCTATTAATATATAGAAAAAAGTATAGAAAAAAGTACAAAAACATGTGCAATATACACCATCAGTGGACCTTTCACATTCATGAAAGGGTGGATTGAAAATGTCCCCTCATATCTCTTCTTTCAAGTAATTCTTAATCTCTATATGTTTACTATGTTCAATTTAATTTTTTGGCATGTGGTTGTTCTTTCCATTTACATTATTGTAGTCATTGTGTAGATTGTTTTCTGGGTTCAACTTACTTCACTTTCAGTCAGTTCATGTAGATTTTATATGCTTTTCTGTATTCATCTTATTCATCATTTCTTATAGCACAGTATTATTCCACTACATTCATGTACCATAATTTGTTTAACCATCCCTCAATCAACAGATATCTTCCTTGTTTCCAAATCTCTGCTACAATAAGTGTTATTATTAATATTTTGGTGTATATGGGCACTTTCTTTTTATCAGTGATTTCCTTAAGGCCAATGATGTATAAAAGTTTAGTTAATTTTATTTGCATAGTTCAAAATTGCTTTCCCAAATGACTCTGACAACAATGCATCAGTTTACCTATCATTCCACAATTCCTTAAACATTAACTATTTCCATTTTTGGTCACTTTTTACCAATTTGCAGGGAGTGACATGAAATTTTAGGGATTTATTGACTTACTTTTTTTATTATTAGTGATTCAGAACATTATTTTATGTGATTGAGAATACTTTGCAATTCTTTTGAGAACTATATTTTTCATATCCTTTGTTCACTTTTCTTTGGGGAATGCTTATTAGTTTATATACATATATGTCTACATTTATTAATTGTTTATACATCTTAGATGTAAACACTTAGAGAAATGTGATATAATGTTTTTTTTCCTCATTTGGCCATTTTCCTTATTATACTAGGTAAACTAAACTTGTCTGTGAACAAATTTCATGTAATCAAAGTTATCCATTTTTATCATTGGAAATTGCCTCTCTCTCTTGTTTGGTTAAGAATGCCTCTCCTATCCATAGCTGGGAGAAATATATTATCTGTTTCCTTTCTAAGTTTTTAATGGTTGTAATTTTTAATAGTAACATCATGTATCTACTTAGAATGTAATGTGGAATGTGTTATAAGTGTTGGCCTAAGTCTAATTTCTTTCAGGTAGTTTTCCAGTTTTCTAAGCAGTTTTATCAAATAGGGTATTCTTTCCTAGGTAATTTATGTTTTCTTCTTTATTGAACTCTAGGTTCCATTGTTTCTGACTCTCCCTTATTTAGTCTGTTCCAATGACCTATCTCTCCATTTATTAACCAATACAAATAGTTTCAATGTTTGCTGTTTTTTAATGTAGTTTGAGGTATTGAAGTATTATTCCCCCTTTATCCTTCCCTCTTTTCATCATTTCCATTGATATACTAGATCTTTTGTTTTTCCAAATGAATTTTGTTATTGTTTTATTAAGTCTTCTAAAGTATTCCCTTGATAATTTGATTGGTATAACAATAAAAGTTAAATTAATTTGGTAGTTATTGTTTTTTTATTAAATTGACATAACCCAGCTATGAGCACTAAATATTCCTCCAGCTACTTCAATCAATCAGTCAATCAATCCACAAACATTTATTAGGAAGCTACTAAGTGACAGGCACTGTGCTAAGCCCTGGAGATACAAAAGTATCAAAAATGGTCTCTGTCTACAATTTCATGGAGAAGACAACACACATGCAGATATAAACAAAACAAAGCTATGTACAGGATAGATAGTAAATAATTAACATATGGCAAGCACTGAAATTAAGTTGGGTTGGGGAAGGGTTCCAATGGAATTTTAGTTGAAACTTAGGGGAGTTCAGGGAAGTCAGTAAATGGAGTTAAGGGTGGAGAGCATTCCACACTTGGAGGACCACCAGTAAAAATATCAAGAGCCAAGAGATGTAGTATTGTGTTCATGGAAGAGCCAGGAGGTCAGTGTCACTGGATCAAAGAGTACCTGGAGGTAATTAAGATATAAGATGATTGGAAAGGTAGGAAGGGGATAAGTTATGAAGGTATTTGAATGACAGAAGATTTTGTATTTGATCCTGGAGGTGATACAGAGCCACTGGAGTTTATTGAGTAGAAAGGTGCCATGGTTGGATCAGTGCTTTAGGAAAATTAAATTTTCTGGATAAATGGAGAATGATTGGAGTGCAGAGAGAGTTGAGGTTTGAATTTTTTGTTTGGTTGTTGTTTTTCTTTTTTTTCTTTAAGATAACTTTGCAATTCAATCTGTACAAGTCTTTTGTGGGATTTGATCGATTGGTCCCTGTATACTTTATGTATTTTGTAGTTATTTGCAATGGGATTTCCCTTTCTATTTTTTGACTTATGGATTTTGTTATTGTTATAAAGACATAAAGTGGATTATGAGGGTTTGTTTTATAACCTTCAGTTGAACTGAAGCTGTTGTCTCATTTCGTATATGTTGATATTCTAGCATTTTCCATGTATACTAACACATCTTCAACAAAAATGAATAGTTTTACTCCTTTTTATTCATTTTTCCTATATTTTTTAATCTTATCTCATTGCCATTTCCATTTGTAGAGCCATAGCAAATAATAATCAGGAGAGTAGACATCCCTGTTTTACTCCTATTTTTATTGTAAAGGGATCTAGTGTACCTAGCTTTTGGTAATATACATCAAATATTGAAAAAATATGTCAATATCACTTGTTAGTGTGATATTTATGATAAAACGTATGGTCTTGGAACAATTGTGTCAAATTTTTATTGAACTTTTAATACACACAGGACTATATCTTCATCCATTCGTTCTCCAGACACTATCACAAACCTACTTTTCCTGACTTATAGTCCTAAGTGATAAATAACTATGTCCTCTTGATTTTAAAATCTACTATTTATGGATTGAGCAAGTGCACATATAATCAATAATCAACTTAACATGAGTCAAATGCTTATAGATACAGTATACAGAATACTTTGAGATCAGATGAGGGAAAAGTTCAAGTAGGATCTCTAAGCACACTAAAACTACATTGTTTCATAACCCCTTATCTGTGACATAGCCTAAACAAATTACATACATACAAATATAATACATAAACACACACACACATATATACATATATGTACACGCATGCACAATACACATATATACATATGTGTACCCACATATATACATGTACATATACATATACATACATATACATATGTGTACATATATTGTTTATTATTACTAACAGGCTAGGAATGTACTATTTTGTGGACTTAAAAATTGTCAGTGAAAAAGGCCAATGTTTGAAGGAAATTTATCCTATTTCCTATTTGATTTAACATGGAGTTTTGAACCAAAGAACTCTTGTTACTTTTTTTTAAAAAATCAATCTTGCTATGTTAGAGAGCTCCTCAATGCTTACTTTTGAAAATATTGAAAGAAAAGGCAAAGCCCATTGACAAAAACCTAAGTGAATCACGCTTTCTGTTGTTGTTTTTTTTTTCTCCTTTTCTGGCAACCCTGCATTTTAACACCAAACTAAGGTGCTTGGGCTAGACCTGCTGATAAATACATCTCCTCCAAAAAAAAAATATCCATTCACTGACAACAGAAGTGCTTGTTTTGATGACAAATCGTTTAAACTTGATAATGCTGTGTAAGGATCATAAGCGTATTTGTTTTCATAAAAATGGATATAAACAAGGCAGAAATGTATTTTTGGAGATGTTGAATTTGGGAAATTGCAAGCATTCAGAATATGTTAAGCAGCTTGAATTATAATTCATCTTATAAAGCTTACAAACCTTAAGGGGGGAGAATGTACCTGGATTCAGAGCTAAGATGAGATTTGCAATACAAAATAGGTTAACAAGGAAAACAATGCCATAAGCCCTTAGGTGATACTCCTTGCTGGAACAAAATAACAGAGCATAGTCATTCCTGACAACTTCTTTATCAATTGCATGGAAAGTAGATTTCTTTAGAAGTACCTGACAACTTAAAGGGATATTGTTACTTTATGCAGTCATTTCTTATAAGACTTCAGATGGAATATTTGTCATCTTAATACATGAGACACATGGCATTTCATCATTGATTATCATTACTATTAGTCATACTCATAATAGATCACATTTATACAATAGCTGGAGTTTATATTATAGCACAATAAAGTGAGCAAACATTGCTAGTCTCATTTAATCTTCATAACCATCTTGTGAGGTAGTAGGTCAGGTATCATTATGCCCATTTTACATATGAGGCAACTAGAGTCATAGCTAATCAGTTTCTGAGTTCAGATGTCCTACCTCTGAGTTTCCACTGTACATACTGACTATTCCTATATTTGAATTATAAAACCTGTATTGACTAGAGCTTTCCCTACCAGCTCTCTGATTTTTCACACCTAAAATATAACTACTGGGCTTTTGTTCTTAATGACTAGCTCTCCCACAATCACATTTCTCATTAGTTGGGAAATGAATCCTATCAAATCAGTATCAGTCAGTGACATTTAATCCTTGGTTCCAAAGGTGAATCTAAGGATTTATTTTCCAAACATCATGTCCTTCCTGAAAAGCACTTAAATTTGTATTTGCACTAGTTTTATGACATACTATTTTGTACTTCACATACAGCCTAAGACTCTGTTGGTTAATTAAAGATTTTATTGCATACTAAAAGATACAATATCAGGGAAACAACAATGCATGCAAGTGAAACACTGCATAAACACCCTGCCTGCCATTCCTGCCACTTCCTCATAACCATTGAAAAAATACGTTTGGCAATTATTTCCTTCTCTGTTCTCACTGACTGCCCAATGACCTTGGTCAGCACTTTTGAGGGTAATGCTTCATGATGTGGTGATTTTATGAATTGATGTTTGTGACTCAGAACACATTTTAGTTATAAACAAACTTTTTATTCATTTCTGCTACCAAATATTCTCTTTGGAGTATAATATTGAAACACAATAAAGGAAGAAACTGATATATTAAATTTGTGGGTTTTGTTAGTTCTGTCAAGTACAATTTCTCAATAATTTCTCATGTAGCACTTATGCTGCTAAAGACTTTGGCATAACATTCTGATTGCATATAACTTTAAATTAGGCAATGTTAACTCATTAAACAATTTGTTTTCCTGAATGTATGAAATGGATTTAGAAGCAAGATATTTTGGCTTCTTGTTTTGAGGGGAAAAAATGAACCTGTACTTATTCAGAGTGCAAATATTTCCTAAAGGTCAAATCCCCAGATTTCCATTCTGGATTCCCATCCCCCACCTTTATCCTGAGAATTGATATACATGATGATTTTATTGAAGCATTAATAAATCATGCATAGGCTTATAGTATTTAAAACAAGAAGAGAATCTTAGAAATCATCTGATCTCACCTATGAATTTTAGAGATGGAAAAATCTCTGTCCCAGAGAAGTGATATAGCACGAGTTGTAAGACATATTCACTTACATTCAGCATCATTTTTCATGATTATAGTCTAATTATTTAGAAAATGGTTATCCATTTCTACCGTATTATGGGAATACTTTTTTTTTAGCTTGCATGACTCACTGACTAGAATGTCCCATTTTTTGGCCATGCTGATACAAATGGATAATTGCATTTCTTTTCCTTCTTTTCCTTTCTTTCTCTTTTTTCCTTCCTTCCTTTTCTCTTTCTTTCTTTGTTCCTTCCTCCCTTCTGTTCTTTCTCTCTCCCTTCCTTCTTTCCTTTCTATTTATCTCTCTTCCTCTACTTTTTGACATCAATAAGATTAGGCTTCACTTTTATGTATTTCTTATAAGCATCATAAAAAATTCATATATTTGAGAGGAAGCTTGGTGTGGTAGATATAGTCCTGGTTTTGGAATCAGTTAATACTTGGGGTCAAAGTCTTGCCTCTGACACATAATCATTTTGTATCTGTGGAAAAGTTAATCATGCAATACTCCCAAGGCAACACAAGAGTTGTCAATGCCCATTGGTGGAAGTCACAGGTCTGACATCCCAGCCCCTCAAAATCTTTATATTAAAAAGGTACATTTCAAATTTTTCACATTAATAGATGAAAGCCAAATCTGAATAGTGGAATATTCCAAAATCATTCATGTTAGACTTTTTCATCATATTTTGGATTATATAATAAAACTCCAATATAAAGAAACTCATCATCTTAAGATCAGAACATCAAAGTTATATAGTGGGCTAAATAATCTGTTACTGAAACTTGAAAAGTCTGGGGAGCAGATGTTCCTTTTGCTTGCTGTATTCATATTGAACATTGGTAACCAAGTAATTATTTTCTTATGGAGGACTAACTTCTTGATTTATACCAGAACCCAGGAAAAGCAAACCCCAGATGCTCACTTAAAATTAATGTAATCCATGTATGAACTTTTATATAATATTTCTGATAAGTTCTGAGTTCTGAAACTAAAAGATGTCATTTTGGGTGCAGTCATTTTCTCCACACAAATGCAAAGAATTAGCACTTTGATTATTCCTGTAATAGGTTGGTAATGTTTCTCATTGTTTGCTAAAAGTTCACTAATGTAGTCTTAAGAACATAGTCAATACTTGCTCAGCAAGTGAAGGGAACTATCATGTCAAAAATATATTACAGCAGATCATATAAAAGACATTCCTGTTATGTTTGGAATACATTGTGTAATTGCTTTTGTCAGACTTTTACCATCTTAATTAACCTCTTTTTGGGACTAAGCTAAAAATAGTTCACATTTGAGAGCAGGGGCTGCCTTTTGACTTTCTTTGTATCTCCAGCTTTAGCACAGGGTCTGACACAAAATATGTTTAATAAATGCATATTTTCTGGCTATAATGACTGTCATTTCCCAAGCAAAAAAAAATATCAGCTGTGGAAATACCTAGAATCATGCTGGCTGTCAGAAACTAGCAGTGTAGTGCCTAACATTTCATGTGGATAATAGGTAGATGGATAGATAGATAGCTACATAGATAGATACACAGATAGATACATAGATAGATAATATAACTGTGCTTTTGAGAAATTTGACTGTAGACTCAAATATTCTTGAAGGTAGCCAATTTATTAGTCCAAAATTTTCTACTAAGTCATCTGAATGTCACCTAAACTAGTCTTTCTTTCTCCTAAATATTTCTACTCTTCCTATTTTCCTGACATGAAAATTATAGAGATGAGTCACTATGGCAGAGTAGAGAAAAATGGGCTATCTCAGCATTCCCCCTGGACAACTTTAATAATAATGACTAAAATCAAATTCTGGAGTGACAGATCCATCAAAAGGTCAGAGACATTCTTCTAGCTCAAGACAACATAGGAGGTCAGAAAGAGCAATCTGTGCCATGGAGGGGGAATATGGCTAGCCATGAGCCCACATGGATGAAACACCAGTGGTGGGACTAGGTGGTGGTGACAGAAGTAGCAACAGCTTCAGGAGCTCTCAAGGCAGAGGTGGTAAAAGGACCTCTAAACTGGTCAGAAAGAAATTGTAGGAGACCCCTGTGCTGGCTTTGGATGCAGTAGTAGATGTCAATTAACAACTTCCTTGCCTATACTGACTTCTGGGTCATAATCCAAGGGCAGAGAGAATCATTTTTTCTCAAGAGGGAATGGAAGCCCTAAAGGGCGCCTGTTTGTCAACTCCATTGCATACAGCCATTTCTTGGTCATAGTTTAAGGGTGGAAAGGAATACTTTGGATCAAGAAAGAGTGGAAAAACTACATGATAGTATTACTTTTTGTCCTAGGTGATCAGAGATCCTGAATAACTGTATCTTTTCAGGTACCAAGGGAGGAGGAGCTGTGAAGAGAAGTACTGATTGCATTTCCAAGAAATCAGGGGCCCTCCTGGTTAAGGACCAAATTTCACATCAAGAGAGCAGTGACCACTCCTTTTTCCATCTCACATCACCTTGGAAGGATTGAAAACTTCCAAATACCCAGAACTAGTTCTGAAAAAAGCAATGTGAAAAAAATTGAAGCTTGGGAAAGAGTACTTCCCCACCCTTCACTACAAAGACAGAGGCCAACATTAACATAAAATTCCAATTCAAAAAAAGACAGTTGGAAAATGAGGAAACATCAAATAGTAAAAAGAACCTGATGATAAAAATTATTATGCTGACAGGGAAGATCAAGACACAAACTCAGAAGAAGACAATAAAGTCAAAAGTTACAAAATCTCAAAGAAAAAAAAATGCATATTGAACATAAGACCAATAAGAATTCTTGAAGGAGCTGAAAATGATTTTCAACATTAAATATGAATGGTAAAGGAAAAATTAGGAAAAGGATAAAAAGTGAAGGAAGAAAATTATGAAAAAACCCTTTACCAGCTTGTTTATATTAAAAAAAAAAAAAGGTACACAGACATAAACAATCAGAATTGGCCAAGGGGAAAAAGAGGCACAAAAATTCACTGATGAAAATAATACCGTAAAAAGCAAAATTTACTAAATGGAAAGAGGTACAAAAGTTCCCTGAAGGAAATAGTTGCTTAAAAATTAGAATTGGGCAACTGGAAACTAATGACTCCATGAGACATCAAGAAACAATCAAAGTTAAAAGAAAAAAATGAAGAAAATGTGAACCATCAGCAGAAAAAAACAAATGACCTGGAAACAAACTAGTTCCAGGAGAGTAATTTAAAAATTATTAGACTACCTGAAAATTATGTTAAAAGAAATAGCCTGGATATAATATTTTGAGAAATTATTAAGGAAAACTGCCCTGATATTCTAGAACTGGAAGGTAAAATAGAAATAGAAAGAATCCACAGATCACTACTTGAAAAAGATCCTAAAATGAAAACTCCCAAGAATATTATAGCCAAATTTTAGATCTCTCATGTCAAAGAGAAATTCCTTTAAGCAAACAAAAATCAACCATTCAAATGAGTTACAGTCAGGATCATACAATATCTAGAAGTTACCACATTAAAGAAGCAGAGGGCATGGAATATGACATTATAGAAAACAAAAGAGCAAGAATTACAACCAAGAATTATTTACCCAGCAAACCTGAGTATAATCCTTGGAGAGAAAAAAAAATGTGTATTTAATAAATAGTTGACTTTCAAGCATTCCTGATAAAAATCCAGGACTGAAAAGAAAACTTGACTTTCAAAAACAAGATTTGAGAGAAACATAAAAATGTAAACATGAAAGAGAAATCATAAGTAATTCAATAAGCTTAAACTGTTTACCTTTCTATTTGCAATAATGATCTATGTTATTTTCTAAGATTTTTTATCATTATTAAGAGAGTTAGAAGAATTCTACATAGAAAGAGAGTATGGAAGTGATCCAATTTTGTTGGGATGGCTTAAAAAAACATGGATAGGTGAGAAAGAGAGATGTTAAGGGAAAAGGTGAATTACTTCAAATGTTAGGGGAAGAGTGGGCAATGCTTAGCCCTCATTCAATCTAAATTATTTCAAAAAAGGAAAATATACATCTCCTCAATGGTAGTATAAACCTATCTTACCTAACAAGGAAGTAGGAGGGGAAGATGAGAGAAAAGATGTGGATAATAAAGGGAGATCACATAAAAGAAGACTATGGTCAGAAGCAATACAGACCTTAAAGTAGGGACAGGATAAAAAAGAGAGAGAGAAGGATAAACATAGAAAACAGGATGGAAGGAAATGCACACTTAGTAATTATAACTGTGAATGTAAATGTGATGAACTCATTCATAAAACAAAAGTGGATAGCAAAATGGATTAGAAACCAGAATCCACCAATATGTTGTTAATATGAAACCCTCTTACAACACAAAGATACACATAGAATTAAAATAACCATCTGAAGTAGAGATTATTTTGTTTCAGCTGATGGGGATAGCAATCATGATCTCTGACAAAAAACAAAGGAAAAAAAACAAACAAAGAAAAATCAACTTATTAAAAGGAATACACGGGGGAACTACATTTTGCTAAAAGGAACCATAAACAATAAATTAATATAAATCCTGGAAATATGTGCACCAAAAGGCATAGCTACCAAATTCTTAAGGAAAAAGTTAAGTGAGATACTGAGCATTGAATCTTAAATTTTCTTTATCTTTTTTTACTCATCACTTTTTTATCTACTCTCTCAAGCTAGAATTAGTTTCATTCATGCTTATTTTCACTCTAACTCTACTATTTATTTCTCTTTAAAACTTACCTATATTTCCTCTCCCTGTCGCTATCTATTTCTCCATGAAACTCTGTTTCTTCAACTTGTTTTGGTTGGTTGATATTAGAATGTAATATGATAGAATACAATAGGATTAGAATGTAATATAATAAAATACAACAAGATCCACTTTCTCCTAGTCCATCCTGTAAATGCATATATTCTTTCTTACTTTTCTGCTTTCCTTTTTTCTAACTTTTCTTCAACTGATAAACTTTTAAATCTTTGCTTGGGAATTGTGTAGGGAAGCTGCTTTTGGTTAACTTTTATATAACTTTATCAGAAGTCTGCTTACTAATTTTCTTCTGGTAGTATCACTTGTACCCATAAGAAAGACCAAAAGTGGATACTAGTCTTCTAGTTTGAAAAGTGCGAGAGGTTTCTCTTTTGAGAACATAATAGACATCTCTAACATTGCCAACAAGCAGACCAGTAGTCTCTAAACCTTTTGCATTACTATGCTTTTTTGCATATTTTTATATTGTATGCATTTAGTACTATACTAAAACTCATGTACATGCAAGACACACAAAAGTAGACTGTAAAAATGCATGAAATATTTCATTTGTTAATGGTTAAAAATGCTTTCATTAAGTGTATCAATAATAAAATTTTAGTGAGAATAAGGTGGTTGGATATGCTTCCTTTCATTTTTTCTTCATTTAGCTCTTTGTAACAGTGATTTAAAGACCTGCTTCTAATTTAAGTTTATTTCAATACTTGGTTTTAATGATTGTCACAGATGTAAAGATTGTTGGTTTTTCTTATTAAATTATGACACTAATATTTTCAGTCCCATACACTAATTGTGCAGAGGGTTTTTTTTAATTCTACTAGTAAATATCCATCTCTCTTGCTAACAGTCAACTGTTCCTGTAAACTAATTAGAAAGTATTGAATTTTTATATTTTAACATATATTTAAATTCCAGAGTTCCCAGGTCAAGGAGAAAATATTGCAAGCAGCCAGAAAGAAACAATTCAAGTATTGTGGAAACACAATCAGGATAACACAGGATTTAGCAGCTTCTACATTAAGGGACCAGAAGGCTTTGAACATGATATTCTGGAGGGCAAAGGAGATAGGATTACAACCAAGAATCACCTACCCAGAAAAATTGAGTATAATCCTTCAGGGGAAAAAATGGATATTCAGTGAAATAGAGGACTTTCAAGCATTCTTGATGAAAAGACCAGAGCTAAATAGAAAATTCCACCTTGAAATACAAGACTCAAGAGAAGAGTAAAGAGGTAAACAGGAAAGATAAATCACAAGGGACTTATTAAGGTTAAACTGTTACATTCCTACATGGAAAGATGATATTTGTAACTTATGAGACTTTTATCAGTATTAGGGTAGTTGGAGGGGAAAATTAAATGTATAGATAGATTGATAGAGGGCATAGGGTGAGTTGAAGATAAATGGGTGATATCTGTAGAATAAAATTAAAGGGTGAGAGAGGATTATACTGGGAGAAGGAGAAAGGGAGAGGAGGAATGGGGTAAATTATCTCACAAAAAACAGACAAGAAAAGGCTTTTACAGTGCAGGGGAAGTGGGGGAAGGTGAGAGGGAATGAGTGAATCTTATTCTCACCAGATTTAGCTTAAAGAGGCAATAACATACATACTCAATTGGGTATGGAAAACTATCTTACCCTACAGGAAAATAAGGGAGAAGGGGATAAGAGAGTTGGGGAAGAAGAGAGAGGAGGGCAGATTGGGGGAGGTGTTAATCAAAAGCAAACACTTCTGAGGAGGGACTGGGTCAAAAGAGAGAATAGAATAAATGGGGGGTGGGATAGGATGAAGGGAAATATAGTTAATTTTCCACAGCATGACTACTATGGAAGTGTTTTGCATGACTACAAAAATATAACTTGTATCAAGTTGCTTGCCTTCTCAAAGAGGGTGGGTGGGGAGGGAGGAAGAGAGAAAATTTGGAATTCAAAGTTTTAAAAACAAATGTTAAAAAAATTGTTTTCATATGCAACTGGGAAATAAGATATACAGGCCATGGGGTATAGAAATCTATCCAGCCCTATAAGAAAATAGAAGAGGAAGAGGATAAGAGAAGGGGGGGAGATAGAAGGGAAGGCAGATTAGGGGAAAGGGTATTCAGAAAGCACACTGTCTTGGGGTTGGGGAAGGGACAAGTTGCGGAGAAAATTTAGAACTCAAAATCC
Source organism: Vombatus ursinus (assembly GCF_900497805.2). Lineage (NCBI taxonomy): Eukaryota > Metazoa > Chordata > Mammalia > Diprotodontia > Vombatidae > Vombatus > Vombatus ursinus. The sequence continues at coordinate 4,427,207 of NW_020954570.1, read as the reverse complement.
TGTGGAAGTGAATGTTGAAAACTAAAAAAAATAAATTAATGAATTAAAAAAGCCTCAAAAATCTTCATTTAAAAGATTATAAAACACTTCTAAATCTGTTAAGTATGAAGATATTAGTTTTAATACCCATCATTTTCAGCAATACAGAAAGGAAGCAGTATCTTAGAGGAGAGGGTGGTCAATAGTATTAAATATTTTAGAGAATTCAGGAAAATAAGGACTAAGAAAAAGTTATTAGATTTGGGGATTGATGTGATTAGCAATTTTGGAGAGATCACTTTCAATTGAGTGAGGAATCAAGGAAAAATAATGAAGAGAATGATAATCTGGGAGACTCAAAGAATCGTGGTAAGCATTACAGAAATAGTTTAATATTGGATCAGAGATGGGTTTGGGGGCTGGGTGGAGTATATTACTATCCAGTGCCCTAGAGCACAGAATTTACATTTTGAGAGATACCTGTTGCAAACAGGACTTTATCTAGAGTTCATGGTATGGGCATACTCGTGGAGTTGGCAGGTATAGAATTTTGCTTGCACAGCTCTTGTGAATTCCTGTTGTTTGTCCTTCATTTTCAGAGAGGACTAATGATATTATGGGGTGTGACTTGACTTTTCATGAATTGGATTAAAGTGAAGCAGAGCTGCACAAAATCATCAATCTCACTCTTTCTTCCTGAATCATCAAAGTCCAGTGGCAGGACAAAAGTCAAGGCAACTGGCAAAGGCCTGGGATTCAGTGGATAACCTTTGCATCTTTGATGACTGAAAACCACAGTGCCTGCTTCAGACATCTGCATGGCCTGTTGGAACAAATTGTGCTCATTTATTTATTCCTCCATGGAAAGTCTTAATGTGTTTATGATAGACATGTTCTTAAGTCATCAACAGACTTGAGGCCTGTCAGTTATCCTCAACCTGGTTTAAATCATCTGCTAAGATGTTTTACTGGGTTGTGACTGATGCTCATCCTATATAGCTTCTTGGAGTCACAGGTAAAAGTTGGGTGAATCAGCTTGAAACAAAAGGTGGTTGAGCAGCCCTGAAAAGTGATGTGCAAGTCAGCACATCAGAGGTGCTAGTCCTCTTGTACACCTCAAACATGAGTTCCTGGGTACCAGTTAGAACCTATGGTAAGCCCAGTCATTGGAGGTAGGTGATAGAAAAGGATAGAGTTGAAGAGTGTTTAGTGAAAACAGTAATGTAGCTGGGTAGGTAATATATAATTAAAAATTGTGCAAAGGAAAAGATTGAATCTAACTCTCCACTCTCAAATTGACTGATCATAGGCCACTTGGACTAATAATTCTACTTTGGAGACTACTAAATTCTGAAATTCCAAGAATTCAGAATTTTATCCTGGTAGGAAAGAACCAAAGCATGTGGAGAAAGCAAACTTATCCTGAAATGAAACATGTAGATAAGGGGAGAAGAGGGGATGAGGCTGCCTGTATACATCCATCCTTGGAAGGTTTTTCTGTGCTTTTTTGTTTTCGTAAAAAAGGAAAAACAGAAAGACTGAAAGAATACATTTAATATTTGGATTTTCATAATAAAGATGGATTATAACTGAAAAAAAGTGGGAATGCTAATCCTGGAGTAGAGAAGACTTAGGGAGGACATAATAACTATTTTCAAGCTGTTATGTGGAAGAGGTACTAGACTTGTTCCATTTTATCCTGAGAACATATGAGTAGAAGTTGCAAAGAGGAAATTTTAGGTTTGATACTAGGATAAACTATCTGACAAGTTGAGTCATCTAAAAGTGGAGTGGACTGCCTTAATACATAGTTCCCACTCTTTGGAGGTCTTCAAACAGAGAGAAGATAATCATATATTGGATTTATAATAGTGAATATTCCTTTTGTGGGAGGGTTGGACCAGATGGTCATTGAGGACCCTTCCAACTCTCAAATTCTGGGCTTTTTAAAACTACTGGGAAGACTGGAAAAGAGTATGGCAGAAACTAGGCATAGACCAAAATCTCACACCATATACCAAAATAAAGTCAAAATGGGTTCATGATTTAGAAATAAAGGCTGATACTGTAAGCAAACTGGGACAGCAAGACTAGTTTACCTATCAGATTTATGGAAAACAGAAGAATTCATGACCAAACAGGAGATAGAGAACATTATGAAAAGCAAAATGGATGACTTTGGTTATATTAACTTGAAAAGTTTTTTGCACAAACAAAGCCAATACAACTAAGATTAGAAGGAAGGTAGAAAATTGGGAAAGAATTTTCACAACCAGTCTTTCTGATAAGGGTCTCATTCTAAAATATATAGAGAATCAAGTCAAATTTACAAAAATACAAGTCAGTCCCCAATTGATAAATAGTCAAAGGGTATGAACAGACAGTTCTCAGATGAAGAAATTAAAGTCATCTATAGTCATATGAAAAACACTCTAAATCACTATTGAGTAAAGAAATGCAAATCAAAACAATTCTGAGGTACCACATCACACCTATCAGATTGGCCAAGATGACAAAACAAGAAAATAATAAATGTTGGAGAACATGTGGGAAAATTGGAACACTAATGTGGAGTGGTGAAATGATCCAAACATTTTGGAGAGCAATTTGGAACTATGCCCAAAGGGGTGTAAAAATGTGCATACCCTTTGACCCAGCAATAGCACTTCTAGGGCTATAGCCCAAAGAGAACATACAAATGGCAAAAGGACCCACATGTACAAAAATATTCATAACAACTCTTTTTGTGGTGGCAAAGAATTAGAAATTGAGAGGATGCCCATCCATTGGGGAATGGCTGAACAAGTTGTGGTATATGAATGCAATGGAATACTATTGTGCTATAAGAAATGATTAACAGGCTGACTTCAGAAAAACCTGGAAAGACTTGTATGGTCTTATGCTGAGTGAAATGAGCAGAATCAAGACAACATTATACACAATAACAGCCATGTTGTGTGATGACTAATATTGATAAACTTAACCCTTCCCAGCAATAGAAGGATCTAAGACATCTCCAAAGGCCTCATGATGGAAAATGCTATCCACATGCAAAGAAAAAACTGAGGAGTTTGAATGGAGATCAATGCATACTATTTGCTATTTTTTTTTCTTCTGTTGAGTTCTGTTTCCTCTTTCTGGTGGTTCCTCCCATTGGTTACAATTCTTACTTACAACATCACTAATGTGAAAATACGTTTAATAAGAATGTATAATATCAGATTGTGCACTGTCTTGGGGCGAGTGGTGGGGAGGAAGGGGGAGAAAATTTTTAAACTCAAAAGTCTATGGAAGTGATTGTTGATAAATCAAAATAAATTAATAAAAATAAAAAACTGGGCTTTTCTTTCTTTGCTTTCATATTAAAACACTTCTTCCACATTTGTTAAAAAAACTCTGAATTGTCCTTTATAATCTCAATTATGGGAAAGTCCTCCATGAACCCTTTTATCTTCTCTTCCATGAAGGCAATAAGCTTGTGGGTTTTTTTGCATAGTTAATTAGTTGACAAATATTACACACTCACTGCAAGTCAATGCAAACTTTTTTTGTACTCTACAACAACTAGAAACACTTTGTTTTTTTTTTATAGGAGTTCACATGAGAAAATTAAAATTGTCCAAAAATGAAATGGCCATGTATGGGAGATGTTTCTCCCTCTTTAGAAGTCTTTAAGCATAGGTGAGATGGTCATTTATTAGGATCATCAAAATATCAACTAGTTGCTTACCACCTCCTTCCTGTCTGGACTACTTTAGTAATCTCTTTATTGGTCTTTCCTCTGTCCAAGTCCTTCCCCACATAATCTTCTAGATAAGATATAAAAATAAGAACAGCTTCCTATAGCAGAAAGAATGCTGAATTTGACATCAGAGTACCTGTAATCAAAAACTGCCTCACACATTTACTAAGTGAATAACTCTGGTTAAGCTAACTTACTTCTCTGGACCTCATTTTCTTCATCTGTAAAATTGAAAGGTTTGAATTGAATATGTTTAAATGTCTAAAGTACTTTTTAATTCTAAATCTCTGATAGATGGTCTATGATCTGATATCTATCTGACCCTGTCTTTCTCAAAAATCTTTAATGACTTCCTATGGTCTATAAGGTAACGTGAATTATTGCTGTTCAGTCATTTTTCAGTCATTCTGACTTTGTGATCCCATTTGGTGTTTCCTTGGCAAAGATATTGGAGGGGTTTATCATTTCCTTCTCCAGATTGTTGTATAGATGAGGAAACTGAGGCAAATAGGGTCAAATAATTTGCCAAGAGTCATATAGCTAATTAGTTTATGAGGTCAGATTTGAACTGAGGGATATGAGCCTTCCTGACTCTGGGCCCAACACTCTATCTGCTGAACTACCTAGCTGCCTAAAATCCCAATTATACCCTTTCACAGCTCTATGTTTGAGCTTAATTATGCGTTTGTGTGGGTATGTGTGTTTGAGAAAGAAAGATAGACAGAAACAAAGGCAAAGAGACAGAGATAGAAAGAGACAGAGAGAGATAGAATCATAGACTGAAAAAAAGAAAGAGACAGAGAAAGGGAGAGCACATTTAGGTTGTTATATAGGAGAATTAAGAGTACCTGTGCTGCACTGGTATTCATGAAATACTAAGCAAGCCAGAGTAAAATATCTAGTGTATTGAGTGCATATGGGAAATGCATATTTGGTACATATGTAAAGATGTATAACAGCCACGAAGGATGAAAAAGCATAGAGTGACTATGATCTTCTTGGGTGTGAGCAGGTACAGATAGTAATCAAATAACAGATTCTCAAGCCAATTAGTGTGTCACCTAAATTATGGAAACTACTATAAAAGAATCAAGATTTTAAAAAAGAATCTCTTTTTTTTTTCAGGGACTATATGAACTATTGGCATTTAAAAACAAACAATAAAAGAACTTTTATGTTTCTAATTGTGCAAAATTTGGAAATATCAATATGTCCAAAAGACACTACTACATACAGTGACAAAATATTTTTCTAGCTTTAGTAGATAAGATAACATGTTATTTTTCTAAGTAGTTTCAAAATATACGAAGTGGTGACTGCTTTATTATTGTCTGTTTATAATGATTACTTTATCAATCTGTTCCTACAAATTAATATTCTAACATGAATTTGAGAAAATTAGATGCCAGAAATAAGATATTATTTTTCACAAGTTAATGCCTCCTACAGTCACAATGTTGATTTATTATTGTGATCAACTATTTAAAGTATGAACAAGAACTATTAAATTCATATACCAAAAGGGAAATTTTTTATTATTAATAGATGCATTCTAACTGGGGAGTCTCTCAGTGCCATGAAATATGAGTCTTATTTCACAATACATTTATTCATTATGTGTCTATGGGGACTAAAAGGTGGGTCAGCTATCCCACCAGGCCCTGTTCTTGACTCCTATTGTCGTCATCTCCCTCTGTGTTTCTGCTCCCTTTATCCCCAATGATCTATCCATTGTTATGTTTCTTCCTGTGTAAACAGTAATTGTTCTCCTTTTCCTAGTGTAGATGAGCTTTTTTTCTCTCTTCTTTACTTTACTCTAATCAAAACTCCATTTTTCACAAGGAGGAGGACATCCATTTTTCCCACCTCATTTTTCAAGGACAAAATCATGACATTTCAAATTTTTAAGTGAACAAAAAGTCCTATTTTTCAAAGTGACAGCAGGAACATTGATATATGAACCTGAAGCACCAAATGACTTATTCCTGATGATATTGGAAGAAGACTCATATGTTTTTAGGACAAATCAAAATGATTTGTTTTGGTGCTGCACTCTAGACCTTGTTTATTTAAGCTCTTAATAGGCTGTGTTTCATTATCTATGTTGTAGGTCCTTGGTTATGAATTAAAGGCCATCTGCTAAAATTGCCTCATTATAGTTCATGGAATAGACAGGACAATTTACTCCCTGCTTTTATAGGCCTCACAAGGTCTGCTTGCTTGACTTACATGCACCTTGTAAAATGTGGCAATAATGACAAAAATGAAACTTCTTTGTTTTTCCCACTTTTGGAGCCCACTGTTGTTCAAATGTGTCTGAGTGTTCTCTTAGGCTGACAGCAACCTGTCACAGCAGATGTCTTTTCTCATCTTTAGTTATGAAATTCCTAGGATATCTTTTAAAAAGAAAGCATATGTGGTCCTTAACATCATATCTTGCAATATATACTCGTTACACTGCACTGCACTGAGTGGACAGTGATGAATGGGAAGGGCTAGGAATAACAAGTGTTCACTTTAGGATGGGGGTTTCTACCTTTCTTGATTGATTTGTGGAGAATGCATGATTCTCTGGGACCTGTGAACATTCTATTGCTACCTTTCCCCATTATTAAAGTTTTTCAGAATATTCTCTGAATTGAATTTGGCAAAGTATTGTTTTTAAAAATTTAAACAGTTTTAATAAGAGAAAAAATGATAGAGTACCATTACCATTTGTGTAGCCTTTTGAAGAACTTGATGACATTTTGATTATTTTCTTTTTTTATTTTCTTTGATTTATCAAGAAGGAAATAGAAAAAAATAGACTCAAAACAACAGGTGAAATCCTATGAATGAATAGATGCTGAAATGATATGATCATTCTCTGTTTAGATTAATTTCCTACAAAAATTTCATGAGAGATTCATTCCATAAAACCTACTGTTAATATTTGGACCTATGCTTTCATTGATGTAGGGAATTTATATTACTCAGAATAGCTAAGTCATTCACAGTTGATCATCTTAAAATATTACTGTTTCTGTGTACAATGCTGTCCTGGTTGTGCTCATGTCACTTCGCATTAGTTCATGTAAATCTTTTCAAGTTTTTCTGAGCATCCTGTTCATCATTTCTTATAGCACAATAGTATTCCATTACAACATATGCCACAACTTGTTCAGACATTCCAAAATTGGTGGGTTTCCCCTCAACTTCTAATTCTTCGCCACCACAAAAATAGGTGCTATAAATATTTTTGTACATTTAGATCTTTTTTCTTTTTTTAATATCTTTAGGATGAAGAACTAATATTGGTATTGCTGGGTCAAAAATATGCAAGGTTTTATACCCCTTTGGGCATAGTTATAAATTGCTCTAGAGAACATTTCAATCAGTTCACAACTTTACCAACAAAGCACGTGACTTAATTTTCCCAGATCCCCTCTAACATTTGTCATTTTCCTTTTTCATCATTTTACTTAATCCGATAGATATGAATTAGTACCTCAAAATTCTTTTAATTTGCATTTCATCAATAAATAATGATACACAACATTTTTAATATGGCTATAGATAGCTCTGATGACTCTATCTGAAAACTGTCTGTTCATACCTTTTGACTATTTGTAAATTTAGGAATGGTCAAGCATTGAGGCAAGTGGAGGTAGGATTAGTATTATCCGTATATCATTCTTTTTGTCTTATTAATACCTATAATTTCACTGGTTTGGAGAATTTGCAATGTGTAAATTCCCTTAACCAATTCAGATTAGCAATTAATCTATAATTTATTCCAGAACTTACCACTAAGCATAAAGACATAAACAGTTATAATAAATTCCTTTTCTGGCAGCAAAAATTCTATGGAAAAAGCAAAATTTAGTTATACTAAAACTACACTTAATAATGTTATTTTATTAGTAAATTAAAGCATTCATTTGAAAGAATGATGTAGAGTTCTCCAGTTATAGTTTCTAGCCTTGTTCTGTACCAATATAGATTAATCAAAGGATACTTCTTTGAAATAAATGAGAAATACTCATCTTCTAGTTCCTTAACATGCATAGAGAGCAGTATAGATAATGTCAGTTGTAATAACAACTTAAAACATAGCTCGTACTTGCAACAACATAATATCATAGTTTTCCCAGACAATGACTCATAGTGTACTCTTTCACCAACCTTACAAATAAGTGGTGAAAATGAATAATCAAATGCTTTCAAAGGGTTAGAGCTCTGATATAAGTATAGCTGTTAAACATGCCTTTCCACAGAAGAAATGATTCTTAAGACAGATATGTATTCATATTATACCTGTCACATGATAGTATTACCTTTCAATATAAAGGTTAAAAAAATAGTTGTTACCTAGTGTATCATACTGATAAAAAGTGTTATTACTATTATTTTTTAGGTTCCAACATAGGAAAAAAGCTTCACAGACATAGTTTTGCAGACAAGATAATAACTGGTAAGGGCTCTTTGCTTCCTCCTTTCAAACTGCTGTCTTCAATTCTCAGAATGTGTGGTTCTGACCAGACAATAGAGACCAAGCTATAAAAATATAAATTCAGAGGCTGCCATTTTCATAATGGTCAATGGCAGTCTCTGCAGGTGAAATTGTATCTTTCATGACATCACAAAAATTTGCTCACTAGGAGGAGTGCATGTATGCATAGATGGTTAGCTGTAAAATAATTTGACATGTTTATAAAGTAGGAACAGGTGGCAACTCTATGGTTCTATAGGGATAACCAGAGAAAGTAAAAGAATGGAATCCAGGTGTCTTAATATATTTGAGGAAAAATAGTAGCAGAAAAATGTTTTCATGTGACTGACATAGAATAATAGGAATGACAAACCTGGTGATGAAATAGAAAGGTTCTGTTTTGTGATTGAGGTGGCCCTTTTGGGTGAAGAATTTTTAAAAGTTTTGCTGACTAACCAATTCTTAATGGTTTAAATACCAGAAGATTAACCTCCTTGCAAATTAACATGGTTAAAGATTTTTTTAAAAATGTGGTTGCAGATCATGTGCATGTTTGTAGTTCTAAATTCCTAAGTCAGAAATGTTTATCTTGACAGCAGTACAATAAAGGGAGATCAAAAGTATGCTTTTCAACAAAGTATAAATCCATCAATTTTTGAGTTATATAGTAATAAGACATTTCAAGAAATTAAAGTTAAAAGATTTTAGTAGAGGATGGATATGGGGGTGAATTTTATGCTATACTATAGATTGAAATAACAAAATATATTCAAATGAAGATAGATCATTAATATTGAGCTTTCAGTTTAATTTTGAAGGTGAAAAAATTTCTAAAAGACTCTATTGCATGGATGAGAGGTAGTGAAAGAGAATAATAGAGCGAGGATTACTGAAGTAGGAAGCTGTTATGAGGTTCAAATTTTGCTCATTTCCTTTCTTACTTTGGATTGAGAGTTCAAAAGCACAAAGGGTCAGATTTTGCACTCAGTTATTAATAGGAAACCTCCTGGACAGATTCTGCCCTTAGAAGTTTATGAGCAGGTTCCATTGAAGTCACTCTAAAAGTGAGTGGGTGCTGTATTTGAGAATCTAAGGTCAAAATTTCATTTCAGAAATAACTGCAAGAATATCTTTTGCTCCCTGGAGAAATGAAAATTGAAAAAGTGTGAGACCTCTAGCAAGGTAAAGGACCTTAATCAGTGTTAATGGTAAGTTGAAGGAAAAAGAGCAATAGGGAACCCTTTGTTCTGGACTGTCCCCTTAAGTATTTTCTGAATAGAAATCAGGAAGCCATTCTGACTTGGTATTAACTCAATCTTTTTCAAATAAAAATAGTATTATTTTGGTGTATTTTTATCTTTTACATGAAATCTCCCTAGTAGGAAGGATAAGAAGATATAATGCTACCAAATTTTATCAAATTAATTTTTTCTTTGGGACAAAAAAAAACATGCATCTACTTCTATTCTTTTCTAAGGCCCATTCCAGTTCTAAGAGTTTATGATTATGTGAATGAGTAAGAATATTGTTGTAACAACAGATCAGTGATAGATCAGGGAGTTAGGGCTATGCTTTCCCCTAGCTCTGGGCTCTTGCAGGTACTGAGCACAGTTTTGGGGAACCTGGTCTCTAAAATTAGGCCCTTTCTCATTGTCTCTGGCTCTTTTCACTTCCACCCCAGAACCCTAGGGGAAATGATTTGAAGTTTAGCTTTAGCTCAGATTTTGCTAACTTACTTTCTTGTTTTGGATAAACAAATTAAAAATAGAGATTTAGGTTTTACACTTAGTTTTAAACAGGAAACTCCCTAGTCAGATTTTTCTCTTAGAGGTTCATGTGCAGGTTCTACTGAAGTAACTCTATAAATTACCAGGTGTTATTTGAGGATTTTAAGCAAGTGGTGCCAAAGTGGATAAAGTGCTAGACCTGGAGTCAGCAACTGTGTCCAGTCATTTTTCAGTCATGTTCAATTCTATGTGAACCAATTTGGGGTTTTCTTGGCAAAGATACTGGAATGGTTCATCATTTTTTTCCACTTTATTTTACAGATGAGGAAACTGAGACAAACAGGGTTAAGTGACTTGCCCAGGGTCACATAGTTAGTACGTGTTTGAGGCCAGATATTTAACTCAGGAAGACATGTCTGTCTGACTCCAGGCCAGGAGTCAGGAGTCAGAAAGATTCAAGTTCAAATCTAGCCTTAGATACTTGCTAGCTATGTGACTCTGGACAAATCACTTAACCTGTATTTGCCTTAGTTTCCACAACTGTAAAATAGGTAGCCCAGACTGGCACATAATAGATGCTTTATAAATTTTTAATCCCTTTCCTGTTATTCCCAAATAGCAGAAGACTTTTCCTTCCAAGGCCTCATCAAAAAGAGATCAGGCAGTCATAGCTCCAAACTGAGGCTCAGGCTAGCCTAAACAGTACATATTTTTTATGCCATTTGCAAGCTATTGTCATATGTATGAGAGCAGAAGACATCCCCATTCCCAATAAAAGGAGGAGAGAATGTATAATGGTAGTTATTCTTTTTAATATCTACCAAGTCAGCCACTCTCCTAGGATCAGCAACTGATTTTTTTTTTTGGATGCATCTATCTCTCCCCTGCAGCCACTCACTAGGACGAAGTTTTTGTTGTATCATCTAAAAACTAAAACAAGTTCTGCATCAAGCATATCTCCCCAGAAATGTCCAAGGAATCTCAGTTCACCTTCACACATGATCCATGGGAAAGACATCTGAATCTTGTCTCAAGGAGAGTCCTCCTATCCAAGCCTTGTTAAATCTAAATAACATTAAAATATTTTAAATCAATCCAGAGACTTGTCATGACATAGAGTTTACTTACATTCAAAAGAGTTGATATATTATTAGTGTTATTTTTCAGAATTGAAGATAGGCATTAAATTATTTCTCTAGAAATAATAATGGTTGTTATTATAATTGCTAACATTTATATAATACCTACTACATAGCAGGTACTGTGCTAAGTACTTTATATATATATATATATATATATATATATATATATATATACATATATATATTCTCCTTAGAACAATCCTGGGTGGTAGGTGCTATTATCACCTCCATTTTATAAATGAGCAAATGGAGGCAAACAAAGATAAAGTGACTTTCCCTGGGTTACACAGCTGATGTGTTTGAGCTAGTGCCTGAGGCTGGGTTTGAACTCAGCACTTTCTGACTTTAGGAACAGTTCTCTATCCACTGTGCCACCTTAATATAATATCACAACTGAATCATTTATAATATACATGTACACACACATATATACATACCTATATAAACATACATATTTATGTGAATATCTATCTATCTTTTTATATTTCCATCTTGGGTGATTTCTAGTTCCCAATTTCTGCCACTATTTGGCAGAGATTCTAGCTGGAATTGGTAGGTTATCAGCATGCCAGTCAGAAATTTCAAAAGAACTGAAGTTTAGTTTCACATATTCTTCATGTCCTCATGACTCATGAGGACTCCAGTCCTCACCCCTAAACTGGAGTAGTGTCTATCATGAAATAATAAAAAAAAGTCACAATTTCCTTTTGAAAATATCCTAAAGAAGGGGCATTATAGGCTGAGATTATTTAATATAGAGATAAAAACACAATGGAAAGATTTATTAATGTACCAGAAAGTGGTTCAGGAAGAAAATTTAACTGTAAGAATATTTGGCAAAAGCAAATTCTTGACTTTTCTATCTTGTTACTGTACCATTTCTTTCCTCCTCTTCTACTTTGTATATTTCTCCATAACATTTCATCATAAATTTCCTTTAATAGTACAATACAATGCAAAGTATAATAGTAAAATAGTATAGTATTAATATTAATAGTATAATACAATGCAAAGAATCCTGGCCCTAGAGTAAGAGGACATAGGTTCAAAGCCTATCTTGGATGCATAGCATTTGTGTCCCCTTGAACAAGTCATTTAACTTCCCTGAGTGTGTTATTATATCTGTAAAATGATGAGGTTTGAGTAAGTGGCCTTCTAGATCAAAAGGGAATATAGGAGAATCAATAATGAAAATGGGAGTCCAAGGCTTCAGAATCCACCTCCCTTTTCCCACTTTCAACCCTTCCCTTTTATTTCCTGCAACTGAACAAGGCGATCAAAGACAATGGCTGCAAATATCAGATCAGTTAGAACTAAAGATTTGCTACTAAAACCTGTGGTTTTCAAATATTTGAAGGTTTAAGGATAAAGTTGATTTCTGGATTCTTTTTCTATTGAAGATTGAAAGAGATAAAAGAATGACAAAATTTTTGAACTCTAAGGAAAAAAGATAATCTAGCCTAACCCTCATTTTATGGGTGAAGAACTGATGTACAATGAGGTCAACATATTTGTGCAAGGTCACAAGATTGATGAAATGAAAGTATGCAATCAGCTAAGAATTGAAGGACAGCTCTAAGGAAGAAATGTGGTGATGAGAGTGTGATATTCTATAATGCACAAGGATAGTGTCAGACCACTGCTGATAGATCTATAGGTCTTATGAAAACAGAAGATTCTAGTTTCTATACATATGAATTTGTACTTAGAGGGACCAAGATATGTGGGAAAAGTTGCAATGATTCTATTTCTCAAATAACCAACCTCTCACTATTTGGGAAAATAGGTGAAGAAGGATTCTCACCAAATTCTTTTTATGATACAAATATGGTGCTGATACCTAAATCAGTAAGAGTCAAAACAGAGAAAGAAAATTATCGATCAAATAACCAACCTCTGGCAACTTGCCACAATCCCATGCTTTCTGTCTAACAAATTCCAGAAGCCCCAATTTTAATAATTCAAAAACAATTTATAAGCCATTTTTTTTTAGTTTTGGCATGACTCAGCTCAGAAATAAAATCAAGTAGTTCAAGTAAAATTTCATAATTTGTATAATACGTGTCAATTTTGTATATACACATACATATATATTTATATAATTATAAAATTTATATGATTATAAAACTCCAATAGAAGTTACATGATCAGCAAGATGGCAAGGTAGTAACTAACTGAAGATTAGAGGAATGAATCAAAATGTCATATTTAAAGTTGTATCAGCAAGAAGAGAAGATAAAATACTTTCACTTAAGGTAAAGCTTTTCAAAATTACAGCAGAAAACTGATATCAAAAGTTCCAAAATTTTTAACTACTTCTAGTCTTCATTTGTCAGTCAGCAAGAATGTATTAACCATTTAAAAAGAGGCAAAAATATGATTTCTCCTCTCTAGGAACAAAAAAAAGCACATAAAGGAGATAGATATAGATATAGATATAGATATAGATATAGATATAGATATATATGTACTCTAAAGTGTAGGAAATCTCAGGAGAAAGACACTTAAGTGGAGGTGGGAGAGGGGGGGAGACTATATATTCTGCAAATAATTTATTTGACTTGGTTTATGTCTCAAATTATAGCTGCAGTCCCCTCATAGTAGACATTCCACATTCTGTAAGAAGCAGAAAATACTTAAATCAACCTATAAGACAATGGACAAGTTGTGTGGGTTAGAAGAGAAAGAGGTAGGGGGAATGCCATTTTATGTGTGTGTGTGTGTGTGTGTGTGTGTGTGTGTGTGTGTGTTGGGGGGGTTATGATGGTATAGATCTGGCTACAGGGTAAGGAAATGCACAAGGAAGGGAAGACTAGAAAGCCAGATGTAATCATTTCTCTTCTGTGGAAAGGGAATATTTACATAGAACAGAGACCCAGATTTGTCACCAAATTTTTACCCTTCAAAACAAGAAGGTGGAGGTTACTCCGTCTTGGAGTCTACTTCAGGATAAACGTGTAATGCTATGGTACTGGAAAGGAAAGGAAGCCAAGCAATGAAGGAAAATGAGAAAGCATGATTACCTACATATAATAGAAAGAAAATGCTCAAAGCTCAAAAGAATCAGGAGAGAAAAGATGGGCATAAGGCTGGCTCCTAAGCACTTAAATCAATAGCAATATTCAAAGACAGAAGAAAAATATATATGTATGTATATATGAGTGTGTGTGTTTGTATATGTATGTATGTACATAGGTATATGTGTATATATAGGCATGTGTATCTATGTATATATATATGTGTGTGTGCATGTATTTATATGTATGTATATACATATGTTATAGTATGTAAAATTTGGAATTCAAAACTTAAAAAAAGGAATATTGATAAAAGAACTTTAAATACAACACAATAATGAATAAGGATAATTACAGGATAGCAAACCTATGTCCTCCAGAAAAAAAATGATATTAAATTGTATTTGCCTCCACAGAGATCACGGAACAACACCAAGAGATTCCAGAAAGGTTCAGAAGATGAATACAATTTTCAAACAGACATTAAGGAAAAAAAAAGATGAAAAATTAGAGTTTTCAAAGAAGAGGTAACTAAAAAGTAAAATAGCTGATTAGAGCACAAGATTTTAGATGTCTCTAAAACAAAAGAGGCTCTTTAAAAAGACAATGGCAAATTTTGAAATCAAAAATAGAGAAGTGGAAGAAATTTTGACAAAAAAGAATAAAGTTCTTTTGAGAACACAAAATCTATAGAGACTGAAGGAAATGTCCTTGAAGACATTAAGCATAGAAGCAATTAAAAATCAGATATCCTAAAGATATGGTAAATAAAATGACTGATCCCTATCATTGTAGAGATAATGGAAGAAAACTCAGAGGACTTGAACAGAGAAGGGAAAATACATATTAAGAGAACCAAAGATTTCCAATTACCAATCAACAATGAACATAATTATTCATATTAAAATCAAATACAACCCAAACCACATGATTATTTAATTATTAAAGAAAGCTGGGATGGGGAGGAAGGAAAGGAGGAGGAGGAAGAGAAAAAAGCAGAAGGAGGAGGAGAAGGAGAAGGAGAAGGAGGAGGGAAAGAGGAGGATATTTTCAATATTTTAAAAATTATAAAATTTATAGTTATTATTTGTAATTGAGACATAATAGATTTCCCAATGAATTTAGATATATAGAAGATGCCTTCTCTATACTTTTTAAATGAATTCTAGAAATTCTTGCTATATAAATAAAAAGGAGAAAGAAACTTAAAAAGTAAACATTGCCAGGACAGAGCCAAGATGGCAGAGTAAAAGCAGTGACTTGCTTAAGCTCTCCCCCAAACCCTTCCAAATACCTGTAAAAATTGCTTTAAAATTCTGAGTAGCAGAACCCACAAAAAAGACAGAGTGAAACAAATTTACAGCCAAAGACAAACTGGATAGTTGATTAGAAAGGTCTATCGCACTGGGTTGGAAGAGAAACGCAGTTCAGCGTGCCTGCTTAGCAAACACCAGGCCTCAGCAAACCTGTAGCAGGCCTCAGGGGACTGAAGCACAGGCAGCTGTGGCAGTTTCCAGACTTCTCAACTCACAAATGCCAAAGACAGCTTAGAAAGTCAGTAGGAAAGTCTGTGACCACAGTGAGAGAGAAGCTTGGTCCCAGCCCCAGTCCCAGCACAGCCCCACACTGTGGCTGCTTGTGGGGCTTCCTGACCATGGACTGAGGGGGAATAAAGTGGCTAATCAGAGAGGGATTGCAGGGATCTCTTTAATGGTGCTGAGGCAGGATTCTCTTGCTTTAGCCATGCTTGGATCTGGGTCACAGTTCTGGGTGGCAATCCTGGGGAGAGGAGGAGTGCTGGCATGGTGAAGCTTGCAGTAGCAGTGGAGAAGGAATCCTCCTCACAGTTCCAAGGCAGAAAAGAATGCTTGTGCTCACTCATAGATCAGAGCATAGGCCAGGAAAGGAGTAAATACCTTACCCTTGATCATACCACCTTAGAAGAACTGAAAACTTACAGGTCCCTAGAAGTATCTCTGAAAACAGCTGCATACTCTCTTATTAACTTCTGAAAGCCCAGAAAATATGACCCCAGGAAAAACCCTGGAACAGCTGAACCAGAAGAAAAATGATGTGTAGCAGTCCAGTAGCACAGGTAGCTTGAGGGATTAATGGGAAAGACCTCCCTTACCCTGGGGAAAGGGTAGCAGTACAGAACAGGAGGCTTCCCAGCAAGCTAGCAGAAAGCCTCAATTCAGTATACCAGGAGGAGATCCTGAAACACAGGTGGTGGAGCAGGCAAACACCAATAACTAGACCTTTGAG
Source organism: Vombatus ursinus (assembly GCF_900497805.2). NCBI lineage: Eukaryota > Metazoa > Chordata > Mammalia > Diprotodontia > Vombatidae > Vombatus > Vombatus ursinus. The sequence goes on along the minus strand of NW_020954570.1, from coordinate 4,410,864 downwards.
TGTCTCAGCGAGGGCACTGTATCAAGTTGCTTGCCTTCTCAAGGAGGGTGAGTTGGAAGGGAGGAAGGGAGCAAATCTGGAACCCAAAGTTTTAAAAACAAAAGTTAAAAAAATGGTTTTCACATGCAACTGGGAAATAAGATATACAGGAAATGGGGTATAGAAATCTATACTGTTCTATGGGAAAATTGAAGGGAAAGGGGATAAGAGAAGGGGAGGGGGAGAGATAGAAGGGAGAGCAGAATAGGAGAAGGGGTATTCAGAATGCATGCTATCTTGGAGTGGGGGGAGGGACAAAATGGGGAGAAAATTTGAAACTCAAAATCTTGTGGAAGTGAATATTGAAAACTAAAAATAAATAAATTAATTAAAAAGTACAATTGGACAACTGAAAAAAAAGTATACTGAAGAAAACAAGTCCCTAAAAATACAATTGGCCAAATGGAGAAGGAGTTACAAAATCTAATAGAAGGCAATAATTTGTTAAAAATCAGAATTGGGCAAGTGGAAGTTAATGATTCTATGAGAGAGCAAGAATCAGTCAAACAAAAACAAAAGAATGAAAAAAAAGATGAAAATATAAAATATCTCATTGGTAAAACAACTGACCTGGAAAATCAATTCAGGAGAGACAATTTAAAAATTATTGGTCTACCTGAAAATCATGAAGAAAAAAAGAACCTGGACAGTATCTTTCAGGAAATCATCAAGGAAAACTGTCCTGAGGTCCTAGAACCAGAGGGTAAAAAAGCCATAGAAAGAATCCACTGATCACCTACTGAAAGAGATCCCAAATTGGAAACACCAAGGAATATAGTAGCCAAATTCCAAAATTACCAGGTCAAAGAGAAAATCCTGCAAGCAGTCAGAAAAAAATAATTTAAATATCATGGAATTACTGTTAGGATTACACAGGACCCTGTATCTTCTACTCTAAAAGACCATAGTGTATGGAATATGATATTCCATAAAGCAAAGGAGCTTGGATTATAACCAAGGATCAAATACCCAGAGAAAATTAGCATGATCTTTCAGGAGAGGAGACAGATATTCAATGAAATAGGGGACTTTGAAACCTTCCTGATAAAAAGACCACAGCTCAACAGAAAATTTGATCTTCAAATACAAGACTCAAGAGAGACATAAAAAGGTAAATGGCACAGAAAGAAACAACATGTTATTAATAAGGGCATATTGTTTATATCCCTACAAGGGAAGATGACATTTGTAACCCTTGAGAACTGTATTGTTATTACACCAAGTAAGTGGATCCAAGTAAGTGGATTAATCAAATCTAACTAAGAAAATGTACTGAGACAAAAGGAAAGGAGGAGGTAGACAAGGGTAAATTATATTACAGGAAAAGGCACAAAAACCTATTCCAGCAGAGGGAAAGCAGGCAAGGAGATGAGCATAGTTTAAAAAAAGAAAAAAAAGAAAATAGCTGAACAAAATCCCCAAAGCTTAGGATGGTACATTCTCCATACTGGGAGCAGACCCTACCTTAACAAAGAGTTTAAAACTCAAGGAATTGGCTGGGATCATGAGCAAAGGTGCAAAAAAATAAATCAGACCATAGAATCTTTCTCAAGTAACAAAGATCAAAATGTACAACCAGAAGAAGACAACAAAGTTCGAAGCTCCTACATACAAAGCCTCCAAGAAAAATATGAATCAGTCCCAGGCCATGGAAGAACTCAAAAAGTATTTTGAGAAGCAAGTAAGAGAAATAGAGGAAAAACTGGGAAGAGAAATGAGAGTGATGCAAGAAAATCATGAAAAAACTAGTCAATAGCTTGCTAAAGGAGACCCCAAAAATACTGAAGAAAATAACACTTTAAAAAATAGCCTAACCCAAATGGCAAAAGAGGTCCAAAAAGCCAATGAGAAGAAGAATGCCTTAAACAGCAGAAGTGGGCAGATGGAAAAGGAAGTCCAGAAGCTCACTGAAGGAAATACTTCCTTAAAAATTAGAATGGAGCAATTGGAGGCTAGGGACTTTATAAGAAATCGGGACATTGTAAAACAAAACCAAAAGAATGAAAAAATAGAAGACAATGTGAAATATCTCATTGGAAAAACAACTGACCTGGAAAATGAATCAGGAGAGATAATTTTAAAAAATTATTGGACTACCTGAAAGCCATGATCAAAAAAAGAGCTTAGACATCATCTTTCAAGAAATTATGAAGAAAAACTGCCCTGATCTTCAAGAACCAGAGGGTAAAATGGAAATGGAAAGAATCCACTGATCACCTCCTGAGAGAGATTCCCAAAGGAAAACTCCTAGGAATATTGTAGCCAAATTCCAGAGTTCCCAGGTCAAGGAGAAAATATTGCAATCAGCCAGAAGGAAACAATTCAGGTACTGTGGAAACACAATTAGGATAACACAGGATTTAGCAGCTTCTACATTAAGGGACCAGAGGGCTTGGAATATGATATTCCAGAGGGCAAAGGAGATAGGATTATAACCTAGAATCACCTACCCAGCAAAACTAAGCATAGTCCTTCAGTGGAAAAAATAGACATTCAGTGAAACAGAGGACTTTCAAGCATTCTTGATGAAAAGATCAGAGCTGAATAGAAAATTCAACTTTCAAATACAAGGCTCAAGAGAAGCATGAAGCGGTAAACAGGTAAGAGAAATCATAAGGGACTTATTAAGGTTGAACTGTTTACATTCCTACATGGAAAGATGATATTTGTAACTCACGAGACCTTTGTTAGTATTAGGGCAGTTGGAGGGAAAAAAATATGTATGTGAATATATATATATATAATATATATATATACACACACATATATGTGTGTGTGTATGTGTATGCATATGTATATGTGTATGTGTGTATGTATCTGTGTATATATACATGTGTGTATGTATACGTATATATATATGTATAGATAGATTGATAGAGGGCACAGGGTGAGTTGAAGATGAATGGGTGATATCTGGAAAATAAAATTAAGGGGTGAGAAAGGATTATACTCAGAGTAGGAGAAAAGGAGAGGTAGAATGGGGTAAATTATCTCACATGAAACAGACAAGAAAAGGCTTTTACCAGTGGAGGGGAAGTGGGGAAAGGTGAGAGGGAATGAGTGAATCTTTTTTCTCATTGGATTTGGCTTAAGGAAGGAATAATATACACACTCAATTGGGTAAGGAAATCTATCTTAACCTACAGGAAAATGGGGGGGAGGGGACAAGAGAGCAGTGGGATAATAGGAAGAGGGCAGATTGGGAGAGGGGGTAATCAAAAGCAAGCACTTCTGAGGAGGGACAAGGTCAAAAGCGAGAAAAGAATAAATGGTGGGCAGGAGAGGATTAAAGGAAATATACTTTGTTTTCCACAGCATGACTACCATGGAAGTGTTTTGCATGACTACACAAATATAACTTGTATCCAGTTGTTTGCCTTCTCAGTGAGGGTGGGTGGGGAGACAGAAAGGAAGAAAATTTGCAACCCCAAATTTTAAAAACAAATGTTAAAAAATTGTTTGCACGTGCAACCTAGAAAGAAGATATACAGGAAATGAGGTACAGAAATCTATCCTACCTTACAGGAAAATAGAAGAGGAAGGGGATAAGAGAAAGGGTGGAAGATAGAAGGGAGGGCCAATTAGGGAAATGGTACTCAGCATGCAAGCTGTCTTGGGGTTGGGGGAGGGTCGAGATGGGGAGAAAATTTGGAACTCAAAATCTTGTGGAAGTGAATGTTGAAAACTAAAAATAAATAAATTAATGAATCTTAAAATAATAATAATAGAAATATTAAAAATATTAAACATTGTCAAAGAGGAGAATAACATCCATATCTCTACAAAACATACTTAAAAAACCTCTGATAATCCATAAAGACTCCTATAAGGATATAAACACATAATGAAATAAATCCACAAAATCAATAACCTTTCTGTAAGGTATTAACACAACGAAAAGAGAAGAAAAAAGGAGGAGCATTCCATTTTCAATAAATACAACACCCATATAATATATCTAGAAGCCAACCATGAGACTTCAAAAACTTATAAAAATGCAATTGCTAACACATTTCTGCACAAAGAATTACAATGGAGCAACTAGACGATGCAGTGGATAGAGCACTGACCCTGGAATCAGGAAGAACTGAGTTCAAACCCTGCCTCAAACATATAACACTCACTAGTTTTGTGACTCTGGGCAGGTCACTTAACCCCAATTGCCTCACCCCACCTCAAAACAATAAAAGAATTTTAGCATAATACCACTACTAAGCCTGCATCCCAAAAGTGAAAAAAAAAAAGAAACAAACAAAAACGGAAAAGGACCTATATGTACAAAACATTCATAACAACTGTTTTCTTGTGGCAAACAACCAGATATTGAAGGGATGCCCATCAATTGGTGAATGACTAAATAAGTTATGGTATATAATTGTGATGGAATGCTATTGTCTGTAACAATGATGAGCTGGATGCTCTCAGAAATAAGCCTGAATAGATTTATATAAATTGATGCAATCTAAAATGAGTAGAACCAGGAGAATATTGTACACTTAGAATCACTATGATATAAAAGCCAATGTTAAAAGTGAAATAATTAAAAAAAAACTTACATTCTCATAATTGACTAATTTTTTGTTCTGTTTTTATATTTTATATTGTGGAAAGGTAGCAGTATGATATAGAGCATATAGGGTTATCTTTGAAGGCAGGAAAATTAAAGTTCAAGTCCTGTCTCTGAAACAAACTCACTAGGTGATTCCAGACAATTCACTGTCTGAATCTAGACAATTCTTTAATAATATAAAATGCAGAGGAGATGTTAATCTTAATTCTTATAGGAGTTTCCTCATCAAAACAATCCTTTTACCAATGAAATTACGGGTCCAGTCTCTATCTTCATATGTGGAAACCAAATAAGCCTTTTTTCCCTTTTATCCAACAGTATATCAAATTGAACCTGTATTAGTATTTTTTTCTTTTATTTACAGCTAAAAGTTCCCTGTACTTTGGCTCATTGTTTTGAAGCTCTAGACTCCTTCCTATATTGGGAGATACTATTGTGCTTCAATTGAGTTGTTTTTTCTGAAAATGAAAGTAAGCTAAATGATCAGGATAGGAAAAGAGCAAGAATACAGCCAAAAAACACTCAGGGAAGATGTGTTTCCATGAAGTAGTTTACTCTAGTAAACTGAAAGACAAAATCTACCTTTCCAACTCCCAGATTGAAATAGAGGACTAAAGGTCAGTGTATTCTTATGAACTAATCTGGCCTTCAAAAATAGTCTGAAAAGGGAAGATCCAAAGTGGCACTGCTCAGTAGCTGTAGGGAAACCTGAAGGGCCTTATGAAATTTAGGACAATGGAGAATAGAAGTTGAATGTCAGTGAGAAATAAACACTTCTTGATAGGTTGGCTGACATGACCTTGACCTTAGACTATCATTAGTTTAACTTGTTTTATGCCCAATAGTTCAGCAATGTTGACCATTCTAACCATAGGCCTCAATTTTGAAGAGATGGAATATGATAAAAATGATAGATATTGCACCTATTAATTGAATGATGTACCTCAACTCTGATTTAGAGAAACTACTTTTAGAAAATGATATATTTATTTAAGCTGACAAACATGTCTATTGGTTTTTAGAAGGACAGAAATTGGCACTGTTGGATTCTGATAGCTTTTAAAACTTTAGTGATTTGTACACTTTCCTGCTGTAGAGCAAACTGAGGGGTATGATTAATTTAGACCAATAAAGCACCATTGGGTAGAACAAACTCAATTATTGGTGACTTGAGTTAGATTTCACAAGGCAATGTGAGTACACATCACAGTAAGAAAATCTGTATGATCTTCTTCCACAGAATGAGGCATAATCATATGAGCATAAAGACATTTCATTGTCTTTTCCATAAAGGGATATTGACTTATTCTGTGGTTAATGTTATATCAGCACATTATTTGATTGTTGGTTTGAATAAACTTGAATACTACATTGTTTGAAATTGCTGCCAGTCAAAAGTTGTAATTCTTGTAGTTCATATTCACCATGAAAAAATAGAATGTTTGGACTATTGATTACTTTCAGATTTCTGCCATGGGAAAATGAATGGGAGAGTCATATCTCTATGTAACACAAAGCAAAATCCCAATATAAGATAGATAAAATGAAGCAAACCACAAAACAATGATAAAATAAATGTTTGTGCATAGAGATCAAAGTAATGAAACTATATCCCTAATTTTAGTTGACTTTTCTGAAATGCTAAAGTAGAAAATGCTTTAAAACATTAATAAGATATTGGGAATTTTTTCTTCCTTCCTAGCCATGGCTTAAATGTTTTAAGTGTAGAAGAGTCAAGGATCAGGAAGGGTTTAGAAGGTATTTTATTGAAAAAAGTATGAAACAAAGCATCTTAATTAAAACACATTTTTATTGAGTACTTATAAAAAAAAAAACATTCCTTTACTCTCTTACTTTATTAGGTTTAAGGTTTCTTAAGTGAGTAAACTGACTCCAGGGGGAAAATATCATGAATAAGCAACCAAAATAAGACACACACACAATAAATAAATACATAAATAAACGTTTGTGAAAATTCTTATCTATCTGTAAAGTGGCATGCATTCCCAAAACATAATAAGGATGCTTGCCACAGTCTGGTTTTGATGACAGAAACTGAAAACTGCTAGCAAATTTACCTCAGCTCTTGTATGAAGTGTGACACATAGCTATTTTTCTTCTGATATGTGACTCCAAAAAATCCAATACTTCTTGAGAATGTAAGCCTTGTTAAAGCAACATTTTTTTGTGCTTGCTTTGGTATCTTGTCTTCTATATATAACTGGAGTCAGAAACAGTGTTTGACTGAAAATATGTTGAAATTACCAACCTTCTAGAACTTAACTCTGATCACCAGACTTTTAGAAAAAGGTTAACATCAAAATTGTTTTTAATAAAGTAATGGAGTGACTGGACAATGAGGGAGGGCACAGTCCTTGACTATAGATATTTCTCTTGCCTGTTTTCAGTCGAAGCAACCAAGCAATGAGAGAGAGACACACATAGAGAAAGAGACAGAGACAGAGATAGAGAGACAGAGAGAGACAGAGACAGATGGATACAGAGAGACAGAGACAGACACAGAGAAAGACAAAGAAAGAGAAAGAGACAAAGAGAAAGAGAAAGAGACAGAGAGAGACAGAGACAGATAGAGAGACAGACAGACATAAAGAGAGACACAGAGACAGAGAGAGACAGAGACAGAGACAGAGAGAGAGAGAGAGTTGTTTCTCGCTATGTGTGTCTGAAATGTTAGTGCTCTGTTATTTGCTGCCGAGCACAAAGACCCAATGGCTCAGGAAATTCTGAGCCAGAACACAGTTTGCTTACAAAAGAGATGCCCAAGGGTTAGATGCCCTAACTTATGCCTGGATACCATATGTGCATACTGTGACTTTATTTCTTTTGTATTTATTCTTTCCTGATTTATGACTGAATATTCCAAGTAGGAAGTGCCCAGGTAATTGTATGAGTTCCAATAGGCCATCAGCAGTCTCTCCAACAACCAGAATCAGTAACAGTTGTAGGTTGTAGCAGGGTAACTTTGGTAGTATTTGACAATGATAAAGGGATCACCTACAAGCGTGTTTAGAAATCCAATCCCCCAGGGATAGCAACATCTTAAGGGAATTAACTTTTGAAAAGAAAAAGTCCATCTATATACCTTAGAAAAGCATTAATGCTTGTGGTCCAGCAATAAGTTACATCTAAAAGGAAGGAAAAGGACAAGCATTAATTAAATACCTTCTGTGGAACAGTCACTATGTTAAGTGCTTTACAAATACTATTCCATTTGATCCTCAAAATGACTCTTGGCATTATTTGCTAATATTTCATTTTACACTTGAAGGGAACTGAAGAAGGCAGAGGTTAAGTGCCTAGCCCAGGGTCTGAAGGCTAATAATTGTCTGAGACTGGATTTGAACTCAGGTCTCCCAGGCTCTAGGCTCAGCACTTTATCCACTGTATGACCTCTTATCTCTAGAGAGACTTGGAAGGACACCAAAAAGGAAAGAAATGACTCCAATGGTCAATGATCTGGACACTCTCAGCCCCACACATACACAACACTCCTGCCTCACTATCGTTGTATTTTAAGTCTGCACTCACTCTTCCCAGGGACTTCATATGTGTAAGAGTAGGGTGTGCTCCTCGTGTTGTGGGGGGGTGATGTTTTTGTAACTATTGTTGTTGCTATTCTTTCTTAGTAAATCCATTTTCTAAAAGCTAATAGAGTTCAACTGATTATGATTGATACAAAAATGAGTTCCTGTGGATGCTCTAGAACCATGGTCACAATCCCCAGAGTCCTTAGGGAATAGCAATTCATATTCCTCCAGGCATCCAAACTTTCACCACCCAAGTGGTAGCTGATGTGTGAGCCCAGAGAGGGTGCTAAATTAGTAACAAAAACAAACCTTTAATTGAATTATTTAGTTAATTATTTAGAGTAGTCCAGGACTCATTTTCTCCTGTTCAAAATAAAAATAAATATTTTCCACATGTCCACTCTCTTTAAACCCTCAACAACAATGATAAAAAGTAAACAACAAAAAAAACCTTTTCAGTTTATCTTTTCATAATCTATAAGTTTATCCATCCAATTACATACTGTTTAGCCTAATTGTATATTTTGCAGATTATTTGAAAATACTTCAAGTCAGAAGCATAACTTTTGGATATGATTTTTCTATCAGATATACAAGGCGAAACTCAAAATTATCAACTTCAAAAAATTGAAGTTGATTTTGCAAACGTTTTGCTCTTCATGAGAAAAGGAAAACAGATTCTAGGTTCCACAAAACAGCAGCAGCAGCAGCAGCAGTAACAACAACAATAAGCAAAGCAAAAACAAAGAGGATCAACTACTTCAGTTAGTTTTTGCCTAGTGTACTCTGTCTTATGCTAGACACTGGACACTCATCCCTGGCCATAGCAGCTGTATCTAGAAAGTAATTTTAGATTGAATTAGAGCTTTCTGAAACAGACAAAACATACTTTACAGTAGGCAAATTGAATTTCTCTGGTTCAGTGACTTGCTGTGGCACTGCTCCTCTCAAGAAGATTTTCACATTATTGAGAGCTGGTAGATTTCCTTGTAAAATAGCAGCAGGCAGCTCTCTCTCTCTCTCTCACACACACACACACACACACACACACACACACACACACACACACGGCCTAACAGATTCTGGTTCCGCCAACTCTCTCAGAAATATTTGTCTCTTTCACACATGCACAGTTATTTAAATAAAATACAAAAATACAGCATAAATCATTGTCTCCAATCTTCAAAAAGAATGTGTTTCATGTGGCTACTAATTCATGAAAAGGAGTTACTGGAAAGATTTAGGGTTGGAGTCTAGGGTTACATAATTCAATGTGTTTTTAATGTGGTGAAAATGAAGGAATGTTTACTTATCTCAAATATAGTTATGAATGAAAAACTGGTAGCATTTACAGTTATTTGATTAGAAATACACCAACTCTAAAAGATATTTATCTAAAAGATATAAGTTCTTTTATGACACTCAGTGCAGCAAATAATTTTTTCTTCCATATTTTTCTTAGGTGTTTTTTATACTATTAGTATCCCAGGGCTTATTTCAACTGAATGTAGGAGATGACTTCAAAGTGCTTTACTTTAGATAAACCAGATAATTCTATGTGCATTCGGCATACGCATATGTAAGTAGCATCTTACATGGAGAGAATAATGCACTTGGGTTTGGGAGTGTTAAAAAACTGGAAGTAATTAGATTAAATAACTTAATTCTCATAGCTTACCAAAGAGATTGAATATTTTCCTGTTCAAAAGCCCATTTTTGTTCTCACATAATCAAAATAGGTTAACATCATTTCAACTTATATTAGACATATATATGTGTATATATATATATATATACACATTTCAACTTATATTAGACATATATATGTGTGTATATATATATACACACATATATATGTGTGTATATATATATATGTATATATATATCCTTTTTAAAAGGATATGGCTCAATCTCTTCTTAGCCTGTAAATTAGAGGTTACATTAATTTATAAAAAGCATATATACATACCTTTTTTATAGCTGTCATGTACCAGAAGTTACCACATCCTAATTCATGCCTCTATTCTTTACATACATATACAAACCAGTTAATGCATCTCAGGCAGAACCAGTAACTAGAAAAGGAAATTGCCCAGGTCATCAGCCTACGAAAAGCATTAACTCTGATACGGAGAGAAGGGTGGCATTTAACTAGAATTTGGGAGATTTCTAAAGTGATGTTCTCATCAGTTTTCCCTTGGGCCCATTCTGATCCCAGGCTCTGACTAGTGGGAGCAATGCCACTGATACAAAATCCTGTTTCCATCAGTAAGAAAATTTCTGCCAGCAGCAGCTTTATCACCATGTGGGCCATCCATTCAGACTGCCAAGATGTAGATACCTAGTGAGAAATCAGTGAACTGAAAACCTCCTGTGATGTGGTGCACACTTATTGATCAAACCTCGATAGCATACATATACCTTTCTCTGGTTAGGCTGTCTGCAGCACACCCCAGTAACTGACTGAAAAAGCTGCTGGCTTCATCCCTGAGTGCATTTACCAAGCAAGGGTTTGCTATGATGTGAAAAATGTCTGGTGGAACAGAAAGTATCTGGGCCGTAACAAGTGTAAGCAGACATTATTGACTCTTCTTTCAGTTCAGTTTTGTCCATCCAATCATCTTTAAATCAGGGTATTGGAAGTTAGAGGGGGCAGAATGAGGAAAGGATTAGGAAAAAAAAAACATATAATGGACTTTTTTTCCCTTTTAAAGGATGAACAGGATGTTAGAATGAAATTTGGAGCCAGGCTGACTGTCATCATGCTTAGTGAGTCTAACAAGTTCAAGAGTGTTCTATAAGTAGAATTGTAAAATAATATATAAGTAGTGGCAGATATTTTACCCTCACATTAAAGAAAAAAAAAGAAATTAAGACAATGCAAAGTTTGTACTGGATTCCTAACCAAGTCTATATCTGGATTCAAATTGACTCTAAAATTCTGAAAACATTATCAATGATTATGTCTTGCTGTGCCTACAATTTATATAAGCCACCGGGTCTATTAAACCCACAGATCCCTACGTTACAGAAAAGATAGGATAGAAAAAGTCTTTTCAGCATCTTTGGAGTCCAGCACACTCATCGAATTAACAGCGAAAGTTACATTTTCAATGTTTTTCATATTAATCTGTTATTTAGAACTCCCCTGCTGGGGAATATCATCACAGCAGTAACACCACTTCAATGAGGTAGTGCAAAGGTACCCTGGAGAATCAATTACGATGGAGGCCAGTGAAAAGCTGTTGTATTTTTTCATTATTGTCTGGGGTTAGGAGGATAGTTTATGAGGTAGTAAGACCTGAACCATTTCTAATGCTCTTAAAAGAAAATAGGATAGACTTTTGCTGAAATCAGACATACAGTCAAAAGTCCTGAGTTGGAAATTTTGGCTTTAGAGCCTCAAAAACCCAGATGCATTCTCTAGTACAATAGTCAAGGGAAATAATCATAGGTTATCATCTTAATACTAAGATACAATTTCAGTTTCAGTCCAATTAGTCCAGAGACCAGCAGTCAGTAGGTAATGACAAATAGTGAAAAGAAGTTCTGGGGTTTCACACCAGAAAATAATTTACCACTAATATTAACTGAAGGAAACAGGCAACCAGAATTTTCTGAATACTTAGGTTGTAGCACCTCCATCTCATCTTTTGAGAAACGTGTATTTTGTAGTTGGGAAGCTTGCATTCATGGCTCTTCTTTGGGTCATTCTCTTCTTTAGATAATAACGACATTTTAATTATCAAGAACACCAATGACACTTTCCCTCAGTGCTAAATTCATTTAAAATAACAGGAGAAGAGAACTAAAAAGCCCCAAGTTAGCCAAAGAAACCTGGAATGAGTTGTGGAAGATTGTAAGTAAGAAAAATTACTTAAGGATTTATCAGGCCTGCAAAATTTAAAATCTTGAGTGCAATATAATACTATAAAATTACAAATACATGTTCTAGCTTCTCATGTATATTTATTCCTTCAAATAACAAAACTTCCTTAAACTAAAAGTTTTTTTTTTTTTTTTCCATAATGACATAGAGGCTGCATGGTGCAGTGCATAGAGAATGCTAGTCTCAGAGTCAAGAAGACCTGGGTTCAAATCCTATCACTAACACACATTGACAGTGTGACTCAAAGTATGTCACTTAACTTCTCAGGGCCCCTGGCACATATCTTCACCAAGAGCTCCCTAAGCAGACAAATCCCATATCAGGTAAAAAAAAAAAAAGAAAGAAAGAAAAAGAAAAGACAACAATAAGGAGTAAAACAATTTAATTTCTCTGTGAGTATTGAAGATATACATTGCTGACTGTAATTATTAAAACTAATATTATACTACTGACAGTTAAGTGCTACAGGAACACAAGATTTGGAACTAAAAGAGACTTCAAAGATCTTTTATTTCAGCACTTATGCTTTCCTTAGAGCCATAGCCTATTTTTTTTCTAAGAACTGGTTTGCCAGTTGAATGGCACAAAGTAATTTATCCAGACCAAATAGAAATTCTAAAATCATTCACCCCAATCAGTGTAACATACATACTTCAGGGGACTTGAGAGTAATTGCTATTATGTGGACTGAATCATTAAGATTAAGAACCTTTGGACTTTACTTAGACTGAAATTAAGAAAGAAAGGAAACATAATGGCATGGTTTGTAAAGGGTAATAATTCAGAGGTTGACCAAAGAAGCCTTGTGGCTATTGCAATTGCTGCTTCAAGAAATTTTCCAGGAATGATTCTAGGGAAGCTGACATCAATTTTCTCAACTGTTACATAAGAAGAAAGAACCAGATTCCAATAGATTTAGGTAAGTGGGGGAGGGGATAATTAGAGGAAGCAGGTGGAATGCCTTCAAATGCCCTTAGTTGTCAAATTATTTAAGGCTTTATTCTAACTGGACCCAAATGTTGTTAGGCATACCCAGACATGTCTGCTTTGAAAATTTAAATAGGAATGTACAGTGATGAGAGACTTCCAAACTCAGAGGTTTCTTTTTTCCCCTTTACTCATTCAATCTTTGTACGCAATGTTTCAAAGCAATAGTCACTGCAATTACTCATCTTCCTAAAATAATGGTCACATTTCTTTAGAAATGTAGGATGCCTTAATAGACCCATCAGCTTGTAGCTCTTTTCAGCTAGAACATAGTGGGATTTTCCTGATTTGAACTACTATAAAATCACGTTCAAAATAATGATTAGTCTGATAGATATGGAGGTTGAAAACAATACTTATTGTGCACTAAGTTTTGCAATGCTGCACTATATTCTGATTTTATAGTTTGGCTCCAATCAATTCCCATGGCAAATTTAGTATATATATGAAGAAGTGATGTTGTCTGTCCTAGTTCAGTTTATTTAATTAGAAATATAAACATTCTCTTTCTCAACTCCCACAATTAGAAGGTTTATGAAAACATTTTTGGTTAAGTGGTTGGATTATTTTGTTATACCTAATGCATACTATAGGTAAATTACTTGGTTGTTCATGAATTATTATTTTTTCCACAAATTTTTCATGAAAAGTTTTACAGACCATGAATAAGTCATTTTCTTGACTACTTGGATAATGCTTTTAATTTCCTTCTGAATATGATTGGAACTATGTGTTTTGTAAGCTATACATAAACTGACACCTCCCAGCAATCCTAAAGCCTAGCCTTTTTCTTCATTGTTGTCATTTTAAAGAGGTATCCAATTCTGTCATATCTTACTTGGTTCCTTCATCCTAGGCTTGTGATTGGTGAACATGCTAGGTCTGATATGCTAAGGTTATATCCTTTCGAGTTCTAGAAAGACTGAATGTCATTGTAAAAAACAAACAAACAAACAACTTGTTTAGAATTGATAAGTATCCCCAATTCATATGTCTCAGAAATGATATTTATTAAATACCTACTATGTGCCAGGTACTCTGCTAAGCACTTTACTAATATTATCTAATTTTATCTTCATAAAAGTTCATGCAATAATTGCTATTAGTATCCCCATTTTACAGTTGAGATAACTGAGGAAGATAGTGATTTTGTGACTTTCCCAAAGTCACATAGCTGGAAAGTATCTAAAAATGGATTTTAACTAAGATCTTTATGACTCTAGGCCCAGCACTCTATCCACTGTATCATCTACCTGCTTTTGGTCTATATTACACTCAGGTTTCCTTTCGTTTTGCCCAACTCCTTATAGATAAATTGTGACTCATACTTATGACCCCCTACTCCAACCACAATTCATAGCAATAGTCTGACTGTTCCATATCCTAGAAACTGTTTCCTCATATTTCATAAATCCTTGCTGTAGAAGACCCGGGGAGATTATTAACTGCATTGATCATCTCTTCCCTAAACCTGTCCAAATCTACTTCAGTGCAAACTGATGGCCAGGAAGTATTCTTGGGGTACTTTTGGCAAGAAGACAGATTAAAAAGGCAAAATATTCTCGTCAAACCTAGCCCCCTTTGCCAATACCTCAAAAATGTATCAAAAGAATTTTTAAAAAGGAAGACTGTAAAGGGAAGTTCAGAAGATGGTCAGTTAAATGACATAGTGGGTAGGACACTGATATTGAATTCAAGAAGACCTGATTTCAAGTCCTGCCTCAGACACTTACAAGCTGTGTGACCCTGAGCAAGTTACTTAATTTTTAAGCATATATGTATAATATAGCCAAAAGGAATCGTAGGGTTATCTCAACAGATTCAGAAAAAGGTTTCAGACAAAATACAACACTCATTTCTATCAAAAACAGTACAAAGCATAGAAATAAATGGAGCTTTCCTTAAAATGGTTAGTAGTGTCTATCTAAAACCATCAGCAAGAATTTTTCAAGAAATTGAAAGAGTTAGAGTAGGCAATGAAGAAATAAAACAATCACTTTTTGCAGATGCTATAATGGTATACTTGAAGAATCCTACAGAATTAACTGAAAACAAAACAAACAAAAAAAACTAGTGAAAATAATTTAAAAATTCAGCAAAATTTCATGGTATAAAATAAAGTCACACAAGTCATCAGCATTTCTTTATATTACAAACAAAGTTCAGCAGGAATAGACAGAAAGTAAAATTCCATTTAAAATAACTATAAACAATATAAAATACTTGGGAGTCTACCTGCCACAGTGAAACTATGAACAATATGAATATCATTATAAAACATCTTTCATGTAAATAAAGTCAGATCTAAACAATTGAAGAAATATAAATTGTTCAATAAAAATGATAATTTGACCTAAATTAATTTACTTATTCAGTACCATGCCAATAAAACAACAACAACAATCACAAAAATGTTTTTAGAGATAGAAAAATTAAGTATAAAATTCATCTGGAAAAATAAAAAGTCAAGACTATCAAGCAAATTAATGAAAAAAAAAGTGTGAAGAAAGATGGCCCAGCAGTACCAGATCTCAAAACTGTATTACAAAGCAGTAATCATCAAAACAATCTAGTACTGGCTATGAAATATGAAACTTCTAATGAGGATGAAATTAAAGCAATTACAAGGAGTTATTTTGCCTAATTATATGCCAATAAATTTAACAATCCAAGTGAAATGGAAGAATATTTACAAAAATATAAATTGCCTAGATTAGCAGAAGAGAAAATAAAATATTTAAGTAGACCTATTATAGAAGAAGAAAATGAGCAGATCATAAATGAGCTTCCTAAGACAAAAGCACTAGGACTAGATGAATTTAAAAGTGAAGTTTATCAAACATTTAAAGATCAACTAATTCTAATATTAAATAAATCATTTGGAATAATAGGTAAAGAGGGGATTTTATAAACTTCTCTTATGAAACAAACATGTTACTGATACCTAAACCAAGAAAAGTAAAAACAGAGAAAGAAAATTATTGACCAATTTCATTTTTGAATATTGATGCAAAAATCCTAAAATTAAAATGGAAGATCAAAAAGTCAAGAATACCAAAGGAATTAATGAGAAAAAAAAGTAAAGGGAGGAGGTTTAGCAATACCAGATCATAAATTATATCATAAGGCATGATAAAAACTATCTAGTTTTGGCTAAAAAATAAAAAGAGAGATGAGTGGAACAGACTAGACATGTACTTTACAGTAGCTAGCTAATACAGTAATCTTGTATTTGACAAGTGAAAAAACACATTTTTGGGATAAGAATTCATCATTTGGTAAAAAGTGTTGGAAAAACTGGAAAGCAGTCTGGCAGAAATTGAGCATATACCAATATTTTACACCATTTACCAAGGTAAGATCAAAATAGATACATGACCAATATATAAAGAGCAATATTACAAGAAAATTTGAAGAACATGGAAATATTACCAATTAGACTTATGGATGGGTGAACAATTTATGAATAAATAAGAGATAGAGAGCAGTGTGTGATGCAAAATGGATTATTTTGATTATATTAAATTAAAAGGTATTTTAAATGTAATTTTATTACATTAAATTGAAAAGTTCTATCAAGTTGCTTGTCTTCTCAAGGAAGGGGAAGGTCCAGGAGGGAGGTAGAGAATTTTTAACTCAACATTTTTTTTAAAAATGTCAACTTTTTTACTTGTAATTGAGAATATTTTAAAATAAATATTTTAAATGATAAAGGCAAATTTCCATGAATTATTGTGAGCAGTGGGCAAAAAGAAAATAGAAATATTCTACAGATTGTTACCCAAAATAAATTACAAATTTAGTACACCCAAAAATAAGACTGCCAAAATAAAAAGAAAAAATAAACACCATGAAAATATCTAGGGAAGGCCAGATCTCATACTAAGCAGTCTCAAGCATAATCACATAAAAAAGAAAGGTTTATAATATGATATACTAGAAAACATAAGCAAAAGCTCCACACTGAAGAATAATTTCTTCTCCAAAGCTAAGTATAATCCAATCAACCAAGTGTTGGAAATATGAACCTACTAGCACCTTAACAGGTAAATCAGATGACTTGAAAGTGTTGTTATGGTTACATACATTTTTGAAAAGAGGAAAAAAGAATACTTGCTCTCTGAAATACTAATATCTATAAAGGTCAAAGAGGGCTTAAGAGAGATGAGCAAGAAATTGTCACTATGCTTAAAGGCACCATAGATACTGAATAGTATTCATTACATATGAAGGAATAGTGGTTAGAGGAAATGTTAACTGAATGATAAGAAGTTCTAGACAGCAAAACAGTAATTGTAGGATACTTTGACATATCTTTTCCGAGTTGGAAAAATTTAACAGAAAGATGAATTGCAAAGAAGTTAAGGAACTGAACAGAATATTAGAAAAATTAAATGTGATAGATATTCAGCTATCATTTTATTAGTATGCTAAAGAGTATATCCATTTTCTTCATTGCATTAGACCTTTTAGCCCTGTTCTAGGACATAAATAATTGATAAACAAATGAAGAAAGGTAAAAATATTAAATGCATCCCTTGTACCCCACAAGATAGTAAAAAGCATAAAAATCAATAATGAAAATAGAAATAAGTTATTTGTATGCAAATATAGATTAAATTATAAAATCCTAAATAACAGCACAATTAATATTTCACAGAAGTTATAAAACTGATAAATATGATAACAATGAGATAGTATGCCAACATTTGTGGAATGCAGATAAAATAAACCTTAGGTGAATACTTCTACTTTTATATATTGACATACACAGAAACGATATGCTTTTAAAAGAATCTATTGGGGCAGCTAGATGGAGCAGTGCATAGAGTACCGACCCTGAAGTCTAGAGGACCTGAGTTCAAATCCAGCCTCAGACCAAACACTTGACACTTACTAGTTGTGTGACCCTGGGCAAGTCACTTAATCCCAATTGCCAAAAAAAAAAAAGAATCAATTGATTGAATATACACCAAAAAAAAACCTAGAAAATAAAAAAATTCCAAACAAGGATAAAAATATAATTCTGAAAAGAAATAAATTTTAACATTAAAAAATAAATTAAAAAGATAAGCATAATTCAATGCAAAATATTTTAAAAAGACTAATATAATAAATAAGCAATTGATAAATTCCAATTGTTTTTTAAAAGTGAGCAGAGTGAAGACATATTTCCAAAACAGTAACTGAAAGAGTACAAAATGGTGGAGTACAAAGAATATTGACTCTGGACTCAGAAGGTTTGGGTTTAATTCAACCTCTGATATGTTCTACCTATGTGACCTTGGGCAATTGACCTAATAGAACTGCATTAAAGCAGTAAAAGAAAAAGTAGAAAAGAAAAATAAAACTATATATCCTTATCACTGGGTATCAATGGATATGAAAAATTATTAGAAAAATGTTATAAAGATATATTTGAAAATATTAACTATAATAAAGTTAATTTTCTTCAACAAATATAAGCATACCTCAATATTAGGAAAAAACCTAAATATAACAGACATCATCATCAACAATGATTATATGAATAGGCGCAGCAGAAATGTGTTCAGTTCTTTCCATGAATCATATAAACTATGACACTGTATATAAAATCTGCCCCCCAACATACTCTCTAGCTCTATTTTATTTCTTGTATTCCTTAATTAGAATGTAAGCTCTTAGAGAGCAAGAGCTCTCTTGCTTTCTTGTATTACTATCTCTAGGAGGTAACACACTGGCTGGTACATAGTAAGCACTTGATAAATGTAGATCATTCATTCATTTGAAATAAAGCTATTATTTATGCTAAAATTAATAAGAATAAAAGGACCTTTCAGTAATTTTTCAAAAGTATATATCTAAAACCATTATTTGTGATGAAGAGACACTAGAGCTGTTATTATAAAACACTTACCATTGAAATAAATGAAAGCAAATCATTGGAGGGATAGTAATTACTTATGCTTTGGATATATCAATATCATAAAAATGATACTTCCTTAATTAATTAAAGAACTTGTATTATAGCAATCAAGGAACCAAAGAAATGCTCTATAGAAACAGATAACAATAATGAAATTAATTTGGAGGACAAATTTTCAAGAATTTCAAGAGAAATTATGAAAAAAGGAGAATGGAAGGGGATATAGTATTATCCAAATTCAAATCATATTATAAAGCACTAATCATTAAAACTAGTTAAAAACAAACAAAAAAGATAGGATACAATAATTAAACAAGACTTAGAAATATTTGAACAATATTAAATAAATACAATAGATGGATTGCTTTTGAAAAGAACTACTGGGAAAATAGGAAAAAAAAGTTTGGCAGAAATTGGGTTTAGAGCAGCATCTTTACCATTTACTCAAAAAACTACAAACTGATCACAAATCTAGAGTTGAAAAGGAAATTAGAGGCCATTTGGTCTAATCTCTTTATTTAGCAAATGAAGAAACCTGAGCCAGAGAATTAAAGCTCACGTCTCATAATTTTAAGTCTAGCACTCTTCTCATTATTCCATCTTTTCTTCTAGTGATGAACAGCCTTAGTGTAAAAACATGCATCATGTTAATAAAAAACACAACTAGAGGATAATGGAAAGTAGGGGTAAAAGTATTACAGATGAACAAAGGTTTATTTGTGATCATAAAAGACAAACAATTTTGAGGATATAAAATGGAAACATAAAAGTTTTGCACAGCAAAAAATCAATGTGACCAAGATATTAAGAGAAACTTTATTGTAGAAAAAAAATTTTCACTAAAAATTTCTAGTAAATGAATAAATGAATGAATATTAAATATTTATTAAACACTTAATTGTACACTGCACTGTGATGAACATTGCAGATAAAAACAGAAAATTAAGAGTTCCTGTTTTCAGAGTTCTCATTCTAACAGTGACAGATAACATACATAGGAAGTTCTGAGCTGCAAGTCTGATGAAAAAGTTCCATAGTCATTAGGATATAATAATAATAATAATAATAATAATAATAATAATAATAATAATAAT
>NW_020954570.1:4384133-4390819 GCF_900497805.2 Vombatus ursinus | reverse complement strand
ATAATAATAATAATAATAATAATAATAATAATAATAATAATAATAATAACTACTAACATTTTTATAGTACTTACTGTGTTCCAGGGACCATGGTAAGTGTTTCATAATTATTATATCATTTGATCCTTACAACATACCTGGGATGTCATTGCTATTATTATTCCCATTTTGTAGATGAGGAAGCTGAGGCAGACAGTGGTAAAGTAACTTGCCCAGGCTCACACAGCCAAAAATCATCTGAGGCTGGATTTGACCTCAGGTCTATCCTTACTTTAGGCCCAATGCTGTATCCACTGCACCATCTAGCTGCCTCCATTTAGCTATGGGAAAAAGAATAATGAAGTTTCTTTAATGACATTTTAATTAATAAAACTCTATCAGTTTATCATATTAAAGAATTTTCTATTTCAGAAAACTCTCTAGGGGGGAAAAGCATTTACATATAACATACTTTTAAGTTTAATTGGCTTTTTTTAAACATTTTCTCCATCACGATTTGTAGTTTTTTCCAATTCCTGAAATAGAAATGTTTATACTGAAGATATGATAATCCTAGGGAGCCAATTTGAAGTGCCTTCAGCACACCTCCGAATGGGACTCCTATCCAAATTCTAGGATAGTATAATACAGGCCACATTCATTTTGTGCCATTCCATAATAGCCTGATTAAAGAGGGAGATTTCAACTTCTCATAACAGGGCAGTTGAATGAAAATACATATTCAAGATATACATGGAAGTGATTCTAATATGTGACCAAGAACTACTTTCTAAATAAATATGTGGTCAACATATAAGGCAATCTTCAGAATAAAAAATTCAAGTGATGAAAATTACTTGAAAAAAATGTTATCATTAGTAAGAGAAATGGGAATTTTAAACATGCTAATGTTTGACATAATGCCCAGGAATTTGGAAAAGATGATAAAAGATGAAAATAGTCAGTGATAGATGAGCTGTGTGAAGACAGGAACACCAATACACTCTTGATAGAGCTGTGAATTGGTCCAACATTTCTCAGAAAACATTTGAAACTATACTAGCAAAGTGATTAAACTGTTAATAATATTTAGCCCAGAAATATCCCCAGGGCTATCAAAGTAAAAGATATATTTCTACCAATTTATCAAAATACATACATACATAAAAATACTAATTGGAGAACTTTTGTAGTAGCAAAGAACTGAAAACAAAGTTGTTATTAAGTCATTTCAGTCATTTCTGACACTTCATGACACCAATTGGGTTTTTTTTTTGGCAAAAATATTAGAGTGGTTTGCCCTTTCCTTCTCCACTTTATTTTACAGATGAGGAAACTGAGGCAAACAGGGTTAAGTGACTTGCCTAAGGTCACATAGTTAATAAGTGTCTGAGGTCACATTTGAACTCAGGTCTTCCTGACTCCAAGCCTGGTGCTCTATTCACTATGCCGCCTAGCTGTCCCACAAAAAAAAATAGTTATATTCAATAGAAGAATCATGCAGAGAATTATGAATATCATAGAATGTTATAATAATGCAATAATATAACACATAGGAAAATGCAAGTATAAAAAATTACTAAGAAGTTGAAGGTGTACATAAACTGATGCAGCAGTAGTTAAGCAGAAATGAGAGAAAAAATATGTACAATTACCACAGAAGTGAAAAGAAAAATAACATCAAATGTTATTAGAACTCAGATTGATTCAAAACCATCATCTATAAATAACTCACGAGGACATTCAGATGAATGAAACAAACACGTGGTTAATATATTACTTCGTTCTCTTTTATCTCACTTTCTTAGTACATGTGATAATTTTGTTTTGAGTTATTGGGTTATTGAGAAATGACAATGAATTTTTTTTAAAAGAAGCATCAATGTAAGGTTTTTGTTGCTATTTTAGTACAACTTGTGATCGGGAAATTTAGGTATATGATTGAGTATCCGAAGTACCTGGTGAGAGGTACAGAGACTATAAAGATTTATGGTCACTACTTATAACATCTATACATCAGAGTTAGTCCATGCCTTTCACTAAACATATGTGAACAAGATTGTTTCTTGGGCTCAAATATTTGACATAGGAGAAGGGATTGTGTTAGTGCCAGCTGAAACTTATCAGCCTAACATAAAGAAATCAGAATTAAAAACTGGTACCTTCTAGAAATCATTTTCTACATTGTCATCCAAATTCCTAAGCAATACCCAATGCTAGTGAATCATGTGGGAATGAATGTTAGCCCACAAAAAAAATCTGATAAAGCATTTCTAAGTATAATGAAATCATGAATAAAAAGTCAAGACATTGGCAGTGGGTATAGAAGGCGTGTATGTGTGTGTATGTATATGTGTGTGTGTGTTTCAATCACTGCTACTAACTGAAGCAAAAGGTTTGCGGAGAGAAAAAAGGATACAGAAAAGAAATATGCTGTTCAGATTTGGGTTGGGATTTCTTTTCTCTGGATTTGTGATTGTATCTATCATAAACAACTGAAATTACAGAAAGTTAGCAGCTAATTCAAATACATGTCAGAAAATGGGATTTGAATCTCCAATAGGTTAGGTTAGGTGTGTATTCATTAGGCTTTGTAAAGATACACATGCACACACACACACACACACACACACCTATAATTATATTTATCTATACCTATCAACTTATGTGTGGAGACTTGCAGAAGTGCTCAAGATGACATTCTACTAAAAATGGAATAGTAGAGAATACTGCCTATATATGTCTTCTACATCAGTTCTACAGAGAGGCAGAAGTACAATATCTGAAAAAAAGAATATCAGTGGAGATATCAAGTAATTCACAAGAGATAATAGTCAAGAAAAAAAAGATATAGTCACATACATAAATCCACAGAGAATGAGGAACAAATAAAATATCCTAGACATCAGATGTAGCATTGAAATTTGATCAGATGGTAGTCATTACTGGAACATGGAAAGGAAAAAAATCTTTGTTTTTGTTTTGTTTTTGTTTTTTTAAGGCAATTGGAGTTAAGTGACTTGCCCAGGGTCACACAGCTAGTAAGTGTCAAGTGTTTGGTGTGAGGTTGGATTTGAACTCAGGTCCCCCTGACTTCAGGGCCAGTGCTCTACCCACATTGCACCACCTAGCTGCCTCTTGTTTTTTTTTTTTTTTTTTAATTAATTTATTTTAGGGGCAGCTAGGTGGTGCAGTGGATAGAGCACTGGCCCTGAAGTCAGGGGGACCTGAGTTCAAATCCAACCTCAGACCAAACACTTGACACTTACTAGCTGTGTGACCCTGGGCAAGTCACTTAACCCCAATTGCCTAAAAAAAAATTAATTTATTTTGATTCATCAACAATCACTTCCATAAGCTTTTGAATTTTAAATTTCTCTCCCTCCCTCCCCAACTCCCTCCCCAAGATGGCACCCAATCTGATATAGGTTATACATATACATTCCTATTAAGCAAATTTTCACATTAGTGATGTTGTAAGTAAGCATTAGAACCAATAGGAGGAACCACCAGAAAGAGGAAACAAAACACAACAGAAGAAAAAAAAATAGCAAATTGTATGCTTCAATCTGCGTAGTTCTTTCTCCAGATGTGTATAACATTTCCCATCATGAGGCCTTTAGAGATGTCTTAGATCCTTGTATTGCTGCGAAGGCTTGTCTATCAATATTAGTACCAAACTGTTTATGATATTCCCTTCTTGAGCCAAATCTGATGAAAGTAAGGTTCAAACAATGCTCATCTCCTTCCCTTCTTTCCCTCTGCTGGAATAGGTTTTTATGCCTTTTCCTGTAATGTAATTTACTCTTGTCTGCCTCCTCTTTTCCTTTTCTCTCAGTACATTTTCTTAGTTAGATCAGATTAATCCACTTACTTGGATTCATTTAACCTAATTGATTAGATTTTTTTTTATCATTACATCAGAGTCAATTTGTACCCACCCCCTCTATGGATACCCCTTTAACATGATGTATTAACAATACAGCTGTCAAGGGTTACAAATGTCATCTTCACTTGTAGGGATTTAAACAATTTGCCCTTATTAAGAACACATTTTAATTAATAGGTGATCAGTGGACTCTTTCTATGACTATTTTACTGTCCGGTTCCAGGACCTCAGGGCAATTTTCCTTGATGATTTCCTGAAAGATACTGTCCAGGCTTGTTTTTTTTTTCTTTTCATCATGATTTTCAGGTAGACCAATAATTTTTAAGTTGTCTCTTCTGGATCCATTTTCCAGGTCAGTTGTTTTACCAATGAGGTATTTTACATTTTCATCTTTTTTTCATTCTTGTTTCTGTTTGACTGATTCTTGCTCTCTCATAGAGTCATTAGCTTCCATTTGCCAAATTCTAATTTTCAACAAATTGTTTTCTTCTATTACATTTTGTACCTCCTTCCCCATTTGGCCAATTATATTTTTTAGGGACTTGTTTTCTTCAGTGTACTTTTTTTTCCCCAGTTGGCCAATTTTCTTTTTTCTAGGACTTGTTCTCTACAGTTAATTTTTGTCCTTCCTTTTCCAAGCTATTGACTCTCTCTTGCATACCTCTCATTTCTTTTCCCAATTTTTCTTCTACCTCTCTCATTTGACTTTTTAAAATCCTTCTTGAGCTCTTCTAAGAAGACTTTCTGGGCATCAGACAAGTTCATATTCCCTTTTGAGGTTCTAGATGTGGGTTTGTTGACAATGGTGTCATCTTCAGAATTTCTTCCTTGATCTTCTATGTTCTCACAATAAGAATCTATCATGTGTTTCTTTTTGTTCATGGTGTTTACTTATTTACTAGCTTTTAAAGAGATTGAGCTCTTCTGTGGAGCAGAGGGCACTGACGCAAGCTTCTTATGCTGCGAGCCTAGGGCCTGGTCACCGGCTTTGTGTGCTGGGGCCTCCAATGCTGGCAGTTGGAGGCTGTAGAATTCTGACAGCTTTCTTGGTTCTGTACTGTTCCCCTTCCCCTAGGGTGAGAAGGGCCTTTCCCATCAATCTCTCAAGCTACCTGAACTACTGGACTGCTACACCCCATCTTTCTTCTGGTTCAGCTGTTCCAGGGTTTTTCCTGGGGCCAGAAGCAACTATTTAAATAGACAAATATAGCTTCATGGAAAATTCAACAAAACACTAAGATTTTTGAAAGGTAGAAAAATGGAAACAAGGAGAGGTGAATAAAGATAAATACAAAAGAGTGACATGGCATTGTAAATTTGTCAAAAGTGTGTGAAAGTTTGAAACAAGCTGAAATATGTGATAAATTCAAAGGATAGGAACAAATGACCTTTTTTAAAAGAATATAATCATTAAGTATTGCTGTGGCAGTCAGGGTCCCATCCTTTCCTCAATTTTCTTCCCAATCAGTTAGTCAGTAAGTATTGATTAAGGACTTCCTACATACTAGGCACTCTGCTAAGCTCTGAGTTTACAAAGAAAGACAAAAAATAAGTCCCTGCTCTTAAGGAGCTCTTGGTCTACTGGGTAAGAGGAAAATCCTCACACACTATATCATCTTTTCCTGATAGTACCAGCTCACTGCTAAACTTTCTCCTGTAGTCTCTTGTTCTTCCTTCTTCTCCTGCTCCCCTCTCTCTTCCTCCTGAGATTGGGGGAAGGTAAAGTATGTGTCCTCAGATACATGTCCCCCACATACAATTGCACAATTACAACACAGGTGCCATGTAGGAAGAAAGGCAAACATAAGGCCAATTTTACTGTTCTCTGACTGTAACATAATTGTGTTGTTAGTAAAATGTGGCTTCTAATGCAGCAAATAAGAATGAGAGAGTGCCATCTTATATATTCTGTAAGATTAAAAAAAAACCTCAAAGTCACTTTGCACATACATGTATGAATAAGCAGAAACACAGAGGGCAATTTAAATTGAACACCACCTTTTTATTAAGATAAGGGATTCTTGGCCTGGGGTCCACAGATCCAAAATCTATCTATGGATAGATTTCAAAGGGTCTAGGAAATTGGAGGAGAAGACAGTTATACCTTTATTTCTTTTTTTTTGTGATGGAAACGTAAATTTTTTAATTTTATTTTTATAGTTTATTTTTATCTTATTTCTCAGTTACATGTGAAAACATTTTTTTAACAATTGTTTTTAAAACTTTGGATTCCAAATTTTCTCCCTTCCTCCCTACCCACCCTCAT
Organism: Vombatus ursinus; assembly: GCF_900497805.2. Taxonomy (NCBI): domain Eukaryota; kingdom Metazoa; phylum Chordata; class Mammalia; order Diprotodontia; family Vombatidae; genus Vombatus; species Vombatus ursinus. The sequence continues at coordinate 4,384,685 of NW_020954570.1, read as the reverse complement.
TGAGAAGGCAAGCAGCTTGATAAAAGTTGTACATATGTACTCATGAAAAACACTTTCATAGTAGTCATGTTGTGAAAAACTAAGTATATTTCCCTTAATCCTATCCCACCCCCATTTATTCCATTCTCTCTTTTGAATCTGTCCCTCCTCAGAAGTGTTTGCTTTTGATTACCTCTCCCCCAATCTGTCCTCACCCTATCACCCCCTGCTCTCTTGTTCCCTCACCCCCCATTTTCCTGTAGGGTAAGATAGATTTCCATACCCAGTAGAGTGTGTATGTTATTCCCTCCTTAAGACAAATCCAATGAGAATAAGATTCACTAACTCCCTCTCACCTTCCCCCACTTCCCTTCCACTGTAAAAGCCTTTTTTCTTGTCTGTTTTATGTGAGATAATTTACCTTATTCTACCTCTTCTTTTCTCCTTCTCCTCATATAATCTTCTCTCCCCACTTAATTTTATTCTCTAGATATCACTCCTTCATTTTCAAATCACCCTATACCCTCTATCTATCTATCTATCTATCTATCTATCTATCTATCTATCTATCTA
>NW_020954570.1:4304592-4384123 GCF_900497805.2 Vombatus ursinus | reverse complement strand
CTATCTATCTATCTATCTATCTATCTATCTATCTATCTATCTATCTATCTATCTACATATATTTTTACCTCCAACTATCCTAATACTGACAAAGGTGTCATGAGGTACAAATATCATCTTTCCATGCAGGAATGTAAACAGTTCAACCTCAAAAAGTCTCTTATGATTTCTCTTTCTTGTTTACCTCTTCATGTTTCACTTGAGTCTTGTATTTAAAAGTCAAATTTTCTATTTAGTTCTGCTCTTTTCATCAAAAATGCTTGAAATTCCTCTATTTTACTGAACATCCATTTTTCTCCTGAAGGACAATACCCAGTTTTGCTGGGTTTCACTGGTTTTTAAGTGATTCTGGGTTGTAATCCTATCTCCTTTACCCTCTGGAATATTATATTCCAAATCTTCCAGTCCCTTAATATTTAAGCTGTTAAATCTTGTGTTATCTGATTGTTTCCACAATACTTGAATTGTTTCCTTCCAGCTGCTTGCAATATTTTCTCCTTGCCCTGGAAACTCTGGAATTTGGCTACAATATTCCTAAGATTTTTCCTTTGGGAATCTCAGGAGGAGATAGGTAGATTCTTTCCATTTCTATTTGGCCCTCTGGTTCTAAAATATCAGGGCAGTTTTCCTTGATAATCTCTTGAAAGATGATGTCTAAGCTCTTTTTTTGATCATGGCTTTCAGGTAGTCCAATAATTTTTAAATTATCTGTCCTGGATCTGTTTTCCAGGTTAGTTGTTTTTCCAATGAGATATTTCACATGGTTTTCTATTTTTTCATTCTTTTGAATTTGTTTTACAGTGTCTTGATTTCTCATAACGACATTAGCTTCCAATTGCTCCAATTTTTAAGGAAGTATTTTCTTCAGAAAGCTTTTGGACTTCCTTTTCCATTTGGCCAATTTTACTTTTGAAGGTATTCTTCTCCTCATTGACTTTTTGGACCTCTTTTGCCATTTGGATTAGGCTATTTTTTAAGGTGGTATTTTCTTTAGTATTTTTTGGGGTCTACTTTAGCAGACTGTTGAATTGTTTTTCATTATTTTCTTGCATCACTGTCATTTCTCTTCCCAGTTTTTCCTCTACTTCTCTTACTTGCTTCTCAAAATCCTTTATGAGCTCTTCCATGGCCTGGGACCAATTCATATTTTTCTTGGAGGTTTTGAATGTAGGAGCTTCAACTCTGTTGTCTTCTTTTGGTTGTATGTTTTAATCTTCTTTGTCACTAAAGTAAGATTCTATGATCTGACTTTTTTTGTGCTGCTTGCTTATGATCCCAACCAATTATTTGAGTTATAAACTCTTTGTTAAGGTAGGGGGTCTGCTTCCATGTACTGTCCCAAGCTTTGGGGGTTTTGTGCAGCTATTTTCAGAGATAATTCTATGGACCTATAAATTTTCAGTTCTTCCAACATGCTAAGATCAAGGGTGGGGTATTTACTCCTTTCCTGGCCTGTGCTCTGGTCTATGAGTGACCACAAGCACTCTTTTCTGCTTTAGAACTGTGAAGAGGTTTCCCTCTCCCCCACCACCACAAGCTCCACCACGCCAGCACTCTTCCTTCTTGTCCTGGGACTGCCACCCAGAACTGTGACCCAGATCCAAGCATGTACAAAAGAAGAGAATCCTGCCTCAGCACCAGAAAAGAGATCCCTGATATCCCCATCTGATCAGCCACTCAATTCTCCCTCAATCTGTGGGCCAGAATCTCCAGAAGCAGCCACCACCTCAGGGCCACACCTGGGAATCGGGGCTATGATGAAACTTTTCTCTCACATTGCAGTCACAGACTTTTCCTCCTGACCTTCTAAGTTGTCTTTGGTGTTTGTGCGTTGAGAAGTCTGGAAATTGACACAGTTGCCCATGATTCAGTCCTCTGAGGCCAGTTCCGGGTTCACTGAGGCCTGTTTCACATGCATGCCCACGCTGAACTGCACCCCTCTCCCTGCCCAGCACATGATATACCTTTCCAATCAACCATCTGGGCTGTCTTGGCCCAGAAATTTGTTTCACTCTGTCTTTTTGTGGGTTTTGCTGCTTTAGAATTTGTTTAGAGCCATTTTTTACAGATATTTGGAGAGGTTTTGGAGAGACCTCAAGCAAATCATTGCTTTCACTCCACCATCTTGTCTCTGCCCATCCCTTTATTTCAATATAATTAATTTCCTTTGTAATCCTATGTATTTTATTTTATCCATTTAAAACCATTATTCATTAGACTGATAAGGAATCTGTAGCACAAAAAAAAGGTTAAGAACTCCTTTTGTGGAGAAAATAAACTAAATAATGCTTTTGAAACTAAGATTTCTAATGACATAGAGGGCAGGAGTGGTCATTGTCCTACTGAGCCTGAGTGGGAAGTTTGGGGAACTGTCTTGCTTTTGAACAACAGTTGAAAAATTTTCTGCTTAACCAGTCATCCCATATATAAGAAGGAAAAAGTCCCTCAACAGAGACCTTTAAATAAAGGCAGGAATTTGGTATGTCCTCCCAACTATGGAATCCACAGGAAGGAAGTAAATAGATATTTATTAAGTGATTACTATATGCCAGGCACTGGGGTATATGGGGTGTTCAAGGAGGAGTAGCATCTCTGGGGTGAGGGCTTGCCAAGCCCTTTTCAGGGCTGCTAATCTACCTTTGGTGTCTACCTGACTCTCAACTCTCACCTGTGGCTCCAAGAAGCTGTAGCATGTACAGTGACCATACCCAGGTAAATCATCTCACCAGAACAGCTAAGCCAGCTTGAGGGTAACTGACTGGCTTCAAGAGAATTGGGGGGGGTCATCTACCCCAAGCATGTGAAGACTTCCTCTGGCAAAATGGGTGAATAAGAACAATTTGCTTTAACAGCCATGAAGGCAACTGAAACAGGGACTGTGGAATTCTTGGAGCTTGGTCACACATCAAAGAAAGCCAGGTCATCCACTGCATCTTAAGCCATTGAAGGTTGTCTTTACTTTTGCCTTTCCACTGGATTTTAATGACTCAGGAAGAGAGAATGAGACTGATGACTTTGTGCAATTCTGCCTCACTTAAATCTCATTCATGCACAAATCAAGACATCACTCAGTAATTCCATTGGTCCTTTTCAAAAGTGAATGACAAATAACAACAACTATTTGCCAGGTACTATGCTAAACATTTTATACATATTATCTTATTTGTTCCTCACAACAACCCTTGGAGGAGTGTGTTATTATCATCCCCATTTTGCAACTGAGGAAATTTATAGGAAAAAAAAAAGATTAAATTACTTTCTCATAGTCATGCAACTAGTAAGAATCTGAGATCAATTTGAAAACAGGTCTTTCTGACTCCAGGTCCAGAGCTTTATTCACTGGGCCACCTGGATGCCTCAAGACAAAGAGGTCTTACCTGGTAGATCAGGGAACACTGAGTGATTATTTATATAAGTATATCCTGGTGTTATCTCTGGCCCTGGGACAAGTTGCTTTCAAGAGCATAATGATATCTTCCCTATCTTACTACAAATTATCTGGTCAATGATGACATCAGTCACTATGCTAACGTACAATTCAGACTCATTAACTGTGTTGTGACTGATATTTATTGTACTGCTCTTACTCATTGTCAACCACTTTATAATGTGAGACCCACTGTGAACAGCAATGATTTCACATCCCTCACATACAAGATCACTAAGATTTGGGGCTCAGTCTTTCTGAAGTGAGGAAGCAAGGTGAGGATTTCTGGCCTTTGCTCTCCTACATATTTGGCTGCGTTGGTACTGATCCCTTTAAGAGGTTGTTATCTTGCTTGTTTTTGCTTGCTCTCTTGTTTTGTTTTATTTTCTCCCCATTCAGTACTGTCAAATTGCTCTCCTCTCAGTCTCCCAGATTCTCCATGCGTCCTCTCTCATTTTCACCATTGCTTATGCCTAGAATTTTCTCCCTATCCCATTTTACTCTCTAAATTCTTAGCCATCCTTTAAAGCCCAACTGAAATTCTACCTGCTCCAATTCTTCCTTGATTCTCCCTGGTTATGAACTGTCTTTCTCCTTGGATCTCAACTAAGACTTAAATAACTTGCTAATGCATTTAGCATTTATATTAGTTATCTATTCTCTCTCTCTCTCACATACACACACACACACACACACACACACACACACACACACACATACCTTTCCTATCACCCAAACATAGAAATCTCTGGATCATTACCTACAATATACTTGTACTTAAGTCCCTTTACCATGAGGAAAACTCTAGTCCAGGGGTGGGAAATCTGTGGCCTTGAGGCTACATGTGACCCTCTAGGTTCTCACATTTGGCCCTTTGACTGAATCCAACCTTCACAGAACCAATCCCCTTAATAAAAACATTTGTTATGTAAAACTTGGACTCGGTCAAAAGGATGCATCCAAGGACCTAGAAGGCTACATGTGGCCTCCAGGCTGCAGGTTCCCCACTCCTGCCTATTCTTTCTGGAGGGCATCTACTGACCCATTCATATGATGGTTTCCACCTTCTGTGAGGAACCATGCAGTTTGCATGACCAATCAGAGTTCTTATAAAGGGAGAAACATGCATTGCTTTTTGTTTTGCATGGCTCTCTGCTGTGCTGATTACACAGAGTTTATTAGCAATGGCAAGATCTGCAACTGTGCTATGCCCCAAGATAACTCAGTTACAACTTCAGCATCTTTATTTGGTGTGGACTCCATGGTACACATGGTTTCCTATAGGGGCATAGGTTTCTCTCTACATCTATGGGAGTCATAGCATCTTTGGTTTCATCTCATGGCCTATATGTCTCCTTTAATAGCCAGAAGCAGATGTCTTTCAGGCATGTATTCTAGGAATCCCTTGAGAACTTGGGCCTTACATACAAATCCCTTATGTTGACTTTGTATCTCTACCAACACCTAACAGAATGATCTGCATTTCCCACAAGTTTACCATAAAAATTTTAAAAAAGGATGAAATGGAGCAAATTTTGATATATACATAATTTATTTAATTTGATTAGTAAACTATAAAAAAATAGAGGTTCTTGGGACCTGAAATTGCTTTTATTTGTAAATATGGTGGTAATTAGAGTTGTACAAATGATTGCAGTGTCACTCACTCAGTCAAGTCCATATTAATAACTACACACATGACATTTCACCATTTCATCACAATACTAAATCTTTGCCCACAGGACTTTGTCTCATTTCAACTTATGCAGTGCAACAATCTGATTTTTTGCCATTTACATTCTATTATGACCATTCATGGTAATATAATTTGGGTAGAGTCACATTTTGGTATAGTAGAAGGACCTTGGGACTTGACATCAGAAGTTCTTAGTTTGAGTACTAAATTAGACTTTCATTAGCTGTGAATCTGAGAGAGTCATTTAATCTTTCTAAGTTTCAATTTCTTCTAATGTAAAATGGGTATTGCTTGCATTTCTATCTTATAGAGCTATCATGATTAAATATTTTTGGTGACCTTAGAGCACTATGTCAATGTCAGTTACAGTTTTAGAATATAAGTATGCATACTTTGTTAGCTCAGGCACTTCTCCATTATATCAAACATCCATTTCTCCCTTCCATACTCTATTTACTGTATCTTTTCATTCTATATCGTGCCATTGAGCTATGTGATAATTTTGGCCTATAAGCTCACTGCATCAATTCCAGGCTGTTTTTGCCAAACAAATATGTCTCATTCCTAGAATGGATCAACTCCAAGATGAATCATCATTGCAAATGAAGAGTCTTCTTGATCCCTATGACTTTTGAATAAGAATCTATTCTTAATAACCAAATACAATGATATAGTTTGAGTTTGTATCAATATGTATAGCATTGCAATCTGGCAGATCGAAGTAGGGCATATTAGCATCCTCCTTTTTTTCAGTATGTTTGAATTATGGAGATGTCTCTTGGCTCAGAAATGAATTTATGGCATAGCCTTATTCAAATTCTACTGTAATGGAGTATTAGCTTTTAGATTGCAGCTTTCTTGGTGTCACACAAGCTGTGGTTATAGATGTGTATATTGACAAAATCCCTAGAGCCATATGTATTCTTTCTTTATGATAATGTTGCCATTAGTCTTGATTGCTTTTGACTGTGGTTTCTGGTTACAAAATTGCCCAAAGCAAGAAGTTTAGTTTTGTTCAAATTTTTTTCCTTAATTTGTGCTAGCATTTTACTTCACTTTTATTTGAAATGAGTTCCTGTTCTGTTATTATGGTGTTCTATATAACTTGTCATTGTAGTAATCACTTTTATATTTTCTTCATGCCAGTTCAACATTCAGCTGTTGACGAGCACTTTGTCATATTTACTAGGGCTCTTGTCATACATATGAAAACACTTCCTGTATTTGTCTCCTGAATTTTCTTTTTCCCTTGTTAGTGATTTTGCAATCTCTATATCAATGTTCTGGCTGGTTGCAATTACACATTTTCCCAGCTGGGAACTTGTGGTATTTTCCTAGCCTCTGCAATGTGCCGGTCTCTTTTGATATGAAACTCCAATTGTTTTGCCATCATTTTTTGCATTTATTTTTTACTTTTTGCTACTAATGATGAGTATTTAAGGAAATAAAAGTTTAGTTTTCTTTTCTTTCCTTCTTTTAAAGTTATGCTTGGTGAATTTTAATGAGACAAACTTTACAACGGTTGTGTTTTATTCATATCTATATAGATATATCTCCATGGTATCTACATCTATATCTATATAGACACAAATCTATATAGATATAGTTTTTTTTTTCTTGAGGGAGAAATGCTTTGCTCTTACAATTACTAGACAAGGGCTTGTTTCATGTTTAATGTACAAAAATATCAGAGAAAAAATGTTAAATCCAGTTCCTCAATGAGAAACTAGTTGTCTAAGCTGATGACAACAAATATTAATACTAATCTTACCCTTTTCTTAATATTTTTATAGGTCTGTGTACTTTGTGTTCTCTATTAAGGTCACAGTCTGTTTTTACTGTCATCAATTGCTATCCTAGGATTCTGCTTTTATGGAATTTTGATTCTGTTGGTAGTATGAGCAGCTTTCTTGTAAGTAGGATCTCATTCATAATGCATAACTCCAAAGTTTCAAAAGCTCTTGCTGCTAGTTATATTTATTGGATGATGTGCTCAAAGCTTGTTAACCTCCATGAATAATTGTAATTATACAAAAAGAACCTTAACTGTCACTTATTATGTCTCTATGAATAAGTTTTAAAGCTTATTATGTCTTTTTGGATATTTATTCAAGGCATATTTACAGTTTAACAGAGATTTGGGGTTGATGTGTGCATGTGTGGGAGTGGGAGGTGGGAGAATCTTTCCAGCAAAATTCTACAAGTATAGCTTTTAACAAAACCAAAGAAACAAAATCTATCTAAAGCTGAAAAGCAAAACATTAAGAAAACCCAATGAAATATTCAAAATAAAATCTTATCTCTTCCATACTTTCTTATCTTCAAAGCTCTTTTCTCACAACTTTCTTTTAAGGCAACTATTACAAGTATTACTGTCCATATTTTGTGGAAGACAAAACTCAGCCCATGAGAGGTTCTGCTGCCCATAATCATGCAGTTACTAAGAGTATGAGGCAGTGCCAGTGACACATGATCTCTTCTCTAGAATCACAGAAACATTACTTTCAAAATTCAATGTCCTTTTTTATGGTGAGTCATCCTCTTTAAACTTTCTGAGGTATATGACCTCCTTAAAGTCCTCTTGTATAACATTCATTTTAAAATTAATATCTAAAAAGTTTGATAGTTCATAGTGACACTTAATTTGAAGTGGTTCAAAAGCATAGAGACAATTCAACAGTTATGATAATACTACTACTACTACTAATATCTTTGTAAGGGCTTAATATTTGCAAAGCACTTTCAGACATTAATAGACCATGTAATAATAATAATAATAATAATAATAATAATAATAAAACATTTAAGTATCACTGACTAAATGTAAATGTCTTATAATACTCTGTCCTGGGCCTTCTTCTCTTCTTTCTATCCACTATTTCACTTGGGGATCTCCTCAACTGTCATGGATTGAATTATCATGCCTATGCTGATGATTCTCTAATCTAATCCAATCCTACCATCTCTGCTGACCTCCAGTCTCCCATCTTCAATTGTTTATTGAACATCTTCAAATTGATGTCTTATAGACATCTTAAACTTAATATGTACAAAGCCAATCTCATAATCTTTTTTCCTCAAGTTCCTCTTTTCTTCCAAACTCTCTTTCTTACACTCTCATTGGTACTAAAATCCTCCCAGGCATCTATGTTTGCAATTTAGGTGTCTCCCTCAACTTTTTTTTTACTCTCCCTCAGTCCCATATCCAATCTGTTGACAAGTCCTGTAGATTTTACCTTCATAATATCTTACATAAATTTGCCCTTCCCTCCTATGACAATACAATTGCACTGGTGGACATTCTTATCACTTCATTACTGGACTATTGTAAAGTCAATGTCTCTACTACTTGTACTCTCCTAAACCTTTGCATTCAGTTTTATTGTTCCTTCTCTGTTTCTTTACACTCTTTCTTATCTCCTGAGGTAGATTTGATTCTCACACTAACGCTATGAGTTAGGCTTGTGAGCCTCTTTTTAAAAACTAGAGATATTATGTGATATTCCTAGGGTCAGTCAAAAAATAGTACTTTATATAACCCCTACACACATCACATTAATTCTCCATATTATAACCTAAATGTACATAACTACAAAGAGTCCAATTAAAACCCAAATACCCACAAATCTCAACCCAGTCATTCATTCATTCATCCAGTCAACCAAATTCAAAGCAACATTTTGAATCATGTAAAACCATGATTGAGAAGTAGTATATAACAAAGAGAGTTAGACCTTAGAATCTTGAAGGAATGAACTTAACTTCTGCCTCTGACAAAGAGTTGCTATGCGGACATGGAAAGATCACTTAACCTCTTAGTACCTTAGGCAAATTTTTAAGCCTGTAAATAGACAGATGAGTTGCCAATTAAGGTGGAGTTTCCTACATAATTGAAACCATTGGTCCATAGTGTCCTCTATCCTTCAAGCTGATAACAACAACAATAATAAATCTATTTCAGTTAAACTAGGAAACAAAATAAATGATGACTCATTGGTAACTAGTTTCTTTGGAGGCTTTTCCCTCTGCCTTTCTTATAATTAAAGTGAAGTTCTGAAGTCCTAAATAAAACTTTTAAATTAGTTCCATTGCTTTATTTATTGATGATAGCTAATAGAGTTCTTTGAAGGTGAGCTGCCATTTCAGTTAATTTTGAATGACTCTTAATCATTTTCTACATTTGTTCAAAGCTAATCAGTTTTTTTTTAAACTCAGGCTTTTCAATATGCAAATATGCCTATAAACAATGCTACATATTTGTGAATCTAGCCTTTGTTTTCAAATGAATTCAATAGCCTTGAATTCTACCTGTATGAAGGTGTGACTGAAAAAACTAATTTCCCCCCCAAGAAAGTTAGTTATATGGCATTCTATAGTCTTCCATATAGTAGTTTATAAATGTTTTTCAATTAAATTTAGCAGTGTAAATATAACTCATCTATATGTTAAAAAAAAGCCATTTCAGTTACCCACTTCATCCTAAAAAGTTGTATAATTGACAAAAAAAAATTAAAGCATTGGGCATATCTGGCATCTTTAAATATTGCAGTTCTGTTTTTGTAAATGTCACAATAAATCATTAATGAGAATATGATCATATGTGAAGATTAAATTATTTTGAGATATGTATCTAGCAAGGTAAGAGAGAACCAACATTAGAACTCAGAGACTTGAGTTTGTAACTCAGTGAGCCATTTAATCTTTTCCACACTCTTTACTATGCATCAATTACTCCAGAGGGGAAGAAATTAAAGTTAGTACTTACCACAAAAGCATAAGAACTCAGAATTAAAGAGAAATTAGCAACCTCCTAGGTCAACTCATCCCTAAATGGGAATTGTCCTTTACAACATACGCAACAAATGCTTATCCAAGCCTCCACTAGAAGACTTCCAGTATTTTTAGTTCTATCCTCTTGGGCTAAAAAGAACAAGTCCTATCTCTTCTAAAGTTTAGTACTTTAACATATTTGTCTTGTCTCCTTTCTCCCTTTTGACCTTCTTCAACATACATACCACTAGTTATTCTGGCAAATCTTCCTATATCTTGGTCTCCAATAATCTCAATCATCAATAAACATTTTTTTTTCAAAATAGAAAGATGAAGAGGAAAGAAGACTGTATAAGAAACTGTGAACTATTGGAAGGGAAAGTGGGTAATGAAAAATATGATGGGAAAAAATCAACAAAACATTTAAAATACTCAGAAGAAAACAAAAAAGGGCAGATACAAAACTGAACAGTTTTTTTTACAACTTTATTCATTTACACAGCCACACACTTCTTTAAAAAAAATGAATTGTAAGTAAGAAAAATTCATTTTCTTATATAATCCTTTTCTCCCTTCCTCTTTCTATTTTGAAATGTGTGTGCTTGTTCATGATTGTTAGCTTTACATTTTAAATATTAAAAATCAAGAAATAAAGCAAGTCACTATAGAAGAAACAGTATTTGAGTTGGCCATTCAATATCATCTGGCAAGTCAACATGTGAAGGGAAAAGCAGGTGTTTTTAAGCTGAAGGAAAGTGGGAGCAATGTGGGAAAGCAGAGAGTATGTTAAGGGGATACGATTTGGCCAGAAAACTATAGTGGATGAAGAGGAATGATACGAATTAAGGTTAGAAAAATAAGATGACTACAGATTCTGGCTGACCCTGAATGCCACCAAAATGAGTAAGAAAATACTTGATAGAAAATAGGAAATCTCTTTTGTGTATGTAACAGAAGCAGTATTCTGTGAAGCCACCATATTCGTTGAATTTCTAACAAAATGAAGTCACAATTTTATATTTCATAGGAAGCAATCTATATGAATTTCCATATTACACACTACTTTCCTTTAAAAAAAAACTTGTAACAGGCTGACCAAAACATATACTATATCTGTAACAGGAGTAGATAATTAAAGAAATCATATTAGATTCAGTTCCCTCAAAGACTCTCTATAGTAAACATAGCATTGGGTTTCAATTTAAATCAAAATTGATTGCATGCTTATTGGCTCTTTAAGGATTTGGGACTGTAAAATTAAAAATTCAGAGACAGTTATTTTGATTTGCTTCTGAGACCAGGTTTTCGATTTAGGCATCCAGCAGGCTGTCAATAGGTAAATGTGTTAGTGGAATTAAATGAAGCTATTATATTTGGTGCATTTTCATAATGAAAAGGATAAACTCTCAGGAAAAGATATTGACTTTTAAACAATTATATAGTTATCTCCTAAGTATTTTGTTGGACTTATAATTAAGTCCAACTGGTCAATTGCAAGACTATGTTTAATCCTATGACAATTAGAAAGTGGAAAATGGTACCAAAAATGATTAAACCAATTGGTTAGGTTACAGTGAAGGTCCCAGGTTCTTTAACAAGTTGCTTTTATATGAGTCAGGTTTTAACTTCAGCCTTTCTCAATGTGGTAATTGTGGTTCGATGGAAAAAAGAAAATGTGTTTTACCGATGGTTAGAAGACCTGGGTTAAAGTTTTAATCTGCCACTTATTAGCTATGTGATGTTGGGCAAGTTTCTTAACATTTAGGAATTTCAGTTTCTTCATTTATAAAATGGGAAAAGTTATACCTGCCCTTCCAACTTCTTAGGGCTGTTCTGAAGACCAAATCAAATTAGGTAAGATATGGGATTTATTTGATTCTTTTAACATATGTGTGCCCCTCTTTTCATCAAAATACATGAATATATGTAGCAATGTGTTCATTTATCTTACTAGTTCATGAACCTCATATTATGATTACAGATTTTTAAGCCTTGGCGTTTACTAAAGCTCAAACCTAAACCTCTCCTGCCTTCTACACCTTATAGGGGAATGTCACTTGAATTTCTTAGTTGTTGCCCTTATTTGTTGTGGATACCACATTCATTTATTGCTACTGCCTTTTCTCATTTTCTTCCTACTGTTGTCCCACTTCCCTTCAAGATTAGACTCTCCATGACTTCCTAGGTGACAACTAAAACTGTAAACCCACTATACTAATTGGAGTGACTTGTAGGAGCTACTTTGAGTACTCTATGCAACCCCTGAGTCACATATATATTATAATACCTCATGGAGACTCAAAATGATTATTATTTGATCTTCAAACCTTATTATATTTTACTAATTTAAAGAATGTAGTGAAAGTGAACTATAGTTTATGGGGTAGAAAGCCAACCTCAGAGTCAAGAAAACCTGGGTTCAGGTCCTGACACTGTTATATACTACATGAATTGCAATTTCTCAGTGTCTCAGGAAAATTATTAAGAATGAAAGCTACAGGAGATACTGCATTGATGGAGAGATTTCACACCTGAAGTTTTCCATACTGATGAAATTACATTTTCAGGGTTCCCCCTCATACTTGGTTTTTGTTTTTGTTTTTGTTTTTGTTTTTTTTTTTGGTGAGGCAATTGAGATTAAGTGATTTGCTCAGAGTCACACAGCTAGTGAGTGTCAAGTGTTTGGTCTGAGAATGGATTTGAACTCAGGTCCTCCTGACTCCAGGGCCAGTGCTCTATCTATTGCTCCATCTAGCTGCTCCCCCAAATACTCTTAGCATTGCTCCAAAATAGGTGTATGATCCCATCAGTTTTGATATTCTCTTCTAGCACAATATACAGCCCATACATACTTTACATAGAGGATTTAGATGGTTTGTCAGAAAGCTTTTTGTTTCTTTTAGGTTTTATGATTATCAGTGTAGGCTTTAGTTTGTCTATTCACCTATTATCTTTGATTCTCCCTATGTGATCAGTCCATATGCTTTGATAGTTATACTGGATGCAGCTAATTTCTTTTATTCCACTTCTTGCCATTGATCACCTGATCAATGGCAATATACTACTACAACCTACTTATACTCACCTTATATCTTTCAATTGCTGTGTAAATCACCTGCAATTGTAGTTATTCTGAAATAATGATTATTATACTTTAAGAAAACTCATTGGTTTCTTGGGTCTAGATTTTTTTTTTAGTAGATTATATCTGTTTAAGATATAGCCCTTCCTCCTGCCCAAGTTTCTCTTTTTGGAATCCTCTATATATGGAAACAATCATATTGGAAATTCCAAACTAGCTAATTGATACCTCCCTACTTGTGACACAGTAGGTAGAAAATCTATTAGACACATCTACTACAGAACTCATCATTCCTTATAATACTCTTGGAACTGATCCACAAACTAGAGGAGCCCTGTTATGTCAAGAAACACCGGTATGTCCCAGCCTTTGAAGGAACAGTAGGAGTCTAAAATAACTTGGATCAAGAGATTGACTTCATGCTGGTTCACTGATCCCCTTTTTCCTATTATAGCCTGAAGATCATTTCACCTTAGATACATGAATAGCCCTCACAATACTAATGTTTTCTTTCAGATTTATTGGTCAAGTTAGAGCTGATATAATTTTATGTAGCACCTTCTCATCATTATCTTGTCTTTGAATCTTGGGTTAATTTTGTTTTAAGCAGTTGGTGAATTCATATCAAAGAAACAAATGATCCTGAAATGAATATTGCATCAGTAACTAGACAATTCTTATAAATGAAGGCCCACTTTAGGTTACTCTACTCCCTGCAACTAGCTGGGCAAGTTTTATTGAGAGAGTGCCTACTCCAGGTTTAAGTTATGTTATGGATCCATACTCTTAAAATTATAACTCACTAGCCTCCATTGATGTATTTACTTTATAATACTTGTGGAGAGGACACATATAATTAAAAGAAAAAAATAACTGGAACAACAAAGTAAGAAGTTTTATAACAGGACATCTAACCCCCACATCCCCAATAAACTTAGGACTCACTATTCTGAAAACATGTGCTATCAAAGAAAAGAATGAATAAGTACAGAGATTATGTATTAGGGACCCACACACAAGGAAGCCTGGTGGATGGACAAGTCATTCCTTTGAAAAAGGATGACTTCTGATGTCCCCATGATACTCATTACTGAGCAAAATATCTCTGTTAGGGGGCTTGCTCTGATTGGCTCCTTTGCTTTTCTCTTTGTGGAGCACATTGCTATGTAATCTCTGCAGCCTCCAGCTTCTGGCTAAGCTAAAATCCTTAGCTAGGGTATTGATGTGCTATCAAAAAGAAGCCAAACGCTTAACCTAGGACAAGTGGGAAGCTTCTATAGTTCAATTGTCTCAGAATCTAAGCGATGAGGTCTGGTATTTCCAAAGCAGCTAGACTTTTTCTAACTCTTCAAACCTCCCTCTCAGCATCATTTCCCCATTTTAAAACTGTCAGTCTCTACCATTCAACTATATAAAGGGGTGGGATATCCAAACACAGGGGAAAGTTCTTCATCTATGACAATTCTTAGTTTCTTGATCCTTTCATATGTGAGTACAGTCACCCAAATTTGTTCTGAAAATCTTATAAATTGCCAGTGGGTCAAAATCCAAAAAGAGCAAAGTTGGAAAAGTGCTTTGTCTTACATTTATAATGATGTATAGATGTAGTTCTATGGGACCAGTTGTTCATTGGCCTGAAAGTATGTCTGATATCTTGACCTTATCATTGAATTATGTTACAAAGAGTTCTAGAAGCCTAAATTTGGTAGAAGGGCCACAAGAGCACATAACTCTGAACATGAAATCTTAGAGGACACTCTCAAGCTAGAAGCAGCCTTTCAGCTCAAGGAAAGATAACACATCATATATTATGTAATGTCTAAGACATATGAACTCCAGAGAAAAGGTGATTTAGGTATACTCTACTCCAGTTAAAACCTAGCTTCACCAACAAGATTAGTACCAACTATTACAAATAATGAGCAAATTTACTGTATATGAGCAAACTAAAACTTGGAGGACAGGAAAAAAAAGTAAATGAGAGCCTCCAAAATTAGCTCAAGATCCTCAAAAGAATGAGGAAGGTTCTTGCTAATGTATTGCAGTTAGAATCACATAAGGATAAATCTTTATATCAAAGCATTATTTATGCTTTAAGGAAAGAATTATCCCAGCCAAATAGAAAAAAAAATAAAGATTTTGCTAGGTCAATGGATAGAAAGTATAAAATGAGGGATAAAATGAAATTAGAAGAACTGTCTGTATTACTGACTCTATACATTAAACAAAATTTCTGGGTCTCAGTTTTCTTACATGTAAAAGGAGAGGGATGTATTCTATGATTTCTATGGTCCCTTTAATCTCTAAATTAAATTAAATTCAACAAATATTTATTAAGCTCCCAGCATAAGGAAAAGCTTGTACTAGACTGAGAGCACAAAAACTTTTTTTGAAGCACCCATCCTCAAGGAGCATACAATTCATTGGAATCCTATGACCCTTATAATCTGAAAGCCCAGGATGACTTTTCTGGGAGGTTTAGTGTGGAAAGGTAACAAAAGAGGGGTACTTCTAAAGTCTAGGGGCATTTGAAGCAAGGGTTCTAGAACTCTTTGTATCATGATTCAATGATAAGGTCAAGATATCAGACAGATTTTCAGGCCAATGAACAACTGGTACCATAGAACTGCACCTATAACATCATTATGAGTGTAAGACAAAGCACCTTTCCAACTTCGCTCAAGAAGTGAATTCTCCAGAAGAGTTGGGATGTCTACATTTTTCAAAATTAAATCCAATTATTAGAAACCAAGTGACTGCTTTAGAATAGGCCATCCTAGAGATGAATGAGATAGGTAAGTGTTGGAGACAGAGGAAGAAACAGCAGAGTTAAGTTCACTTGTCAGAAGAGGAAGACTAAGAAGTGAGGCCAAGTTTTCTGTGTACTTCCATGCAGAATTAGAACTAAAAACTATAGAGTGCATACTTTTTTTTCATATTTGTTATTTTAGATCCCTTATAAACCTCCCTATGGTGTCTAGTAGAAAAATTCATTTAAACTACTTAAATAAGGGATTATGTGTTTTCAGGGAATAAGAGAAAGATTTTTTTTTTCTTTTCTTCAGGCCAATTGAAGGTATAGAAGGAAAGAGATTAGGAGACATAGTAGCTGACATAAACTAAAAGAAGATACCAGCATTCTGAGGCTTTAGATTTGCTGGGAGTAAAAGGAAAAAGAAATAAAGAATGGGACTATGTGATTTTTGTGAGAGTGTAGTAAAATAATGGTTATATGATACCCAAGGGGGATTATGTGAGGGAAATGAAAAGGAGTTGTGAGAATCCCAAAAACAGTTTGGTGGTGAGGGACTCCTAGTTATACTTTTTTGCCTCCAACAATATTATTGTTCTATACATTAACACTTTTGGCTAGGGATATAAGAGATTAGACTTGTTACTTAAACGTATTTTATTGCCATTAAAAAAAGTCAGATGCAAATTTATTTTAAAATAAACCTTAGGGCAAAAGCAGTTATCTACTCTGTTACTCCAAGCATATCTTGGAAGTAACAAAATAACTAATTTGAATGTTCAGAATTCAACAACAATAATAAAATCCTGCCAGTGTGCTTGTCACATAAGAAGCTTGTCATTTTCTTTAAAGAAACATTGCTAATGTTGGAATTTCTCTCAGGATTACTCTGGTGACCTACTAAAAGTTGAATGTCATGTGGCAAAGACACACTTATTATAAGTAAATACCCTGGCCAAACTGAAAAGATTGGTGTAAAAATGTGAGACACTCTAGCCAGTAGCAATAGATTATTGATTTATTCCCCAGAATGAAATATGAAATATTAACACAAAGGAGATACATGTTGATTCTGGGTATGGTAAGTAAAAGCACAATGATGATGGTGGCAATTACCAGCCTGTGGGACCATCATACTCAGGCTGACAATTAGCTTTTTCTGTCTTCCTTTATGATAGCATGTGCTAGAATCTGATAAAAGTAAAAGTTAGAACAATACATATTTCATTATTGTTAGTGATTGTTACTGTATATGTTCTTCTACATGATCCTATTGCCTCTTATGCTGATTTACTTTAAATGAGTTCAGTCATGATTACTCTTATTCATTATGCCTGATCAAGACAGCTGCAACTCATCCTTCATCTGGTCAACAAATATATAGCATCCAGGCTTCATTGTCAAATATCCTAGCTGGTAGAAGAGATTGATTTCATTTCCCATAGAAAATTGTTTCTTTCATTTGTAGCATTTCCAAGGTGTATTTCAGACAATGGGAGTGTCAAGGAAGTTTGAAAATGCTTTGAAGAGGCCAAAAGCTTCGCCAATGAGTTCTTGTAAGTGCAACATGGCAAAGGAGAGGCAACAACTTAGATTTAAGCCAAGCACAATCTTTGGGGGAAAAAGAAATCATATGCTTTAGTGACTGGGATTGACGATCATCCTGTATTAAAAGACCACAATTTAGTATTACAATTAGCACTTTTTAAAAGCTATTCTATATAATGAAAAGTATCAAAAGTTGTACAGCTGTTTGTACAAAGTGTCAGTCTCTACCTTAAGGCTAAAATTATAAAAAACAAATGGGCACACATATAACTTTCTTCCCTTGGCCACATTACCAAATCTCTCTCTTCTCCTATCTGTCCACAAATGGCTTTCAGTAGTGAGTAGTAACAAAGCAGCACTCAATTTGAGTTTAGTAAATGTGAGAATGTTTTTACAACTGGGGTTTATTTTGGTGTCACTTTTTGTGATCTCTGAAACAGCATTTACCCCCGTATTTCTCAGCTGAGAAGTAACATGGCATAATGGATAGAGATGCAGCTGGGAAACCAGGATTCTGACTCTGATTATGTGACCCTGGGCAAGTTACCTAATTTCTTGGTGCTCTGCGCAACTCTCTTAAGATTATATATTGAAGAAAATCTGCATTGGTAGAATAGATAAACTTACTCAGAAGTGCCCAATATCAATGAAATCATAGATCTAGGTCCCATCCCTATTTCATAACTACTAAGGTCATTTAAAATGGTATTTTTCAATCCTTTAAAAACTTCTTTTTTTTTTCTTCCTCATCTTTACCCCCACCCTCATGTAGTAGTAGTTTTGTTTTGTTTTGGGGGGTAAGGTAAGGTCTTGACTGTATTAATGGTCTCTAGTGAGTTGCGGAGGGATGCACGCAAATGTCTCAAATCTACAAAGCTTCACTTTTTTTCAATCATATTTATATTTTGTTGTTGTGGTTGGAAATAATATTATCATAAATTTCCTAGAATATGTTAGTTCATAGTCTTATCTTGACTCCTTGAGTATAGATCATAGATTAAAAGCTGGAAAGGAACTTAGACATTAGCAAGTCCAACACCCTCATTTTACAGATGAGGGAACTGAGGCCCAGAGAGGTCTAGAGGATTGCCCTTGATTGCAAATTGATTAAGTGTCTGAGGCAGAATTCAGACAAGAATCTTTCTGACCTGTCATCCAGTGTTCTATACCAGGCTGCCTCTTCAGCCTACAAGTATTTCTCCTCTTGTTTATTCAAGCTTATTCTCAGGTCTTTATTATCTTCTCTGTATTATCTTCATTCCTCCTTTTAGAATTAAATATAATAGTTTCTTAAGCATTTTAGATGATTTGTAACCAAAGATGTCAAAGTTCTTTGGGAAAAAAAGGTTCCATAAACAGTATTTCTCAAAATGGAGCCCGGTACACACATTAATTGTTACAGAATTGAAGTAAGGATAGATAAATGATTTAACCTCAAATTATGTTGTTGGACAAATAAATACACCGACTACACCATTTCTTAGGAAAGAGACTCAGAAGGGCTTCTAGCACCTTTCTCACTAGCAGGTTCACTTTGATCCACTCAGACAGGAGGACAGGAATGGAGTCATAATAAGGGGTTAAATAAGCTTACTTTATTCTAGTCTAGTCTTCTCAAAGGAAGTTTGCTGTAATGGGAGTACCAACTCCTCTATTATTCCCTAACAACCCTTCTCACAGGGGCTGATGTGAAGGGGGAAAATTACCCCTCATCTCAATGGGGTCAGTTGAGACTAGCCCACTGTGCTCTCTCCTAAATCCCCTCAAACCTCAATGGAGGCCGGTTGAGGCAAACACACAGATTACCCCTCACTGCATCCAGCCTGCACATTCACCCCTCTGCCGGTCCCCAGTCACTGACCAGTGCCCACTTGCTTTATAGGGCAACAAAGAAGGCATATTGTCAGCAATAGCCTCACAATTTTACGTCACTTCATCCCTATATCTACTGTGCAAGCATGGTAGATACTGTTTTGAACCATGATCGTGAGAACTCATATCTAACACCTGGGAAGTAGAAATTGTTATGGCTATGGATCCTGGGAATAAAACTAAGAAAGAATAACAGAAACCACTTTACATACACTAAAATTCACCTTACTTACTCATGTCATCAATGGTAGCAAAAATAGGAATAATATCTAGAACTGTCAGGTGTACCTTTCCCCCTTCCTTTTACATATCCTCCAGAAGAAGATTGCTTAGCACATGGTCAGAAGGTCAGAAGGTGAAAACAATCACTGCTGACTATAATCACTCATCTTTCCCTTCTCTTAAGCCTCTGGCACCCAGGCAATACATTTAAAGGGCTTTTTAAAGCACTTAGTAAGGAACTTATATTTTCATAACTATAATTATTAACAAAATGAGGTCGAGCTATACTGTCTGACTGTTGAAGCAAAAAATAATACAAAATCATCTAATGCCTAGTCCAATGACCTACAGTACAAAAGGGTGGAACTTGAAGTCTAAGCACATCATATTATGAAGTTGACTGGAAAAAAAATAATAGTGGTTATTCTGACCACAAGATATGAAGTATTTTTAAACTGAAATTGAATACATAGGACTCAGATCCAAGAACTTAAATTAACTGCTAAATAAAACAGGATTCCTCTACTTAACCAAAGGATCAGCGATTATGGTGTGGTATGGTATGATTATGGTAAAAATCAAGAAACCAAATATCTGTCTTATTTGTGTTTCTTTCTCTACAGCATAGAATTCTTGCTTAGGAGGCTTTCCTGGTTAACTGGGGAAGCCAAAGATTGGGATTCCATATGTGCCTACCAAAGTCTGGCTCAATAGCTCTGTTCTAGTTCTCTTAATTGTATGGTCCTGCAACTATTAAGTTAGAGGATAAGATCTAGAGGCGGGTAGGTTGTCTTCAAGGACAACTAGCTTTTCAGTAGTTTAATTTTTAATTTTGCTCTGCCACCATGCTACTACAAGAAATAAATGCAAATATAGACAACACAGCTAAGTATCATTTAAAGACAGAAGGAAACCTGCTTTGCTCAAAGTCTTTTTTATTTACCTTTTCAAATTAGTTGAGCACATACAGTAAGCCTTCTTCCTTGTGAAGTGGCTATTACTGCCTTACAAAACATATGCTTTTGGGGGGCTATTTTTCATCTATCTTTATATGTATTTATGTTGTATATATAAACAAACACACATATATGTATTCTTACTTAATTTTTCTCAGTTTCAAGGTATCCTGGTTTGCCAAAGACTGATTCCATTTTGGATAATGGAAAGGAGGACATATGCTATTGTCACCATAAAAAAAATGAGCTCTAGCCCTAAGGTAGTTGGCACAAAGGGAATGAACCAAAATGATGAATTTGATCTGATTTGACATGAACTTTTTGTCTCTCTATTGTGGTAAATACCTAAAAGCAACTCCTATGACAGGAATGCATAAATCAACCTATTTACATGTTCTGGTAACTGTCCAATTAATTCAAACTTAACATTAGGTGTTGGAGATATAAATCTGTACTTTTTTATTTTTTAGTATATTTTTATTTATTATGTTAATATTTCCAAATTACATTTTTTAAAATTAATGATCACTTTAAAAAATTGAGTTCCAAATTCTCTATTTCCCTCTTTCCCCACTCTACTCCCTGAGAAGACAAGGAATTTGATATTGATTACATATGTGAAATCAAGCAAAACATTTATTTACCATGTTGCAAAAGAAAATACAAACAAAACAAAATAATAAAAACAAAATTAAAAAGTATGCTTCAATTTGCATTCAGAGTTAATCAGTTATCTCTTTGGAATTGAATAACATTTTTCATCATGAGTCCTTTGGAATTATTTTTCCTGCTTACGATATTGCTGCCTTATAGTCCTACAATATTGCTGTTACTGTGCACCATGCCCTCTTGATTCTGCTCACTTCACTTTGCATGATATAGTATGTCTTCCCAGGTTTTTCTGAAACTATTCTGCTCATCACTTATATCACAATAGTATTCCAACACAATCTTATACCACAACTTATTCAGTCATTCTCCAATTGATACACATCCCCTCAATTTCCAATTTTTAGCCAATACAAAAAGAGCTGCTGCAAATATTTTTGTTCAAATAGGTCCATTTTCCTTGGAATGCAGACCTAGTAGTGTTATTGATGGATCAAAGGGTATGCACAACTTTATAGCCTTTTGGGAATAGTTCCAAAATGTTCTCTAGAATGGTTGGACTAGTTCAAAAATCCACAACAGTGCATTAATGTTCCTTTTTTTTCCACATTACTTCCAAAATTTATAATTTTTTCTGGCATTTTGGACAAACTGATATACTGAGGTGGTATCTCAGACTTTTTTAATTTGCATTTCTCTAACAAGTATTGATTTAGGGCATTTTTTATGTGAATATTGATGCCTTTAATTTCTTCTTTGGAAAACAGCCTATTCATGTACTTTGCCCGTTTATCAAATGAGAAATGTCCCCTTATTTTTAAAAAAATTGGTTCAGTTTGCTATATTTTTGAGAAAAAAGGCCATTATCAGAGGAACTTGTTATGAAAATTTCCCCCCAATTTCCTGTTTTACTTCAACTTTTGGTTGCATTAGTTTTGTTTGTGCAAAAGTTCTACATTTCATATAATCAATGATTACCACTTTGTAATACAGTTTCAAATCAAGAACTACTAGGCTGAACTCTTTACATTTTTTTTCATTGATTCCCTTGATATTCTTGACCTTTAGTCCTTCCAGATAAATGTGCTATTATTTTTTCTAGCTCTATAGAATAATAATTTGGGTAGTCTAATTGGTATAGAACTGAATAAGTAAATTAACTTTGATAGAATTGTCATTTTAATTATATAGGATGAGCCTAACCATATGTCCCCAATTGTTGAGATCTGTCTTTATTTGTGTGAAAAGTATTTTGTAATTATGTTTATATAATCTCTGTGTTTGTCTTGGCAGGTATACTCTCTAGTATTTTATATTGTCTGCTGTTATTTTAAATGAAATTTCTGTATCTCTTCCTGCTGGGTTTTGTTGATAGTGCATAGAAATGCTAATGATTCATGTGGGTTTATTTTATATCCTGCCATTTTGCTAAGGTTATTAATTGTTTAAATTAGTTATTTTTCTCAGTTGATTCTATAGGATTCTGCAAGTGTACTATACCATATCAGCTGTAAAGAGTAGTACTTTAATTTCCTCATTGTCTATTCTAATTCCTTCAATTTCTTTTTCTTCACTTATTGCTATTGCTAATATTTCTAGAACAATATTGAATAATTGTGGTGAAAATGAACATCCTTGGGGGTGGAGCCAAGATGGCAGAGTAAAAGCAGTGACTTGCTTGAAGGGTCCAGAGGTCATGGAGTATGATGTTCTGGAGGGCAAAGGAATTAGGACTACAACCTAGAATCATCTACCCAGCAAAACTGAGTATAATCCTTCAGGGTAAAAAATGGTCATTCAATGAAATAGGGGATTTTCAAGCATTCCTGTGGAAAAGACCAGAGCTGAATAGAAAATTTGACCTTCAAATACAAGACTCAAGTGAAACATGGAAGAGGTAAACAGGAAAGAGAAATCATAAGAGACTTATTAAGGTTGAACTGTTTACATCTGTGCAGGGAAAGATGATATTTCTAACTCATGAGTCCTTTGTCAGTATTAGGGTAGTGGGAGGGAAAAATAGTATGTTGTATAGACAGATAGATAGAGGACACAGGGTGAGGTGAAGATGAAAGGGTGATATCTGGAAAATAAAATTAAGGGGTGGGAGAAGATTATACTGGGAGAAGGAGAAAGGGAGAAGTAGAATGAGGTAAAATATCTCACATGAAACAGACAAGAAAGGGCTTTTACAGTGGAGGGGAAATGGGGGAAGGTGAGAGGGAATGAGTGAATCTTACTCTCATAGGATTTGGCTTAAGTAGGGAATAACATACACAATGGGGTATGGAAATCTATCTTACTCTACAGGAAAGTAAGGAGGGAATGGGACAAGAGAGGAGGGGGTTGATAGAGGGGAGGGCAGATTGAGAGAGGGGATAATCAAAAGCAAACACTTCTGAGGAGGGACAGGGTCAAAAGAGAGACTAGAATAAATGGGGGGGTAGGATAGGATGAAGGGAAATATACTTAGTTTTTCACAACAGGACTACTATGGAATTGTTTTGCATGACTACACATCTGTAACCTGTATCGAGATGCTTGCATTTTCAATGAGGGTGGGTGGGGAGGGAGGAAGGGAGAAAATTTGTAACCCAAAGTTTTAAAAACACATGTTAAAAATTAAAAAAAAAAAATTAAAAAAAGAAAAAAAGTAAAAAAAAGAAAATGGACATCCTTGCTTCCCCTCTGAAGCTTGGGGAGGCTTCAAATTTATCCCATTACAGATAATGCTTGCTCTTGGTGTTAGCTAGGTACTATTTTTAATTGTAAGAAAGAATCCATTGATTCCTATCCTTTCTAGGTTTTTTTTATGAGAATAAGCATCTAATTTTTTTCAAAAACTTTTTCTGCATCTATATTTTACATTGATATTCTTTAAGCAAATTGGCCTATATTTTTCTTTCTCTGTTTTTGTCTTTTCCTGGCTTAAGTATCAAAAACAAATGTGTGTCATAAAAGGAATATGGTAGGACTTTTTTTTTAACCTTTTTTTTTCAAATAAATTATACAGTATTGAGATTAATTGTTCCTTAAATGTTTGGAAGAATTCACTTATAAATCCATATGCTCCTGGGGATTTTTTTCTTAGAGAGCTTATTGATGGCTTGTTTAATTTCTTTATCTAAGACAGAGTGATTTAAGTATTCTTTCCTCTTGTATTAATTTGGGCAGTCTATATATTTTTTTATAAATGTTCATCCATTTCACTTAGATTGTCAGTTTTACTAGAATGTAATTAGGCAAAATCCCTCTTAATAATTGCTTTACTTTCATCTTTATTGTTAATATATTCACTCTTTTTACTTTTGAAAAAGATAATTTGGGGGGTGGAGCCAAGATGGTGGGGTGAAAGCAGTGACTTGCTTGAGCCTACCCCAAACACCTCCAAATACATGTTAAAAAATGGCTCTAAACAAATTCTAAAGCAGCAGAACCCACAAAAAGACAGAGTGATACAAATTTCCAGCCCAAGACAACCAGGATGGTTGATAAGGAAGGTTTATCATGCTGGGCAGGGAGAACAGCACAGCTTGGGCATGGGCATGCAGGCTGCAGCAAACCTGGAGCAGGCCTCAGAGGACTGAATCATGGACAGCTGTGGTGGTTTCCAGACTTCTTAACCCAGGAACGCCAAAGACAACTTAGGTCAGTGGGAAAAGTCTGTGACTGTGGTGATAGAAGAAGCTAGGTCTCAGTCACAAGTCCTTAGCACAGGCTGCAGCTGCCTCCTGAGCTTCCAGCCCACAGACTGAGGGGGAATCGAGTGACTGATCAGAGGGGGATTACAGGGATCTCTTTGCCAGTGCTGAGGCAGGAATCTCTTGCTTTGCCCATGCTTGGATCTGGGTCACAGTTCTGAGGGGCAGTACTGGGGCAAGGAGGAGTGCTGGCTTGGTGGAGCTTGTAGTGGTAATGGAGAGGAAACACCTTGCCCCTTATCATACCACCTTGGAAGAACTGAAAATTTTCACGTCCCTAGAAGTATCTCTGAAAACAGCTGTACAAACGCCTGAAGCTTGTGACAGTACATTCTCCGCATTGGAAGCAGACTCTTACCTTAACAAAGAGTTTCAAACTCAAATAATTGGTCCAGGATCATGAGTAAGAAGTGCAAAAAGAGTCAGACTATATTATTGTACTTTGGTGACAAAGAAGATCAAAACATACAACCAGAAGACAACAAAGTCAAAGCTCCCACATCCAAAACCTCTAAGAAAAATATGAATCAGTCTCAGGCCTTATAAGAGTTCAAAAGGTATTTTGAGAAGCAAGTAAGAGAAGTAGAGGAAAAATTGGGAAGAGAAATAGGAAACATGAAAGAATATCATGAAAAACAAGTCAATAGCTTGCTAAAGGAAACCCAAAAAAATACTGAAGAAAATGGCACCTTAAAAAATAGCCTAAACCAAATGGCAAAAGAGGTCCCAAAAGCCAATGAGGAGAAGAATGCCCTAAAAAGCAAAATTAGCCAAATGGAAAAGGAAGTCCAAAAGCTTACTGAAGAAAATACTTACTTAAAAATTAGAATAGAGCAATTGGAAGCTAGTGACCTTATGAGAAATCAAGACACTGTAAAACAAATCCAAAAGAATGAAAAATTAGAGAACAATGTGAAATATCTCATTGGAAAAACAACTGACCTGGAAAATAGATCCAGGAGAGAGAATTTAAAAATTATTGGACTATCTCAAAGTCATGAACAAAAAAAGAGCCTAGAAATCATCTTTCAAGAGATTGTCAAGGAAAACTGCCCTGATATCTTAGAACTAGAGGGCAAAATAGAAATTGAAAGAATCCACTGACCTCTTCCTGAAAGAGATCCCCAAAGGAAAACTCCTAGGAATATTGTAGCCAAATTCAAGAATTCCCAGATCAAGGAGAAAATATTACAAGCAGCCAGAAAGAAACAATTTAAGTATTGTGGAAACACAATCAAGATAACACAAGATTTAGCAGCTTCTACATTAAGGGACCACAGGGAATGGAATATAATATTCTGGAGGGCAAAGGAGATAGGATTACAACCAAGAATCACCTACCCAGCAAAACTGAGTATAATCCTTCAGGGGAAAAAATGGTCATTCAGTGACATAAAGGACTTTCAAGGATTCTTGATGAAAAGACCAGAGCTGAATAGAAAATTTGACTTTCAAATGCAAGACTCAAGTGGAACATGAAGAGGTAAACAGGAAAGAGAAATCATAAGAGACTTATTAAGGTTCAACTGTTTACATTCCTGCATAGAGAGATGATATTTGTAACTCATGAGACCTTTGTCAGTATCATTAGACTTTACCAGTAGTTGGAAGGAAAAAATTATATGTATGTATATAGATAGATAGATAGATAGATAGATAGATAGATAGATAGATAGATAGATAGATAGATAGATAGATAGATAGATAGAGGGTACAGGGTGAGTTGAAGATGAAGGGGTGATATCTGGAGAATAAAATTAAAGGGTGAGAATGGATTATACTAGGAGAAGGAGAAAGGAAGAGGTAGAATGGGGTAAACCATCTCACAAAAAAAAAACCAGAAATGAAAAGGTTCTTACAGTGGAGGGGAAATGGGGAAGGTGAGAGGGAATGAGTGAATCTTATTCTCATAAGATTTGACTTAAGGAGGGAATAACACACACTCAACTGGGTATGGAAATCTGTCTTACCCTACAGAAAAACAGGGGGAGAAGGGGACAAGAGAACAGGGGAATGATAGAGAGAGGGCAGAATGGCAAAGGGGGTAATCAGAAGCAAATACTTCTGAGGAGGGACAGGGTCAAAAGAAAGAATAGAATAAATGGGCGGGTGGGATAGGATTAAGGGAAATAGTTTTTCACAGCATGTCTACTATGAAAGTGTTTTGCTTGACTGCACATGTATAACCTATATTGAGTTGCTTGCCTTTTCAATGAGTGTGGGTGGGGAGGGAGGAAGGTAGAAAATTTGGAACCCAAAGTTTTAAAAACACATGTTTAAAAAAATGTGTTCACATGCAACTGGGAAATAAGAAATACAGGAAATGGGGTACAGAAATCTATCCTGCCCTATAGGAAAATAGAAAGAGAAGGGGTTAAGAGAAAGGGGGAGAGATAGAAGGGAAGGCAGACTTAGGGAAGTCTTATTCAGAATGCATGCCATCTTAGAGTGGAGGGAGGGGAAAGATGGGGTGAAAATTTGGAATTCAGAATCTTGTGGAAGTGAATGTTGAAAACTAAAAATAAATAAATTTATTAATAAAAAAGAAAAAGGTAATTTGGTTTTCTTCTTTCTTTTTTTACATCAAATTAACCAATGTTTTATCTAATAACTTTTTTTCATAGAATAAGCTTTTAGTTTTCTTTATTAACTCAGTTTTTTTTACATTGAATTTTGTTAATTTCTCCTTTGAATTTTAGGATTTCAAATTTGGTTTTTAATTTAAGATTTTTAATTTGTTCTTTTTTTAGGTTTCTTTTTTTAGGTGCATGCCAAATTCATTTTCCTCTTCTTTCTTCTATTGATATATGTGTTTAGAGATAAAACTTTTCACCTAGGTACTGCTTTGATGGGATCTCTCAAATTTAAGAATGTGGTCTCAGTGTTGTCATTCTCTTTAATAAAATTATTAATTATTTCTATGATTTGTTCTTTTACCCATTCATTTTTTAGGATTTGATTATTTAGTTTCCAATTAATTTTTAATCTATGCTTTCATAGGCTTATTAAATGTAAATTTTATTTGAATTATGATATGAAAAGAATATTTTTAATATTTCTACTTTTCTGCATTTGGGTATAATAGTTGCATGACATAATACACAGCAAAGTTTTGCAAAGGTGCCATGCACAGTGAGAAAACAAACTATGCCTTTGTATTCCCATTCAGTGTTCTCCAGAGGTCTATTATGTCTAAATTTTCCAAAATTTTATTAATTTCTCTGACTTCTTTCTTATTTATTTTATGGTTAAATTTATCTAGTTCTAAGAAATTCCTCACTAGTACAATTTTACTATCTGTTTCCTCCTGAAAATCACCTCCAAACCCACCCTTTCTTATAGGTGGGAGTTCCACTGTTATTATACATTTTCTGTGTTTGAATTTTTTCCAGTGTATTGATTGGATGTGCTGATTTTTCTTTTTTCTTTTGACTTCAAAAATTCTATTTCTTTTATGGAATGGCTTTCTGGGAGGCAGAAGAAAAGAATACCAAGGAAAACTCTGAGCATGTAAAACCATTAATAAAACAAAAAACTTTTGAGAAAATGTCTATATATTGACTTTTGACAAGTTGCACCTAGTCTTTAATGATTTCTGTCTTCTGGAGAATTCTGGGATTTTATTTGTTTTGTAAACAATACAGGTAAATGTATACAGTACAATTATATCATAGTCTATTATTTTGCAGATTTGTATCTTCAGAGTGGTGGTGTTTCTGACATCATGTCTATCAAAGCATAATTTAAAATAAAAGCTTGCTACAATGTGTCATGCCTACAATATTTATCTGGGCCTATATTTCCAAAGACTTTTTATCTGCAAGTAGCCTCAGAGATAAGCCAGTTAAGAAAATAAGAATAAGAAAATAAAGCCCAGAGAGGTAAAGTAACTTTTTTTGGGACACTAAGAGACAGAATGCTAATTTCTGACTCTATGTTCAATATTTATTCCACTAGAATTTCTTAGCACCCTAGACAAGTGCTACTAGATATTTTCCTTTCCTTTCCCCCATCCATACTTTTTTTCCAAGGAAAATGAGGGGTAGGAATTCTAATTTATTTTTCTTTCCTTAAACCTAAGTTTATGTAAATAAATAAGAATTATTTTTAAATGTATTTGCTTGGAATATAGACTTTAAGACTTTATACCTCCATGTATCTTTCAATTAAACTAAAAGACCAGCCCTTAGACCTCTGGTCTGAGGAGGTAAATTCTATTAAGAATGATTTTAGTTTCGTAGACAGAGATCAAGATTTAACCACATTAGAATTTATTTTGCCACAGTCTGTATAGTTCATTTTCTTTTGCTTCCCACCAGTTTAAAATGAATATTTATTGAATATCTTTAGTTCAAAAATTTCATTTGTCATTTAATATAAATACAAAGATAAATAAGACATGTTAGTTGACTTCAAGTCTCTTAGAGTCAAGAAGGGTAGATAAGATCTATATATAATTGATTTCAATACAAATCCAAATATGAGTTCATTGGAGAGGTGTTGATAAAGTTCTGTGACAGTTCTGAAGAAGATTGATTGGTATTGGCCAAAGAACTGTAAGAGGGTTGTGTGGAGTAAATAGTACCTGAGCTGGAACTTGAAGGATAAGAATAATTTCAAAAGACAAATATGGAAAGGGGAGTAATGTATACAACATCTACTCCATTAATGATACAGGTGACTGAATGAACAAATTCATGGGGGAGAGAATATTTTACATGTATTATATTGTGTGAATCTTACAAGAATCCCATGAGCTAAATACTGTAGGTATTATTATCCTTTTTTATATAAGATAATTTACATCTGGTTTTCCATAAGCCAAAGACATGTAGATATTCATGACTACTTTGTACTCCAGTGACCAGAAAGTGATATCAATAGCCTGAGCCAACCAAGTCTCCAAGAAGGTATCATTATTTTTTTAAGGGAAAAAAATAGTCTAACTTGCATTAGGTTAGGGGTTAGTATATTTCTTCTATTACAACTCCCCTCCACACATTCTACATTCGATTAAACTGAACTACTAGGGATTCTAAGATATTATAGTACATCCTCCCATGTTTTCATGTAATTAACCATACCTGAAATGTTTTACTTTTACATCTCCCCATTCTGAAATATTTCTTGTATGCCCAGAACCTAATACAGCCTTTTGCACATTGTGAATTTATTGAATCAAAATTGAATTAAAGAACAAACCATATGATATCTAAATTTTTATGATATGATGTGCTATGAAGCCAAGGGGGTGAAATGGCTCTAGAATACAAATTTTTTTTACATGTACCAAAGTACTTTGTTCTCTTGTTTCCTGAAACTCTGTGGTTTAAATTTTGAAAATGTTGTCTTGTTATTTTTTCAGCTGATCATTATAAAATTAATAACTCAGTAGCCATGACTATATAAGAAAAGCATATTGTATTAATTTCTCCAAGTCCATGTTTTCTAGGCTTCCTAGTAATTGCCTATATGAATGAATGTGAGAAGTGAGAGGTCTTTTACTTGGCTACTGGAATCTTAAAGGTAAAACTCATCTTTAATAACTCTATTAGCATGAAAGATCTGACTTTAAATAAACAAGATTAACACTCTGCACTGCTTAGAAAAAGGAGAAAAATAGGTAGTTTGCCTTTGTTTGGAAGCAAGTGCTAAAAAGGAGATGGAAGATGAAAGCAAAATATCTGGATTAGCCCAAGGATTTAACTGGAAAATAATTAGGAACTTAGGGGAAAATCTGGTTCTTGTTATTATCATTTTATAATGACTCTTCCTTCAGTCCTCTATTTCCAAAATGATTGTAGAGAAATGTTTATGACACTAGGATTTCAGAGCTTCCATCTGTACCCTGTACCGCACATCCCCGAAAAAAGGCAAAATGTGAAGCTTATTTAACATAATAGGAGACAGATACCCAAATTAGCCTACATGGAACTTTGAATTCACTGACCTTTTTTTTTGTTTCTCTCATTTCTACATCTTTTCTTCTGCTTAATTTAATACACCATTTCTTAATTCTACAATACTTAACAATTTGTAAATAATAGGCATGTAGTACATATTTGTTGAATGAATAAATGAATGTACTGACACTTTAAAAGTCAGAAAAAAATGTTAATTGTCCTCCAGCTTCCTTTCTCCAGTGTCAACCTTAACCCTGCTTCAACTGTGCCATTGCTTCTCTAAATATCCATCACCTCTGTCTTTGTTGAGGAAACATAAAAGCAATCTTAAGCAATCTCCTTCAAATGAGAAATTGAACAATAAAACAAAAGAAACCTCAAGGAATTGATGGAATGTACTTCTCCAGTTTCTCAGAACAAACACACTCAAACCTCTTAAATGCTGATTTGTGTTTCATTTGTGTACACTTGCTAACTATGAAGCTCCTAACATGGCAGAAATCCCCAAAGATTTTGAAAATGAATATCACACAGAAAATATTTGAGAGACATATAAGAAGTTAACTGTTAACTGTTGCAGACTGCAACATATAGCCAATGAGGAATTTTGAAGATTAGCAGGGAACCTAGAACACAGAATGCACTGTATAAATGTTTTATCTATCTAAAACATGTCTTCAGAGGAATGTACAATGAAAAAGAAGATAGACTTATCATGTGGGTCTCTCTTGATGGCAACCAGGCAACCTAAATGCTTTAACAGTATCTTTATAATGTCAGGAAAAGGCAAGGAAGCCATTAGCTGAAACCCTAGTGATTAACAAATGGAAACATATGGACAAGAATAACAGAATTGGCAAAAATATATTGGTTACAACCTGCATCATTGGATCTAAGTCAATGACATCACAGATTCATGTGAATATTTGAAGATGACATTTGGATAGGTGGTGGAAAATAGGATCAAGAGAATTTTGATTCTCCATAAGCTGTGAAAGGTAGTTACAAAAATTTGGCCAATGCTGTCTGGAATTATTAACTGCTAGATGGTAAAGCAGAATATGAATAAAATAGCTGGAATAATACAGTGAATACTGTTAATGATTACTATTTTTTGGAAGTTATAATGAGTAATCTACATAAAGAATAAAAAGAAACAATAAATCATTAGCATTTTTTGGACCACACAGGTTCCCAGTATGTATAATTATGCATGATTCTCCATACCAGGCTCCATTATACAAATGAATTTGGAGTTTGGAATAGTTTACTGCAGATTTTTATACATGATTAAACCTGTGATTTTCTCTGTGAGAATGAAGATTTGATCTATGAGGATAAGAATTTTCTCTGAAACTTTTAGTTTTACAGTTTTGCCTGGGGCAATGAGAAGTTAGTCAAGGTCCTAACAGGTAGTATGTCACAAAAGCAAGGCTTGAACTCAGGTCAGCTCCTTTATCTCTGCCTTATCTCTATAAAAAATAATGGAGAGTTGGGAGTGCTGAGACGTGTCTATCAAATCATTAGATTATTTTTTTTTCTCCAGCTTATCAGGATCTTTGCTAAAATGTGGTGCTTTTTTATTCCACATCTAATCTTAGTAGTATAAAATGATAGAATTTTGATATTTTGATATTCCTCATTTTAAAAGTAAACATTTAAGATGGCAAAGTGGCCAGAGACATGTCCTAAGAGTCAGGAAGACCTGAGTTATTGTCCCGCCTTTGACACATACCAGCTGTGTGACTCAACCTATGGGTACTCTAAGAAATGTTCTAAGAATGTAAGTTGCAGAAAGTGGTTACATGAATTTCTAAAGGTAGTTTTGTTATCTGGCAGTTCTCTGAAGCAGACAAAGCCCAGGTCTAGTTCACCTCCCTCTCTGTAATATTGTACTAGGTTTTTTGGCAGATATGATACAATGTTGAATCAGATTGAGCTTACAATTCATTGAAGTGCCTTAAACTTTTTCCTGATCCTTTCATGCATAAACTCATTTGCATACATGGTAAATACTTAATAGGTTAATAAACTTAAAACTTATTTCTGATAAAATTCTAAAATTGATCATTAAAGTGATTGCGATGAGCACTTATATGGGGATGTGGTGATCAGTAAGAGCCAGAATGAATTTGTCAATGCCAGACTTATATAATGCCACACTAACAACATTTCTTCTTCTTTTTTCTTTTTCTCTTTTGACCAGATACTATACTGAGATATAAGGCAAGCATTATTGATTTAGTATATTAGTCTTTCAAAGACACATTTAATAAAGGTACTTTATGATATTTTGGTGGATGAAATGGAGAGATTTAGAATAGAACAGATAGATGAACTTATAATTGGGTAAATAACTGAATAAAAAAAGTGTTGATTAATGGATTTATGCCAACATGCAGGATTCTACACTAAAAAGTGTAAACTACAGGGCTTTGCCTTTGATCCTATTCTATTCAAAATTAATATCAATGAAGATATAACTGGAATCCATATCAAATTTGGATACGACTTGAAAATGGAGAGAATATCTAATATGATGGGGATCAAACTCAGATCCAAAAGGGAACGGAGAGAGCATGATATTTCAATTCATGTCTTTCTTTCCCTCCATTTTTTTCAAGTGACAACTTGAAAGTTGTCCCCTACCAAAAGACAAAATCAGAGATGGATGATTGAGGCAAAATTATAGGATGTAGGTGGGCATTGTCAAGGTCAATAGATGAAAAGAACTTGAAGAAACAAACTTATTTTTCAAAACTATTTATTAAGTACCTCCTACAATTTGAATATCATTATTGTGAATTCTGTGGGATATAATATATATTTATTTATATAAATTGAATCAAATTGAATTGATGCAAAGACAAATAAGAATGTCCCTTCTTTTATGGATCTTACTATCTTGAAGGAGAGATGATCAGTTAAGTACACAGATAGCTCTAATCCAAGGTAATATGGAGTAAATGTAAATATTATAGATACAAGGTTGTGTGGTGGTTCAAAAGAAGGAAAAGATTTTAACCAGATTTTGGGATCAGGAAAGGCCTAAATAGGTAAAAATAATGATGGTATGTGTGTGTTAGAGATAGTATTACATGTTATACAAATGACATGAACAAGAGAGAAAAAAATGTTGGAATGTTTACTATTACATTAGAGAAACCATGACTAATCTAGTTTGGTTAGAACATAAAGAACAGTGGGAAATAAAATTAGAAAGACACTTTGGAGTCACACAATAAAGGGATTTGAATGTCAGGTTAAGGAGTTCAGACTTTATTTTGTAGATACTCTTATTGAGTAGGTGATTGACATGACCAGAACTGTGTTGTAGGAAAATTAATTTTAGGCCATTTTGTAAAATAAGCTGGGGAGAAGAGAGTTTTGAAGAAAAAAAAATTCTTATCCAAGTTTTTTCATAAACCTGCCACAATAGATACATGTAACATGAATGTTCTACAATTACATGAAAATGCATCTTTTAGAATTTCAGGAGTAATATAATTAGTGTTTTGGGATTATATGGGTACTGTACCTTCAGTGATGTACATATAAATAGTATGGATATATTTAGCTGTATTCTTATCCACAGAATATCAGTTAGATGGAAGCTTAGAGGTCATTCCTTCTAACATCTTACTCTCTATGAAGTCCCTGCTTTAATATGCCTTGCACATGTGTCAAACTAATTCTCTTTTGTGCATGTGAATTCTCACAATAGGTTACAAAGTCTTCTTTTCTTTGCAGAGTAGACTATAAAATAGTTAATCAAAGCTATGTTCCCATATGTATCACAATATAAAATTAAAACAAACAATTGAGTAAAAGGTTAGCAAAATATAAGTAGAAAAGACAGTAGTTATAAGTATACTAAACCCTGTTATAATACATTATTGCATAGATTCAGATTTATCAAGTCAAATCCTGTGTCCTATAATAGAGTGATCTATCATAAAAGATTAACATATCACAGTTAGACTAAAATGTGTTAGTTTTCCTCTCTGACAATGTTTTTATAAAGCAGGTATAGAGTATTTGGAAAGAAATATCAAATGTTCCATTAATCAGGTGACATGCTGGCATTCAGACAAATCAGAGAATGAATTTCATATAACCAAATATGCAGCCAACA
Organism: Vombatus ursinus; assembly: GCF_900497805.2. Taxonomy (NCBI): domain Eukaryota; kingdom Metazoa; phylum Chordata; class Mammalia; order Diprotodontia; family Vombatidae; genus Vombatus; species Vombatus ursinus. Next base: position 4,349,450 of record NW_020954570.1, on the reverse strand, counting down.
GCTGTGATTACAAGGAAGCAATTTAAAAGTAATTTCACATTTGTAACATTGAAATAGGAAGGAACCCAAAGAATCCAATCATAGGAGTATACCTCATGCACCAAAGACTTTTGAAACCAACTTAAAACCTTTTGAGAAAATTCTTTCTTCCTTGCTTGTGATTTGCTTTTGTTCTAAGTTTAACCATTATTTATTGAGCATATTTTTTGCACCTAGAGTTGTGCTAAGTGAGGTTGGAGATATCATGTAACATAAAATATGGTTGGTCCCTGATTTTGAGATAATCACATGCTGAGTGGAGAGACAGAATTCAATTTATTTCAGCTCAATTCAATTTAATTTCATTCAACAAATATGTATGAAATGTCCACTACATACAAGGCACTAGGTGTTGGAGGCTTAGTGGAGGATATAAAGTAATATATGATGTTTGATCCCTGACTTCACTGTGCTCACAATATGTAGAGAAGATTATGTGTACTATTGACAATAAATGCTCTAGAAATTTAGGAAGAGGGTGATGAACAGGGAATAGTGATTGTTTAAGTTGAACAGTGTTTTGATATAAAAACTTTCTCTAAGATTCTATCTTTATAAGAGGTAAAGTTTTCTTTCTATCTCTCTACCCTTTTTAGAATTCATGAAACTCTTATAGGGAAGAGAAACAAATTGTCACATGGCAAATTATTGATTTTTTTTTTTTTTTAGATTAGGGGCAAACATTCTTGGCAAAAAGTGTACAGGTAATGAAACAGAATTTTATTTCTTTAAATGTAATTGGGAAATTTTAATAAAATAAAATACAACACAACACAGATAATAATAACAATTTGTGGTATTTTAAGTCAATATGTAGCTTGCAGGGATCCACTCCTATTTTAATTTGACACCATTGTACTGGCTGATAGTTTAGTTTTATTTATTTATATTCTATCTACTTTCTTTTTTTCAGATTTTATTAATTTTTTTATTTTTGTTTTCAACATTCACTTCCATGAGATTTTGAGTTCTAAATTTTCTTCCCATCTCATTCCTCCCCCTACCCCAAGATGGCATGCATTCTGAATACTCCTTCCCCTAATCTGCCCTCCCCTCTAACCTCCCTCCTCTTATGCCCTTCCCCTTCAATTTTCCTGTAGGGCAGGATATATTTCTATACCCCATTGCCTGTATATCTTATTTCCAAGTTGCATGTGAAAACAATTTTTAACATTTATTTTTAAAACTTTGGGTTCCAAATTTTCTCCCTTCCTCCCTCCCTACCCACCCTCATTGAGAAGCCAAGTAACTCAATACTGGTTATACATGTGTAGTCATGCAAAACACTTCCATACTGGTCATGTTGTGAAAAACTAAGTATATTTTCCCTAATACTATCCCACCCCCCATTTATTCTATTCTGTCTTTTGACCCTGTCTCTCCTTGGAAGCATTTGCTTCTGATTGAAACAGAATTTTCAAATATTTTTTCCAGTTTCAAAGAGAAAGAAATTATCTCTGCTACCAAAAAGCTCTTCAGTTATAGAACCTTATTTAATATACAGTGTTATCAAAAGGGTCAGTAACCACACATATCAAAGGTAGTGAGGACCCTGGGTAATATTACTTATATGGAGTTCTAAAGATGTATAAATACTGAATTCCTATTCATTTTTTATTTCTTCACTCAAAATATTTATCAATGGTATATTGTGTGTCTGGAAATGAACTAAGTTTTGTCCTAGCTGTGTGACTGAGCAAATCACTTAACCTCTCAGTACTCTGGGCAGCTCTCTAAGTCTAAACATAAAAAGTCCAGGGTTTAGGGAACAAGAAAGACATCCTAATGAAAGTGGGATTTTTATGAGATACTTATGTTATCACTGAGGCAGTATGCCTCTATGAACTTGCAAAGGACAACAACAACAAAAAGGAGGGGTAACTATACTGGGAGAAAAAGAATGATCAGAGAAGTGAACAGACCTTTGTTTAGGATGTTTGGGGTAGGTAATTCAAACAGGGAAAAGGCAATGATATTCAATCTACACATTACTTCTGTCTTCTTTTCCAAGGACAATGAATTTTAGTTTGGAAAGGACAGAACAAAAATGGCTAAGAGGGACTTGCTACCCAAGAGGGGCAAGGGAGGGAAGAGTAATCAAGTATTTAGTTGCCTTTACAGGATTCAAGTCAACTGATCCAAGTGAACTACATCCTAAGGCACTGTAAGAATAGTCAGATTGTGATAGTTGAAAGACTATATAAAGTAGCAGATTTCCTTCAAGACTAGAGAAGGTAAAATGCTCTGGTTTTCAGAAAAGAATATAGAATAGAATCTAAAAACCATATGCCAGTAAACTTGAATTAACTTCTTAGAAAATTCTAAAATGAATCATTATTAATTTCTGGTAGTCACAATTGCTATCCTTCCTCTATTGTAGCTACTCTTTTTAACTGTTCTTTATGGTTTATTCCTTGATATCTTCAGGTCACTATGTGTTTTAGCACTCCAGATATTAGGCTTGAGGCATGTTCTTGTATACATCCTATGTTTCCTGTCCTTACTTTTGAACATTTGTTTTGAAATTAGAGTTGATAATTTAGTTCTTGTATATCCACATGGGTTGTTTCAGACACATACTAATTTTCTTTTCATTGGAATAGCTTCCTTTGCATCTTTAGAAACATGTTCTTGAGTATTCCTCCACATCTGAGTTCCCCAGTAGAATATTAGTCAATTGACTAAGCAATCTCTCTTTCTCTTTCTGTATCTGTCTCTCTGTCTCTGTGCTCCACCTGTATAATGTGTATAACTTTATATTTGTATTTATATGTACATATTTCTTTGCCTACATTTTATATTTACATCATATTTGATAATTGTATTATATACATAAGTTCTATATATATATTATATGTTATAGACACGTGTATAATTTATGTATATATTATGTATTTGGGGGAGAGAGAGAGAGCTTATTGGAGCTTATTCAGATTGTCAGATCTCTGAATAATTGAAGTCCTCCAATCACTATACCTTGTCCCTGTGTCAAGCTTGCGATTGGTTTATCGAATACCCCTTTCATCTATTTTTTTTTTCTTTCTGTCCTGGTGGTCTTTATTATACTATGATGACAAAACTTTTGTTCCTCCCTCCCCTAGCCTTCACCCAAATATTCTTCAATATGCTCCCCTCCCCATTCTGGCTGCAATACTTCTTCAAATCCAAAATAGGTTCCCCCATTCTCTAGCCCTCTCCTTTTACCTCTCTTGATACCCTATTCTTTTGAATAGCGTATAGCCATTCAGAAACTTTTTCAAGACGTGGATTTTATCCCAACAAATCTTAGTGATACCTATGAGGTCAGATTTAAAATTTGGGCACTTGTGTCCAGGGGTTTTTCTATTGGGTCTTTCCTTGAATTTTTTTCTCAAATACTTTCGGTTTTTCAGTTGCTATTCTTTCTTCATTATAGCTATTTTCTATGGTGTTTAGCTACTCTAGCTTGTCTCTTGTGGTAACTCTGGGTTAATATATGTAGGCAATCTTTTCCCTCTCTCTCACCACACAGTGACCAGAAACCCTGTTCCAACTCATCTAAATATAATCATCAATCCCTAATCAATCAACAGATGAACTTTGAAACCTGAAGATTATCAGAAATATTCTTAGAGCTAACCCTCTTGTCCACTTTCTGAGAACTCATACTACAAACTCACCACCCATTTTGCATCTTGAAAGGCATTTCTATATGTCCTGGAACTCACAGACACTTTCAAAGTTTACATATGCCTGACCTAAAACTTATCACCCCAGAGATAATAGAGGTCATATTCTCTGACAGGCAAAGAGAATCCCACCAACCATCTCCTGGCAGCCAATCCACTGACATGGAGTATCTCTCTCCAGAATGCTTCTCTGGCATAGCTGCCAATTTTGATGTCTGCAATGCTACACTGATGTGGCATTAAAAAATAGTTGAATACTACTTTTTTAAATTCCATATCTGGCATAGCAATTACCTAAATCTCTGAGAGTTCAACCAGGTTTTTTGTGACAACTAACTCAACCTTCTTACTTCTGTTTTGGGGTTTCTTAACAAAAAATATATTGAAAAACATTTGTGGCCTATTAAACTTATAGGACTATGATAATTTAACATGAATGACATAAGTATAATAAAAGTAAAATAAGATAAGACTTGCTGGGGATTAGTGAGAATTCTGTTAATCCACTTAAGCTAGATATTAAAGTATATGCAGGATTTTAATAGACTGAGATGAAAAAGAGTTTTCAGGTCAAAGGGAATAAAAACATAAGTAGGGAGACAAAAAGATATCAGGCTTGTTGTATGAGAATTGTACCTAGATTTCTGGACAAGAGTTTCAAATGTTGAAATCATTATTTTTGGGGGGGGAGGGAAGGTAGTTAAAACCAGTTAAAACTGAAAGGAAGGACTCAGGAAACTGTGCTGCTCCTCCTTATATGTGACTATGTTATTTTGGTTCTGGAATCTGACCAAATTCACTTGTAAGTCATCTAATCTCAAACTACCACTTGAGTTATTCTTATATCTTTAATTAATCTTGAGCTCTATAGTGATCCAGAGGTATGTTGGGTTATTAATTTCTCATTCATAAAATTACAACTTCTTTTCATTAATTAGTTAGCTCTAATTCATTAACCATTAATCATTCAATGAATAGGAGAGCCTCTGTTCCCATTACTAATTACTTTTATATATCTATGTTGATAAATGTTACTAGTAATAATATAATATTAACATGTGAAAATAATAACTGAAGTATATTCGTATGTTTTATTTAAAATGTTTTGAAGATAACCAATGTCAATTCCAAATTCAAACCTTCAACATATTAATAGATGACTTGTCTTCACTTATTTGTTAACTCACACTCAAAATATTGAAGTCTCTCCTGATAATGATTAAAGTTTCTTAAAATGTCCTCATGTTTTCCTTGGGATGAATTCATTTTCTGTCTTCTTTTCAATATATTAAGGAAATGTTCTTTCTCTGAATACAGTTTGCTATTGGGAACTTCCTCACAGAGTCCATAGTATTTCTTCATAAAATCTTTATAAATTTCTCATTAAATAACACTTAAGGAAGTTATCACAAGAAAGCAGTCAAGTAGTCCATCCTTACCTTCTCTCTCTCTCTCTCTCTCTCTCTCTCTCTCTCTCTCTCTCTCTCAGTTCATACATCTTCATGGATTATACATAAATGTACACTTGATCTCTGATTTCATGGAGAAAAAGGGCACATAGCACTAATTCTTCATAAATCCTCATGAATTATGGGTAAGTAAATCCATACACTATCTCCCCAGCTTCATAGGGAAATATATTTCACATCAAGCCATTATTCAACCATCATTTAAATTGTTTGCTCAATGCAGCTTTTGAGGCTGAAATGCAACAAAGTGTAGATCAATTCTGTGCTACTTGTGCTAATTTTGATCTGGTAATTAATGCCAAGAAAACACAGGGTCTCTACCTTCCAGCACCACAACATACATATATGGAACTATTGGTTACAACAAATGGAAAATTTTTGAATGCTGTGGAACATGTAATTTACCTTGAAAGTATACATTCCAGGAATATACTCATAGATAATGAGGTTGATGTATGCTTGCCACCATTATCTCAGTATTTGGAAGGCTACAAAGGAAAGTGTGAGAGAGAAGAGGTATTAGACTGACTACCAAACTGAAGGTCTGTTGAGCTATTGTTCTGACCTCATTGTTTTATGCCTGTGAAAAATGGACTGTATGCTAGTATCATGTCAGGAAACTGAATCATTTCCATTTGAATTGTCTTAAGAATATTCTGAAGATCACCTGGCAAGATAAGATATGGGACACTGAGGTCCTTTCTAAAGCTGAACTGCCAAGCATCCAAACTCTATTGCAGAGAACCAACTCTGATGGACTGGCTACATTGTTCAAATGCCAAAAGCACTTTTGCCCAAAAGACTATTTTATGGAGAATTCACACAAAGCAAGCACTCACATGCTGGTCAAAAAAAAGGGATACAATTACATGCTTGAGGTCTCTCTGAAAAACTTTGGAATTGATTTGAGACATGGGAGACACTGGCACAGGACTGCCTGCATCAAAGAAGGTACTGTACTCTATGAGCAAAGTAGAATTACAGTAGCTCAAAAAAAACATGAGATGCACAAATTTAGAAACATCTCTACTCCAAATGTTCGTATGGACTATTTGTGCCTGATCTGTGGTAAAGTCGAAGATCATATTAGTCTGATCAGCCATAGTTAGACACACTGCCTCTTTAAGAATGAAGGACAACCATCCTTTATTTAAAGGGAGCAGGGTAGATGGGTGGTGATAGTGATGAAATGCCACGGCATATCAAAGAAAAAATTTAAGAACTAGAAGAAATCAACATGATAGAAAACATGTAGATAAGGATCAATGGAGAAGAGATAGAAACAATGAAAGGACGCTTCAGACCACCAGACTAGAAGGAAATAAATCATAAGTTTTGGAAACAGATAAAAAAATAACAAAGTCATATATTACAGTGTTCATGGAAAATTTCAATTATCCGGATATCTATTGAAGCCATCTTTTTTCTGCTCCAAGTACAACTTATTCATTCTTAATTTTGCTTGGTGACTTCATCAAAAAGTGAAAGCAATAAGAAGTGTATTTGGACTTAATCTTGCTTAATAAGGAAAAAAAACTGGTGGCAAAATAGGAAGAATGGGAACCTTGGGAGGAAAGTGAAGAGACAATTTTAGAGTGATAATTTCAATGAAGAGAAAAAGGGGTACATAAACTAATGTTAAATCACAGAAAATTCATTGATTAACTTAATTTATAAAAAGACATCTTTGGAAAATGATGTGAGAATAGTGAGAATGATTGACAAAGAGCAGGAGGACCTAGTAGGAATAGTAACAGGAATTTTAAAACTGAGAACAAATTAAGACTGATTGAATCATGTTCTGTGCAATGATAAGAATCAAAAATGTGATTTTTAAACTATGTTATCAGAAAGATAAAGATTAAAATAATGGCAGAGTCACTTATTGATAGAGGGACATGTACTACTTGAGAGGAAGATAGTCCTACATGTAGTGAGTGTCTAAAATAGAAAGGGGGTATTTTGGAATTGGGTTGCTGTGTCAGGAAACCATTTCACTGTCCTTGAAGTACAGGAAGTCACTCAGACTGGATATATTTAGAGGTGGTAACCATGCCTATTCCAAGAATATCACATAGGTCGTAATAGTTCAAGGAACATCAACCATATTCTGTCTAAATCTCAGTTTAATACACTTTCCTTGAACCTAGCTAACAGAAGTGAGACTGCAAACCTTCTTAAGATTTTACTATAATTAGAACTTTGAATCAAAGAAATCTCAAAAGAAGGCCTCAATCTGGCTTTTCATCTACTTTTCTAACAATCCAGGGACCTGTGTGAAGGAAAAAAAAAATTATTTGTCTATGCACTTATCTGTGTATTACGCAGTTGATCAATTTCTGCCAAGCTTTTTCAAATTGGTCTTTCGTGGGGGTCAACACATTTTGGAGTTTCAAAGGATCTTACTTGCTATCAAATCCAATTCATAATCCACAGAAGCCATGACAATAATATTTACAATAATTGGTTATCTGGCCTTTGCTTGAATACTTCCAATAAAGAAAAACCCACCATATCCAAAGGCAGTCCCCAACAGAATAGCCAATAAATTCTTGACTTGATAATGTAGAAGAAGAATAAAGGGTAAATTCTATCTTGAATTTGATTCTTACTAAGTAAAAGTGAACTTTTCTGGGGTGGAAAGGATGAAGACAGAGAAAATTACTTGTCTCCTCAAAATTGTTGATGAACAGGAAATCCAGTCACAGTCAACTTGAGAGCTGGGGAAAGGATAATGTATACTAAAATTCCACAGATGGACTCAAGCTAGGACTGATGGGACACTCTAAAGAATTAGATTCTGAATAAACAAGTGGAAACAATTTGGATAAAGGGGGGATGGATACCCAGAAGTTGTCTGAAGAGACTCACCTATCAAGCTTTAGATTTTAAAATGCAATATACAAATTAAAGAGGATGAATTATGCCAGGAGAATTAGAGATTGTAAGCTTCTTGAGGGCAAAAAGTATGTTTTGCCTCTTTTTGTGCCATTTAGCACAGTACCTGGAACATTTCAGACACACACACACATGCACAAACACATAAATATATGCATATATCCACACAAACATATATGTGTGTATACACACATATGTGTGTATAATATCAGATAAAACAAATGTGATCACTGAGCCACTCTTAGAGATCTTTGAATAATCATGGAGGACAAGAGAAAAATGATAGCATTAAAGAAGTACAAATGTCCTGACTTTTAAAGAAAGGAAGAAAATAGATTTCAAGAGCTTATGTGGCTTCATGAAGAATAGGTCATGCTAGGCTGACTCTTTCTTTCTTTCTTTCTTTCTTTCTTTCTTTCTTTCTTTCTTTCTTTCTTTCTTTCTTTCTTTCTTTCTTTCTTTCTTTCTTTCTTCCTTTCTTTCTTTTTTCTTTTTTTATTCTAGTAATAGATTAAGAAAAAGCTATCATTATACCTTACTTAGATTTTAACAAAGTGCATGATAAGATGTTTCATGCAATTCTTGTATAAACGATAGAGAGATGTGGATTGATGATAGGACAATTTGATGGATTCAAAACCAATTGAAGACCCTTGATGTTTTTATGTCAACTTGGAAGTTTCCAGCTGAATTTTGCAGAGGTGAGTTTGGATCTTTACCATTTTATCATTTTTTATCTACTTTGATGATAGCATAGATGGAATATTTATTACATTTCCATGTGTCACATGAATAAGAATAGATAACACATTGAATGATAGGATCAAAATCCAGAAAGCTCTTGACATTTTCAAATATTTTGCTGACTCTAATAGGAAAAATTTAATAAGAATAAAGGTAAAACCTTACATGTCAATTTCACAAGTACAAGATAGAGAAGACATAGTTAGGTGCCAGTTTATTTGAGAAAAGATCTGGGGATTTTAGAAGACTTCAAATTCAATATGTGTCAGATGTGTCAGTCAAAAAATTTATGTAATCCCATATGTCATTAAGAGATGTATAGTTTCCAGAAACAGGGAGGTGATAGTTTTATCCAAGTCAGGCATCATCTAGACTACCATGTTCAGGTTGGAACACCACAATTTAAGAAGGACATAGGGAAGGTGGAGTGTATGCATAGGAGGTCATACAGAATAGTCTTAGATGTGTACTATATAAAATTGGTTGAAAGAATTAAAGATGTTTAACCTGGACAAGAAGAGTTACAGAAAGCACATGATAGCTGCTTTCAGGAATTTAAAGGGCTGTCATATAGATAAAGGACAGATTTGTTCAGTTTGGCCTCAAGTAGCAGAACTAGTGGCAATGAGTAAAAATTTCAAAATTCAATATCCAAGTTTCAAGTTTCAGACTGATTGTAAAGCAGGATTTCCTAATAGTGCTACTTAAAAGTGAAATGAGTTGCCTTGGATAATAATGAGTTTCTTCTTAAGGAGAAGATGGATAATTCTGTGATTTGAGGTTATACAAAAATAATAGTGGATTTTATAAGCAAAAAAAAAATGGTATCCAAAAGTCAAATGTGATCTATCAGGTGGTGGTATGTTCCTCACTATTAAAAATCTTCAAGTAGAGGCTGAATATGTTTTATTTGACATTCATGTTCAGGTACAAACTGGTTGATATGACCTCTGAGGTCCTTTTTAATGCTGTGACTCTCTGAATCTGTGTCAGGGGAGCAATGAGTAGATCTGTTTGGCAGTAAGGTAATGGAAGCATGTAAATAATGACAGCCACCCAGTAGAAAATGCACTCTGGTTTTTCTGGTTGTGATGATAGAATTACACTTCCTTACCTTGCTTCTCAAAAGGAGCACACATTTGCAAGATGTACAGTCTATAACTAAGGAGCAGAGCAAAGTTAATTGGCCTATATGGGGATTAAACCTTCAACCTTGACCTCATTAGCACCACACTCTAAGTCATTAAGCTGCCCACCTAATACTATTCCAAAGTAAAAATATTTCTGCTCAATTTCGTAGCTTTTATGAGAAATTCTTAACCAAAAAAGAACCTCTGAGATATTTTCCCTCATAAAATAATGCTCACAAAAGTTAATTTTATTTTTATCTCCTACTGTGAATATAATATATTCCTAAGATGATTGTTCAATAACATAAGCATATATACATATATTGATATGTTTATGCACTTCTATATATTACATATATGTAAATATTAAACTTGAAAAATATTTCAGCTGAATTCAGCACTTTAAAAATCACATTTGGATTTTTAACATTAGAATATGTGTCATATGCCTGCTAAGTCATGTGAATTGCAATACCAGGAAATCTGGTATTTATGAGTTTTTTTCCAATGAAAATAATGCCTATTTTCCCACTACAAACCTATTGATTATTGTTGAAATTATAATGCTGAAAGAAATAATATGAATCCTCTCCTAAATCTGTGTTATTTTGGGGTCTTTTGGATAATTGAAATAATTGGATATCATTTAAAAGAGGAAATTGGAATAACTGAAAGGAGTATTGAACAAATCCCTTTATCCATTTTTTCCTACATTTAGCAGTAATTGCTCTCTAAATGAATGATGATGTAATAAACTAACTGCCACACTAGAGAGAAAAGAATAAGCCTCACAAAAACTTTAATATTATAATGAGATATTTATTGAATAATATTCTTACATCCAGTAGAGTTCTTAGAAGTATTCATAGTGGGAGATAAAAATAAAGTTAACTTTTGTGAACACTATTTTGTGAGGCAAAATATCTTGGGGGTCACGGACTTTTATCAGATAGCTCAGCTGCATAAGGGTCTTCAGTCTTAGTTTGTAGAGGGTATCAACTCCTCAAATGACTAGTGAGGGTTGTAATATCACCAAAATAAATCATGAAGTGGGCAAAATACCACACAGAGAGGGGACAAAAGATGGTTCACCATCTTTATCTTCTTATTCAGGAAAAAAAAAACAAAACTCTTTCTTTTACATATGAATGATAGTCCAACTTCCCAGTTCCAAGGCATACTGAAACTATGATTGTCTAAATGGAATGGTAAGCATAGAATTAAAATGCTCATCTTTCATATCTCCAATTGGGATATGGAAATTTGTTATCTGTAGTCCCTGGAACTAAGGTGCTACCAGATATTTTCTTTCACTTGAACCAAGATAAGCATTATCTATGAATATCTATGTGTAAAATATCTATCTATATTTATATCTATATCTATATATGAGAGAGATCTTGGAAGTGTAAGATATCAAACAAAACCATCTGGGAAATTAACAATCAGTGAGAACTCAAATATCCAAATGGAGTCCTCATTACTTCTTAATAACTTGAAAGGGAAATGACTCTGATGTATGTGCTTTGGTGAAAAGATAATAGGACTTTTACTTAAGGATTAAAGAGCTCTCCTTTGCTATGTGTATAAAGGAAAGGAAAGGAAAGGGGAAACAAATATGTATTAAGTGTTTACTATGTATTGTTCCAAGCACTTTCCCAAGTGGTTTACAAATATTGTTTTTCCTTCATTCTCACAGCAACCTTGGATATAGATTCTATTATGATCCCCATTTAATAGAGGGGGAAAAATGAAACAGGAAGAGATTAAATTGCTTTCCCAGGATCACATAGCTAAAAAGTATCTGAGACCAAATTTAAACTCATGTCTTCTTCACTCCAGCCCCATCAGTCTATAGTTGAAAGGAAGAAAGCAAGAGCATTTATTAAACACTATCTAAAGGCACTATGATAAGTGCTGGGGATACAAATACAAAAAGCAAGATAATCCCTGCTCTCAAAAAGTGTCCCTTCTTAACAATGGAAGAACAAGTGATATCAATAAGTTTTCAAAAAAAAGAATATTAGCAGTATTAAAAATAATTCTAATGCACATATATATACATGTATATATCTATATGTGTATGTATGTGTGTATACATAAATACATTATATATATGTATTTATGTTTACACACATAAATACATAAACACATACAGATAGATAGATAGATAGAAATAATTGCAAACCTGACATTATGACATCTACCATGGCAGTAATTTTCCAACCATCTGGCAAATTGTTACGTATGTATGGCTTTGGGAGTCATTGTATATGTGAGGAAGGTGTGAAATGAACCACCTCTGGGTGCTACTGAAGAGTAGGAAAATACAATATTAAATTTTAGGGATACTCAGAAATAGTTCAAGGAACAAAGCTTCATCAGTTCTATGGAAGGAAGTTTGAAATGTTATATTGGTATAGTTGAAATTTATAGTAACAGCAGATGTCACTACTATGGGATCAAATTGTTCCATTCCCAGAATTCAAAGGCCTATGCTTCCCCACATGGAGTGGTACTACTTCGCTATCTTTCTGGGAGTGAATAGGAGCTGGGGAACAGCCATTTCTTTTCAGAAAGTCAACATATGGAACATGGAAAGTTTTTAGCAGAATGCAAGCTCTTTGTTCCAGGAAAAAACCTGGAAAAATTGAACCAGAAGAAAGATCAGGTGCAGCAGTCCAGGATCCCAGGTAGCTTAAGTGATTAATGAGAAAGGCCCCTGTTGTCCCAGGGGAAGGGGAATGGAACAGAACGGGGTATCCCAGCCAGCTAGTGGAAAGCCCCACCTCGGCATACTAGGAGGAAATCCTAAAACCCAGATAGTGAAGCAGGTAAACACCATCACCTGGACCACTGAGTGCCTCAGTAAGGGTAGGAGAACCAGTGAAAAGCAGCTTGGAAAACCACCAGGTGCCTAGGCATTCTACAACAACCAGCTCTCCCAGTGCCTCAGCAAAACTAAGGGAAGCAGTGCTCTAAGGGCCCCAAGCAGATAAACATCTTGCAACATCCATCTGAAAGGAATTGAAGAAAGCAAAAGGAAGAAAAGACTCAGGTGAGCAGGAAATCTCCAGGAGTCACACTACCCAATCCTACTCCTAGAGTTCCTGTGTTGCTGATTCCAGCCCAATACCAGGTAAGCTGCCACAACCCTACAGCCTCCAACTGCCAACATAGGTGGCTCTAGGTTCACCACACTAGAAACTTGGTTCAGTGCCCTCTGCTCCCCAGCAAAAGAGCGCAATCTCTTTGCCAGGAAATAAGCAAACACCATGAGGAAAAAGAAACGTACCATAAAGTTTTATTATGGGAAGAGAGAAGATCAAGGCAGAAATTCTTAAGAGGACAACATTGTCAACAAACCCATATCTGGAACCTCAAAAGGGAATATGAATGGTCTGAAGCCCAGAAAACCTTCTTAGAAGAGCTCAAGAAGGGTTTTAAAAGTCAAATGAGAGAGGTAGAAGAAAAAATGGGAAAAGAAATGAGAGGTATGCAAGAGAGACTCAATAGCTTGGAAAAAGAAGGACAAGAAAACAAGTCTTTAAAAAATACAACTGGCCAAGTGGAAAAAAAAGTACACTGAAGAAAACAAGTCTCTAAAAATACAATTGGCCAATTGGGGAAGGAGGTACAAAATCTAAAAGAAAAAAATAATTTGTTAAAAATTAGAATTGGTCAAGTGGAAGCTGATGACTCTATGAGAGAGCAAGAATCAGTCAAACAGAAACAAAAGATTGAAAAAATAGATGAAAACATAAAATGCCCCATTGGTAAAACAACTTAACCTGGAAAATGGATCCAGGAGAGACAATTTAAAAATTATTGGTCTACCTGAAAATCATAATAAAAAAAAAAAGCCTGGACAATATCTTTCAGGAAATCATCAAGAAAAACTGCCCTGAGGTCCTAGAACCAGAGAGTAAAATAACCATAGAAAGAATTCACCTATCACCTACTGAAAGAGATCCCAAATTGAAAACACCAAGGAATATAGTAGCCAAATTACAAAATTACCAGGTCAAAGAGAAAATCCTGCAAGCAGCCAGAAAGGAACAATTCAAACATCATGGAACCACAGTCAGGATTACATAGGACCTTGCTGCTTCTACATTAAAAGACTGTAGGGTGTGGAATATAATATTCATTAAGGCAAAGGAGCTAGGATTACAACCAAGGATCAACTATCCAGCAAAAATGAGAATGAACTTTCAGGGGAGGAGATGGATATTCAACAAAATAGGGGACTTCCAATTGTTCCTGATAAAAAGACCAGAGCTTAACAGAAAATTTGATCTTCAAATACAACACTCAAGAAAGACAGAAAAAGACAAATGGGACAGAAAGAAACAACATGGTATTAATAAGGGCAAACTATTTATATCCCTACAAGGGAAAATGACACTTGTAATTCTTGAGAACTTTATTGTTATTACACCATGTTAAAGGGGTATACATCAAGGAGGTGGGTATAAGTTGACTTTGATGTAATGATAAAAAAATCTAATCAAGTGGGTTAAATGGATCCAAGTAAGTGGATTAATCTGATCTAAGAAAATGTACTGAGAGAAAAGGAAAGGAGGAGGTAGACAAAGGTAAATCATATTACAGGGAAAGGCACAAAAAACTATTCCAGCAGAGGGGAAAGAATGGAGGGAGATGAGCATTGTTTGAACCTTATTCTCATCAGATTTGGCTCAAGAAGGGAGTAAAATAATCAGGTACTCATATTGATAGACTTAGCCCTTCACAGCAATACAAGGATCTAAGACATCTCTAAATTCCTCATGATGGAAATTACTATCCACATCTAAAGAAAGTACTATGGAGTTTGAATGCAGACCCAAGCATATTATTTGTTATTTTTTTTCTTCTGTTGTGTTTTGTTTCCTCTTTCTGGTGGTTCCTCCTATTGGTTCTAGTTCTTACTTAAAACATCACTAATGTGAAAATATGTTTAATAGGAATGTATATGTATAACCTATATCAGATGTTGCACTGTCTTGGGGAGGGATGTGAGGAGGGAGGGGGAGAAAAATTTAAAACTCAAAAACTTATGGAAGTGATTGCTGATAAATCAAAATAAATTAACTAAAAAAAATAAAAAATAAATAAAGAATGAAAAAAGAAATAAATGAAAATCAACATATGCAGAAAGAAGCTCATCTATTGCTTTCACATGGATTTTGATAGACCTGATAGCTGACTTGGGATAGAGTGCAGATATCATCTTTCTAAGTCCCAATTCCATCCATTTGCACTATTATTTGCTAACATTTGAATTAACAGCCTACTGTGCTTTAGTGCTTATTGTCAGAAAGAGTATGAACATAACAATCTTGTGGGTCTTCCTTAGGGATTGCTTCAATTTGTGCTGTAGTGACTAAGTACCAGTTAAGAGAGATTGGATTTCTTAGCAGCACTGTTCTTACCAGAGTTGGGCCATAGAGCTAATTTATGCTTTGCTCAGTTCGTTAGATGTATTAAACCCATCAACTAATGAAGGAAGCCCTTTACTGTTATTAAAACTTTCATGTAGTTTTTTGTTTTGCTTTGTTTTGTTTTGTTTTACTGAATTGCTGGTAAGCCCTTTCCAGGAGTGATGTCCCTGCTGATTTAAAGAAGAAAAAGTAGATGTAAGGAGGAATATATATGGGACAGATAGTAAGATGACCCAAATAGATTTATGAATGGAATGATAAAATGGAGCATGGGCTGGTGTGTGGTCTAAGGCTAGTTAGATATATGCAACAATTGAGATAGAGAAGGAGGGAGAGAAAGAGAGATGTAGAGGCAGAAAGGGAGAGAGGCAGAGACAGAGATGGGGGGGCAATAATGAGATCAAAGGGATAGAGAGTTAGATTCAGAGTCAGGAAGATCTAAGTTCAAATTCCATCTCTCATATATACTGGCTATGTGACACTGGACAAGTGACTAACTTTTCACTGGCCCATGCAGCAATTTAAGACCACATTTAATGGTAAATTCTGATCTTCATTGTTAGAAGGGGCTCTCTATATCATTGAAAATAATTAACCATATAATAAAATATGCAAAGAGAGAAAGAGACAGAGAGACTTAAATGAAGACATAGACAAGAGAATAGAGAGCTGGCCTCTAGGCCAGGAAACCTGAGTTCAAGTCCTGCATAATATTTGTCAAGTCACTTAACCTCTCAGTGTTCTAGGCAACTCTCTAAGACTATGAGTTGTTAAAAAAAGAAAAAAGAAAAAGAAAATAAAAAGAAAAAAAAATAAAAAGTGACAATCTGCATTGGTAAAGGGAGTTTCTATTTCCAAATGTTCTTTATATCAAATAAATTATAGGTCCAAGTAACTTAAATATTTGTTTCTTAATAGCTGTCTTGCTTTTGGTTGAAGTGAAAAATCTGGGCTTGTTTGATTGTAGTCTAATGATATACATTTGAGTGTGTACATATTGTTAATAGAGAGGTTGTTGATATTACAGTTGAGTAAAATTATACATATGCAGTGGAGGCACTTTACAATCCCTTTATATGTGTCTGTTGATCCACTTCATAGATGCAAGTCATTACAATATAGGAAGCACTAAAGAAAAGCCCTTATCGAATGTTAATGATAGATGAGAGAAAGAGAGAGACAGAAAGACAGACAGCGAGAGAGACACACACACACACACACACAGAGAGAGGTTTTGAAATCTGGAGAGTTGTTCAATAGTGTTATGGGTTAAACCTTGAATAAACTTAATGACAACAATGAGATTTTTTGTGGTGTGCTTGGATTATGGAATATTCTCAGATAAGAAGATAGACAATAAATGCAAAGTCAAATATATGGTGGTTGATTCTCTCCCTCTCTCTTTCTCTTCTTTTACTCCCTCAACCATTATGCACTTCAAAGATTCCAAACCATAGACATTGGAGTTGAGACAGGATCCTAAGAAAGCAAAAATAGATAGATGAATAGATAGGCAGATAGATAGACAGACAGACAAAGGAACAAAGTAATGAA
This sequence comes from Vombatus ursinus, assembly GCF_900497805.2. Classification (NCBI taxonomy): domain Eukaryota; kingdom Metazoa; phylum Chordata; class Mammalia; order Diprotodontia; family Vombatidae; genus Vombatus; species Vombatus ursinus. The sequence continues at coordinate 4,332,504 of NW_020954570.1, read as the reverse complement.
TGAATAAATAAATAAAATAACCATGCAAAAAATCTAGTGAAGTTCCATCAATACACATCAGATATGGCAGAATTCTAGAAAGCCATTTTGTGCTTCTTTATTTAAGGAATTGACCTGGTGTTGAGGGCATTGCATATCACAGACAGTACGATATTCTGAAACCTCACATACAGAATTGAAGCAAGAGATAAGTTTCCTCCAAGTTCTTGGAAGAATTATAGCACTTTTCATCTCCGTGAAAGAGAAAGGAGAAGAAGAAGAAGAAAAAGAAGAAGAACAACAACAACAATAACAACAACAGCAACACTTAAAAGAACACATTTTCTCCTATTCAAAAAATCTCTCTCTCTCTCTCTCTCTCTCTCTCTCTCTCTCTCTCTCTTTCTTTCTCTCTCCTGCTATCCAAAACTTTATGTAATAATAACTGACATTTATTTAATGCATTTTACAAAGAACTTTGCATATTAATTATCACTTGATTTTCATCATGAGATAAGCATTATAGGTATTATTATATATCATTTTTATAGATGAGTTGACTGAGGCTCCCAGTATTGACAATAGGGGTGGGCAACTTGCCCACATTAGTGATCATATAACGAGTGTCAGCATCAGAATTTAAACTCAAGTTTCTCCTGATTCCAAACAGTCTTTGCACTATGTGGTACTGCTATTCTACCTAAAGTAATAAGTCTCCTATACATAATAACTAAAGAACAATGTGAGATAATAGATGATTATTTATTAAATCATACTTTTTAGAATACTGCATATTTTCTAGAAGGATTCAGAAAAGAAAAATAGAGTAATCAGGGATTTAAAAAAAAAACAAGGTGGCATTTGATGTGGGCCTGGAAAAAAATATAGGATTTGCATTGATATCATGTAAGGGGGGATATAGTATAGGAAAGGTACAGGGCCTTTGGAAAGGCACAGAAATGGGAATAGATATGTAAAGGGGGTACAATATGGGGACTGAACTGCTGTTTAGGAATAGGAGAAACAATGTTATGTGGACAAAGTATGTCCTGGAGCTACAGGGCTTTAAATGTCCGCCTGACAAATTTGAACAGTAGGTAATAGGTATTCATTTTCAATTTTTAAGAAGATGAGGGACATAATGGAAATGGAAGGGGTCTTTTTAGTAAGATTAATCTGTTGTACAGAGTAAAATATGAGGATTCAAATGCATACTTTTGAGCAGAAACCTCATGTATCCAATACACGTTTTTGCTTTTGTTTCTCTATAATCTGGTGTTTTATAAAATACAAAAATCAGACACTTACACAATCAAATGGAAGTGGTCACTAACTTGATTTTTCAAAGATGGTTTTATTTTGGCTAATCTGTTTAGAGAGGAGCATACTGGCTATTTTTGTTTTTCTCCTGGAGCACATTTAACATAATGGAAATGATTCCTATAATTTGCAAAATGAGTAAAGGTTGTGTTTATTTCTGTGCTATAGTATACAAACACAGTGTCAATTAATTTGAACAGAAATTTCTAGCCCTTCAGACCTCTCTTCTGCTTGATTATATTGCTGGATTTTGTTGCTTGGCATTTTAGTAATTTCATGTATAAGTTAATTGGTTTATTCATAGAGTTCCTTCAATCTTTCCAACCGTTTTGATATTTGGGAGAAAATTGTATGTGTAGGAAATAAAAAGAAAATTAAAGTTAGTACTTGTTAATCATGTGTCAGATAGTGCAACAAGGATACCATGTAATGTGTTCAGGCAAGACACCCAGTGTCGTTAAAGGACATAATTAAAATTTAAATCATTGGGGCAGAATGAAGGGAGGGGACATTGGTCAGTGAGGGCTAACAAGGGTCTGCCCCAGAGTTGCTGTAAAAAGAGGAATTATTTTCCTCTTATTTTCAGTCAGGAACACAGGCCCTTTTGGAAGATTCATATATTAAAATCACAAATGTCTATATTAAATTAGAAGAGATATATATTTAAGATGACTTGCAGCTAAAAGTTGTCATTACCTTATGTGAAGAACACACATCATTAGGCATGCATTATCCATTAAACAATGTAGCAAAGTGGAAGGGGAAAGCAAAAATATAACCCTTTACATACACCTTGGCAGAAAGTTGAAGCAGGTTATATTTTCAATTTTCACTAAAATCCTGAGCCAAAATATTGCCTAATTAATGATTCCCTAGAAAATTTAAAGTATTCCTAGTGAAACAACCCCTAAAAATACCAGAGAAAGATAACTATTATTTTCAAAAGCATCTAAATACAACTACCCCCTTGTTTTATGGATTAAGTAAATGTCAACTATTGATCATAAAGTAAATTTCAATAAAAACAATTTTATTTTCTCCTTAATGTCCATTATGAACAAAGCATCACATATTTGATAAACTAAATAGACAATGTAGAGGAAGATGGATATGATAAAAAGCAAACAACTTTGTTCTGCTTCTAGTTAGGTTCATGACCTTGGGCAAATCATTTAAAATTTTTGGATCCTTAATTTTGTCATCTATAAAGTGAAGAGTTCAGATTTAGTTACCTCTCATGTCTTTTCCAGACTTAAAATTAGGTTATTAGAAGATGATCGCCAGCTCCGAGATTCATTGCATTATATAATATAACTATAATACACTACTTTTGGACCTGAGCCTATGATTTCATAAGTGTAAAGAATGCTTAGTGAAGAAAACTCCCTCTACTAATTCAACTATTATGTATCTTGTAGTCTTGGGTACTGAGAGATTAAGCAACTTCTCCAGGGTCACACAGTCAGTGTGTATCAGAAGTGGGACTTGAATTTAAATCTTGTAGACTCCATGCTGAGCCCTGTGGTCATGATCCCAAACTGCTTCTTATCATCAGTGCCCAGAAGTAGGGCTAGACCTATTGGGAAGATTGGCTAGATTATGACCAAGGCTCTAAAGAGAACTGCTTGTTTCTTTTTTTATCTTCATCAACAGAACTCGTGGCTCTGACGTTGCAAGTTATTCCCTAATAACACACATAAATTTATTTTCTCAAAATTACATAAGCCCATTTTACCAATAAGGTGACTGTTAATACTCACAACCAAATATTATGCTCACAACCAAAAATACTCACAACCAAACTTTATAATTATTCATCAAACCAGAACCTCTGCCAATCATTTCTTTCTCTCTGAGAGTTGACCTCTCAATTCTCATCCTGGTTTGGTTACCCATTTCTTTAGTTGATTGTCCTGATTGTAGCAGTTTGTGCAAAGAGCCTGACTATGCATTTTGAGGGTTTCAAGTGCCTGTCAGTTTCTATGCCTCTGTCTCAGCTCTAAACTAGATCAGAAAAAAAGGGAAGTGGTCCCATAAAACACAGTCTATCTTACATACAAGTTATCAAATTGTTGAAATTTTCATAATGTGGCAATTTCCTCCACTGGCATAGATTTTAACTTAACCTTATCTTCACATACTAAACAAGAAGACTCATCTTCTGAAACTTTTTTTTCCCTTTCTATACACACATAAGATTGCTTACCTTATTTCTGCAACCTACCACACAGAGATTATCTAAGTACCGTTATAAATCAGGTGGCTTCTCTAAAAGTTTATTTGCCCTCCCTGTTGATCGAGGATACATTGTGTGGAAGTAAATACAGTGAGAGAGCCACAGCAAGTTTGTGTAGACTGAACATATCACCAAGTCCAGGAACATGCCCAAAGCTTTTTCACAAAAATGAAGGGAAAAGTCTGTGGTTTAATATTACCTGAATGAGACTAAACTTACGCCAAGTCACCTTCAGACATGATCAGTGGCCTAGAGTACTTATTTAAACAAAATTACCTTCCTTTTCCCCTTCATCCCCTCCACCCCAAAGGGCAGGCTGATCTAACAGAAGTTACTATTTCTGTGCAGTAAACTTCCAGAACTTGCCAATGAATCCTGGGGATTTAGAAGATTCTGCACAGTGTTATCTCTAATCTAGGCATGAGTACTTCTATTTCACTTTCAAAAAGGTCAATGTGAACAAAGTCCCCATGAATATGCCTCATTTCCCAGAATTTCTCGGTGGCAAGGTGATGTACTGTAGGAAGAGAATAAAATATACATTTCTAGACATCGCTATTACAAATTTGTTTTGTTTGACTACAATTTTATTACAAGAGACAGTTATCATTGGACGTGAGGAGAGGTTGGGAAGAGAGAAGAACTATCTATAGCAATGCAAATAAGAGGGAGGAGATGGAAGAGCATCAAGGAAATATTTTTAAAATGCTTATAACCCAGGGTGAGGTTTAGGAAGGAATACACAAGCAAGTCAATGTTGGTTAAATTTCACCTTCAAGAAGGTAAATGTGATTATCAAATAAAAGATTACTATAGTCATTGACTCCTGTGTCTTGCATACTTAACCTATTCCACTGATCCATCACTCTATTTCTTAGCCAGTACCAAGCAGTTTTGATGATTACTGCTTTACAATACAATTTAAGATCTGGAATGGCTAGGCTACCTTCCCCTGCATTTCTTTTCATTAGTTCCCTTGATATTCTGGACCTTTTGTTCTTCCAAATTAATTTTGTTATTATTTTTTCTAACTCTATAAAATAATTTTTGGTAGTTTGATTGATAGGGCACTGAATAAGTAAATTAGCTTAGGTAGAATTGTCATTTTTATTATATTAGCTCAGACTACCCATGAGCAACTGATGTTTTTCCAGTTATTTAGGTTTGACTTTATTTGTGCGAAAAGTGTTTTGTAAATGTGTTCATAGAGTTCCTGGGTTTGTTTTGGCAGGTAGTCTCCTAAATATTTTATAATATCTACAATAACTTTAAATAGAATTTCTCTTTCTATCTCTTGCTGTTGGGCTTTGTTGGTAAAATATAGAAATGCCAGTGATTTATGTGGGTTTATTTTATGGCCTGCAACTTTGCTAATATTGTTCATTATTTCAAGTAGTTTTTTTTTTTACTTGATTCTCTAGGATTCTCTAAGTATATCATCTTATCATCTGCAAAGAGTGATAGCTTTGTTTCTTCTTTGCCCATTCTAATACCTTCAATTGCTTTTTCTTCTCTTATTGCTAAAGCTAACTTTCCAGTACAATATTGAACAACAGTGGCGGTAATCTACTATTTGACAAACCAAAGACCCTAGCTACTGGGATAAGAACTCACTCTGACAAAAACTGCCAGGAAAATTGGAAAAGAGTAAGGCAGAAACTAGGTATAGACTAAAATCTCACACCTATACCAAAATATACCATATACCAAAATAAAGTCAAAATGGGTTCCTGATTTAGATATAAAGTGTAATACTGTAAGCAAACTGGGAGAGCAAGGAATAGTTTATCTATCAAATTTATGAAGAACAGAAGAATTCATGACCAAATAAGAGATAGAGAACATTGTGAAATACAAAATGGATAAGTTTGATTACATTAAATTGAAAAATTTTTGCACAAACAAAGCCAATGCAACCAAGATTAGAAGGAAAGTAGAAAATTGGGAAAGAATTTTTGCAACCAATGTCTCCGATAAAGGTCTCATTTCTAAAATATATAGAGAATTAAGTCAAATTTATAAGAACACAAGTCATTCCCCAATTGATAAATGGTCAAAGGATATGAACACCTATCAAATTGGCCAACATGACAAAACAGGAAAATGACAAATGTTGGAGAAGATGTGGGAAAATTGGAACACTAATGCATTGTGGGTGGAGTTGTGAAATGATCCAACCACTTTGGAGAGCAATTTGGAACTATGCCCAAAGAGCTCCCAAAATGTGCATACCCTTTAACACAGCAATAGCACTTCTAGGGCTATATCCCAAAGAGATTATACAAATGGGAAAAGTACCCACATGTACAAAAATATTTATAACAGCTCTTTTTGTGGTGGCAAAGAATTGGAAATTGAGCAGATGCCCATTAATTAGGGAATGGCTGAACAAGTTGTGGTATATGAATGTAATGGAATACTATTGTGCTATAAGAAATGCTGAGTAAACTGACTTCAGAAAAACCTGGAAAGACTTATATGGTCTGATGCTGAGTGAAATGAGCAGAACCAAGAGAACTTTGTACACAGTAATAGCCACATTATGTGATGACTAATATTGATAGACTTAACCCTTTTCAGCAATTCAAGGATCTAAAACATCTCCAAAAGTCTCATGATGGAAAATGATATCCACATACAATGAAAGAACCATGGAGTTTGAATGCAGATTGAAGCATAGTATTTGCTATTTTTTTCTTCTGTTGTGTTTAGTTCCCTCTTTCTGGTGGTTCCTCCTATTTGTTCTAATTCTTACTTACAACTTGAGTAATGTGAAAATATGTTTAATAGGAATGTATATGTGTAGCCTATATCAGATTGTGCACCGTTTTGGGGAGGAAGTTGGGGAGAGAGTGGGAGAAATATTTAAAAGTCAAAAGTTGATGGAAGTGATTGTTGATAATTCAAAGTAAATTAATTTAAAAAAAAAATCAATGGTGAAAAAAACCAAAACCATCAATGTGACCAAAGCCTCCATGAATGTGCTTCATTTTCCAGAATTTCTTGGTGGCAATATAATGGACTATAGGTACAGAATCAGACATATATTAAAAGGGTAAGATTTTTACATAGAAAGATATAGATATATACACATATATACATACACACATACATATACATATATGTATATATTCATGTCTATACCCATACATATATACACATACATGTGTGTGTGTATATACATATATATGATTCCCAATTTTTGTTTGGTATTCAATTTTTTTCCTTCTCTGTATATAGAAATGCTCTTCTTTGTTGATTTTCTAGTTTATATGATTTTAAATGTAAACATAGATACAATCACTTTGCTTTATAATTACTGTTCTCTACCACACTGAATCCATTTGTTCAGTCAATACATATTTAATGAATGACTAATAATGTTGACAATTCTATGGTAGATATTGTGAAGGCTGAAAAAGTACATAAGACAAGGGCCCTGACCTTGAGGTTGCAATCTAATGGGAAAAATAAAGTATAACATGTGTAACTACAGTATAAGGCACTATAGTGCCACATGAGTGTAGGATCTCAGAGGATGTATCACTTTTGATTTGAATGATTAGTGAAGGCTTGCCTCATGTATTTTAATAAGCAGAGAAAGGAGGGAAGAAACTTCAGAAGGGAGAGAGAAAGGCATAAGAAATGGGTATGGGAGTAGAAAAACACAAAACTTACTTAGGGAACATTAATTATACTGCTTTGACTGTATAGGTTAAAGACCATTTTTGATGGGAAGGCTCTAAATGTTACACTAAAGTATTTTGGCCTCATTCTATAAGCTGCTTATCCTTCAATTTTGGACCAAGTGCAGTTGTGTTTCCTAAATTATGGGCTTTGTCTGTACATATGAATATGTACATATGACTCTGTAAGGAATTTGATCAAGATGCCTAGCCTAATTCCTAGGAAATTCAGGTCAAAAGGTTTTTCTTTGTACCTTTTCACATGCACATGAAAGGAGGTTCCCTATCCTTTCCATTTAACCCAAGGTTTAATAGTTTAGGAAGCCTTTCCTTATATGTAGTCTCAAACCTCTCATTAAATCACTAAAGGCCATTTCTTTGTATTTTATTTTCCATAGGGAAAAACAGATTACTCTGCTTAGTAAAACCTTTTCTATGCTTCAAGATATTTATTTCCAAAATTTGCCTGTCTCCTGTAGACTTCTCTTTTAAAAAATAATGAGACCCTTTATAATCCTTCCATACATATATATTTTCAAAATCTCTATTTTCATTGTTTGCCTTTTTTCCTCTTTTCCAGAATCTCTTTGAAAGTCCAAATTATAATGATTTACATCTAAGGGGGAGTTGATATTTAAGCCCAAGTCCTCACCATATCAAAAAAAATAAACACATACACTCAATAAAACAATAAGCACAATTAGAAAAAAATAAACAATTCTCCCACAATGAAATTTCTGCAGGAAAACAATAGATGTCACATTACTTGCTCCCCTTGCCTCACTTGCTGAAACTAGTGCTCTCTGATCACCACTGCTGGTCAATTAATCAAAGAATAATGATTTATTAAGTGTTTTTTTTAATGCCAGGCACCATACCAGCTACTCAGAATTGAAAGGCAAAAACAACATAATTCCTGCCCTCAACAAGATTAGCCTATGTTCTAAGAGTAATGTGGCTGTGATGTTGCCTGTTTTCTCACCTAACAATGATTCACTTAGAACCCTATACCCCTGAACATGTGGATTGTAGCAATGGTGGAATGTACTGTAATGGAAATAGCTTTGGATATTGTTTTCAAAAAGGAAGCTTCATGAGTGTAAGATGAGACAAGTTTAGTTTGATAGCACTTTGAAAATTATCTAGGAACTCAATGAACTATAAATTAAGTATGAGTCAGTTCATTGTGGCCAAAAAAAGTTGTGTTGCATGAAGTCAGAAGCATAACTTCAAGGAATCAAAGAATGAAAGTTCTGAGGGACTCCGATGAGAAAACTCAGACCACATCTGGATTATTGTATGTAGTTACAACACTATATTTTATGAAATATATTAATAAGTTAAAGGTTATGTTGGGGATGGGAACCAACATATGTGTCAAGTTCATATTATATGACAACATTAAAAGGAACTGAGGGTATTTATCCTTGAGAAATCTCAGGGTGGAATTGTTAATTCCCTTAAGTATTTGTAGGATTGTCAAGTGGATGGTCTTTTTGACTACAGAGGGCAGAACCAGGAATGATGGATTTGTAAACAATTGTTAGCAAAGTATTTTTTTTTTCTTTCAGCCTAAATGTAATGTCTGGGGAAAAAAACAAAACAAAACAAAACAAAACAAAACAAAAAAAGAACTTGCTAACAATTACAGCTATTCAAAAAGAAAAAAAAAAGAATGGACTGCCTTAGAAGGTAATAAATTCCTTCTCCTTGAAGGTCTTTAAGTAAAGCCTTTGTAATCAGAGCTGTAACTAAATATGTTTGCATGAGGGCAAGCACCACAAACCACACACTAAGAGCAAGAACACTAAACTGAACAAGGAAGGACCCATACTGTAGTGAAGAGAAAAAGAACACTGAGATATGGGCCTGTACTTAGACAACTTAGAACAGCTGAAGAAGTGGAATCACCGAGATAGCTTGCTGGCTCAGTGGAGAGAGCACCAGCCTTGTAATCAGTAGGATCTGAGTTCAAATTCGACCTCAGATGCATAACACTCACTAGTTGTGTGATTATGGCAACTCACTTAACCTCAATTGCCCTCACCAAAAAAAAAAAAAAAAGAAAAGAAAAAAAAGAGGTGAAAACACCATTCTGAAGCCCAAATCAAAAATTCATTTTATACGTCACCTCATTTGGTACTTTCACCAACACTATGTTGTAGATGGGCAGATTATATTAAATTTATTTTGCTATTCTAATTTCTTCAAGGCACAGAAAAGTTAGCATGTCTAGTTCTACATAACTTGTAAATGATTGTGAAGACATCCAATTTTTTTAAATGGGGGGTATTCAATGTCTGAGTGTGAGTTTATTTTTTACAGAGGAATTATTTTTTAAAGTTTTTTTCCCACTCTAATATTTTTTTCCAATTGCATGTAAAGATAGTTTTCAACATTCACTTTTATAAGATTTTGTTCCAAATTTTGTTCCAAATTTTGAGTTCTTACCCCAGAATCTGGAGTTTTTTTGGTTTATAAAACAGTAGATTACTGTAGTCATTGACTACTATGTCTTGTATACCTAACCTACTCCACTGATCCACCATTCAATTTCTTTGTCAGTACCAAATAGTTTTGGTGATTTCTGCTTTATAATATAGTTTTAAATTTGGTGTAGCTAGGTCAGTTTCCTTTTCTTTTTTTTCATTAATTCCATTTTTATTCATGACCTTTTGTTCATCCAGATGAATTTTGTTATTATTTTTTTCTAGCTCTATAAAATATTTTTGTTAGTTTGATTGGTATGGCACTGAATAAGTAAAGTAATTTAGGTAGAATTGTTATTTTTATTATATTAGCTCATCCTACCCCTGAGCAATTGATATTTTTCCAATTGTTCAGATCTGAATTTATTTGTGTGAAAAGTGTTTTGTAATTGTGCCCATATGGTTCCTGAGTTTTTCTTGATGGGTAGATTCCCAAATATTTCATACTGTCTACAGTTATTTTAAATGTGTTTTCTCCATCTCTTGCTACAAGGCTTTGTTGGTACTATATAGAAATGCTGATGATTTATGTGGGTTTATTTTATATCTTGTAACATTATTAAAGTTGTTAATTATTTCAAGCAGTTTTTTTTTAGTTGGTGATCTAGGATTCTCTAAGTATACAATCATATCATCTGCAAAGAATGATAGTTTTGTTTCCTCATTGCCTATTCTAGTTTCTTTAATTGATTTTTCTTCTCTCATTGCTACAGTTAACAGGTGTAGTAAAATACTGAATACAAATGGTGATAATGGGCATTTTTATTTCACCCCTGATCTTATTGCAAAGTTTCTAGCTCATCTCCATTACATACAATGCTTGCTATTGGTTTTAGATGGATACTACTTATGATTTTAAGGAAAATCCCATTTATTCCTATGCTTTCTAGTAATTTTAATAGGAGTGGGTGCTGTATTTTGTCAAAAACTTTTCTGCATCTATTGAGATAATCACATACTTTCTATTAATTTTGTTATTGATATGATCTATTATTCTGTTAGTTTTCCTAATACTGAATCAGCCTTGCATTCTTGTTGTAAATCTCACCTGATTATAGTGTATTATCCTGGTGATAAATGGCTATAATCTCTTTGCTAATATTTTGTTTAACTTTTTTTGCATCAGTCTTCATTAAGGAAATTGTTCTAAAGTTTTCTTTCTCTGTTTTGGCTCTCCCTAGTTTAGACATCAGCACCATATTTGTGTAATAAAAGGAATTTGGTAATACTAATTCCTTGCCTATTTTTCCAAATAGTTTATGTATACTGGAATTAATTGTTCATTAAATGCTTGGTAGAAGTCACTTGTAAATCCATTTGAACCTGGAAGTTTTTCTTAGGGAGTTCATTGATGGCTAGTTCAATTTCTTTTTTTTTCTAAATAGGGTTATTTTAAGTATTTTATTTTATCTTCTGTTAATCTGGTCAATTTATATTTGTGTAAATATTCATCTATTTCATTTGTGTTGTCAGATTTATTTGGCATACAGTTGGGTAAAACAGCATCTAACTATTACCTTAATTTCCTCTTCATTGTTAGTGAATTCATCCTTTTCATTTTTGATACTGGTAATTTTGTTTTCTTCTTTATAATCAAATTAAACAAAGGCTCTTCTATTTTATTGGTTGTTTCATAAAAGCTGCTCTTAGTTTTATTTATTAGTTCAGTGGTTTCCTTACTTTTAATTTTATTAATCTCTTTTTTGATTTTCAGAATTGTTAATTTGGTATTTAATTTGGAATTTTTTATTTGTTTTTTCCTTGCTTTTTAGTCAAATGCCTAATTCATTTACTTTCTCTTTCTCTATTTTATTCATGTAAGCATTTAGAGATATAAGTTTTCCCCTAAGAACTGCTTTGGTTACATCACATAAGTTTTGGTATGTTGTCTCATTGTTGTCATTCTCTTTGATGAAATTATTGATTGTTTCTATGATTTGTTGTTTGACTCACTCATTCTTCAGGATTATTTAGCTTCCAATTAATTTTTAGCCTATCTTTCTATCCTTTTATTACATGTAATTTTTATTGCATCATGATGTGAAAAGGATAAATTTAATATTTCTGCCTTTCTGTATTAGATTGTGATGTTTTTAAGCCCTATTACATGATCAGTTTTCATGTAGGTGCCATGTACCACTGAGAAAAGATACATTCCTTTCTATCCCCATTCAGTTTTCTCCAGAAGTCTATCATATCTAACTTTTCTAAAATTCTATTCACCTCTTTAACTTCTTTTTTTTTTAATTTTATGATTAGTTTTATCTAGTTCTGAGAGGGTAGACTTGAGGTCCCCCACTAGTATATTTTTGTTCTCTATTTCTTCCTGTAGCTGACCTAACTTCTCCAAGAATTTGGATGCTCTATCACTTGGTACATATATGTATAGTATTGATATTATTTCCTTGTCTATGGTACCTTTTAGTAAGATGTAGTTTCCTTCCTTATTTCTTTTAATTAGGTCTATTTTTGCTTTTCCTTTGTCTGAAACAGGATTGCTACCCCTCCCTTTTTTTTAACTTCAGCTGAAGCATATTATATTCTGCTTCAGCCTTTCACCTTTACTCTGTGTGTATGTCTCTGCTTCAAATGTAGTTCTTGTGACAACATATCATAGGATTATGGTTTTTAATCTACTTTGCTGTCTATTTGTGTTGTATGGGAGAGTTTATCCCATTCACAATCACAGTTATGATTAGTTATTACATTTTTTCTTCATCCTGTCCCCGCTTCACTTATACTTTTCTCTCTCTTTTCACCCTGTACCTCCTCACTGGTGGTTTGTTTGTGACCATCACTGTCCTCAATCTACCCTCCTTTCTATCAGCCCCTCCTTTTCTTTCTCTGTTCTCCTCCTACTTCCCTATAGGGTAAGACTGATTGTGTATGTTATTACATCTTTGAGCTGAATCCAATGAGAATAAAGTTCAAACAATGTTCACCCCATCTCTTCTTTCCTTTTATTGCAATAAAGTCTTTTGTGCCTCTTCAGGTGTTATAATTTACCCTATTCTGCCTCCCCTTTTTCTCTTCTCCCAGTACAATCCTTTTTTTAACCCTTTAATTTTTTATAATATCACATCAAAATCTACTTGTACCCATACCCTCTGTCCTTGTTCCAACTGCTTCTAACTGCCCTAATACAGACACAGTTCTCAAGAATTACAAGTATAATTCATAAACAATTTAACTTTATTGAATAACATGTTTTTGTTGTTGTTGTTTTCCTCCCTGTTTACCTTTTTATGCTTCTCTTCAGCCTTGCATTTGAAGATCCAACTTTCTGTTCAGCTCTGGTCTTTTCACCAGAAAAGTTTGAAAGTCCTCTTTTCCATTGACTCCATCTTTTCCCCTGAAAGATTATATTCAATTTTCCTGGGTAGTTGATTCTTGGTTGTAATCCAAGCTCTTTTCCTTTCCAGAATATCATGTCCCAACCCCTCTGATCCTTTAATGTAGAATATACTAAATTCTGTGTAATCCTGACTGTGTTTCTTGATATTTATGTTGTTTCTTTCTGGATGCTTGCAGTATTTTCTCCTTGACATGATAGTTCTGGAATTTGGATAAAATATCCCTTGGTGTTTTCATTTTGGTATCTCTTTCAGGAGGTGCTCAGTGGATTCTTTCAATGATTGTTTTATCCTCTGGTTCCAGAATATCAGGGCAGTTTTCCTTGACAATTTCTTGAAAGATGCTATTTGGTGTCTCTTTTTTTCTCTATCCTGGCTTTCAGGTAGTCCAATAATTCTTAAATTGTCTCTCCTGGATCTATTTTCCCAGTCAGTTGTTTTTCCAATGAGGCATTTTACATCATTTTCTTCTTCTTCTTCTTTTCATTATTTTAAATTTTGTTTGACTGATTCTTCATGAGTCATGGAGTCATAAGCTTCCATTTGCCCAATTCTAATCTTAAGTCATTATTTTCTTCAGTTATCTTTTGTACTTCTTTTCCATTTGGCCGATTCTACTTTTTAAGTAGTTATTTTCTTGAGTGGATTTTTTTTTCCATTTGGGCAATTGTATTTTTTAAGGAATTGTTTTCTTCAGTCAAATATTGTCCTTACTTTTCCAAGCTGTTAACTTTTTCTTGCAAATCTCTCATTTCCTTTTCCCAATTTTTCTTCTGCCTCTCTTATTTGACATTTAAAATATTTTTTGCACTCTTCCAATAAAGTTTTCAGGGCCTAAGACCAATTCATATTGCTCTTTGAATGTCTCTGTCACCATAGCAGAAGACCTACACACCTTGGAAGGGGCCAAAATTTAAACAAACCAAATTTTTTCAGGCTGCAGATTGATTTTTAGTGGCTCACTTTCCAAGTAATGGTATAATTAATCATTAAGCTATTTTGCAAATAAACCATATTTTTAAAAAGGGAAATGTGAATTAATATAAATTAATTGCATTTATTACTTAATATTTTATTTATCATTAAATCACATTAATGTTTAAAAAAATTAATTTACTAAGTGTACAAGTTTTAACATATTTTTCAGGTTTGTTTTTTTTTTTTACTGTTTAGATTTAGTTAATGGAACATATTATGCTTATTCTCAGCAATCAGTTTATTGTACTCCAAAATCACAGTGGCAGTCCACCCATTAAGTTACATGATGGGAACAATAGTGACTAGTGGAAGGAGGATTAGGCAGGGCATGGACAAAGCATTTGTTACATCTTTATGTTCTTTTTACATTCTCTACATTTTTTGCAGGCCTCCTGAAATCCTTTGCAGGGCCACATGCAACCTACAGGCCATATGTTTTGTAGGCCTGCTATAGCAGCTTTCTACAGTCAAAGCACTTTTTTGTTTCTTCATCATTTTTGACTATTTTGGGACTTTTAAAGTTGAGTTTCCCTTTCTACAGCTATTAGTTGGTTAATTACTGGTGTCAGGGGCCACTTCCTAGCAGCCAAGGCCTTCAAACCTCTCCCTAGGTAGAGCATTATTAAAGATGGCCCCTAAAGACAGCTGCTGATGTTGACTCTGAGAGGAGTGGATTATAGGGCAAGGGCTATAATTGGATTTTCTTCCCACCCTTAACCTGAGACAGAATTCAAACATTGATAATCTATTTCTTTTATCACTTCCCCCAATTCTCTTTCAAAAGAAATCCAGAAACAGATGAATAGTGGGTTACTACTCTAACATCAGCCTATTTCCCTAGAGGTAACTTACTTTGAAAACCCTCCCCCCTTGCCATGGTGTTATTGGCTTCACCTCTCATCTTTTTTTTTTTTAGAATAAAAGTACTGCAAGCTTTTCAATCAATCAATAAACATTAAATACCTACTTTATGCCAAGAACTCTGCTAAACTCTGGGGCTATGAAAAGAGGCAAAAGATAGTCCTTGCCCCCAAGAACCTCAATCTAATGAAGAAGAAAGTATGCAAATTATACAAAGCAAGCTATATAGAGGATGAATAGGAAAAAAATAACAGGAGAAAGCAGTGGAATTAAAATGGGTTCAGGAAGGTTTCCCACAGAAAGTAAGATTTTAGTTGGGACTTAAAGGAAGTCAGTTCTTTAAATTTCCACCCCTAGGACAAATTTTCCAAAGTGAACAAAGCTCTAGCTATTACAACAAGATTTTAACTCTTAAAAATAGTATTTTTTGTCTAATAGTCATGCGTAATGTGGACTGAAGAAGATATTTTCCAAATAACATAGTTCAAAACTAAAACTGCACAAAAATTGAAAGCTTTTAGGATCATTACATTACTTAAGTTAATTTTGGGCATCATTTTTACCTTCAAGAGTTATTCAATTTTATAAAGCAATCTACACAATGTTGTATGTGTAGTACTGAGATGCCTTCAGCTCCAATCCCACTTGAGGGACTATCTACATTCTAAATCTTCCTTTTCTTCATTGTAATCTTCTTGGGCATAAAGTCTCACAGATGTCAAGTCCAAAAGGAATCAAGTCAGTAAAATGCCGTCACAGGTGCATTCATTGTGGAAGTAACAAATCTCCAATGGACCAGGGAGATCTTTGATACTATTAGCATAATCCTGAGTTCTCTTAGTAATTATGCAGTACAGAGCCCTGGAAAGGAGCATGCAGAAATAGCCTAAATGATATTTTATGGTCCTGAAAAACCTGACTACAATCTGTAGAATGGAGTGAATGTTTAGGTCCCATTGGGTTTCCTGAATACATTTATTTCTCTTTGTTCTAAAAAACATATTTTCTACAATACAACTTGTAAAAGTGTTACATTTATATTGAAAGGAGGAATGGGCAGAACTTTATTACTATTCTCAGGTTATTACATATTCCAATTTGGGGAGGCAAAACTTCCCAGGTCACCTTCTAGGAGTTAAAACTATTTAATGAATTGTACACTTATGAAGAGGTTCCCTAAAAGCTATTGTTTATGTTGAAAATTTTAAGTTCTATGTAAAATGCTTTGTAATAGTAACATAATATGTTCTTTTTTCATAAATCTCCCTTGTAAAACATTGTAAGGAATTATGATTATAGTGACAACGATTTTCCTCATATTTCTCTCCTCCCCCAACAAATTCATGGCAAAGATGAAATACATAATCAATATGTCTAAATATACCATCTTATGAGAATAGCCTAAGTTCTTAATTTGATCTGTCTTGTAATTCACATTATACAGAAGCTACCCAGAAATCTCATTAGTTAACTCTTGAATATATTTTCAGAAAGATTTTCCTTAAATACAGTCATCTATACATGTTTAGATTTTGGTAGATTAAGTGACAAGGCTGGGGGAAATGTAACATGGAAAAACTACTTGCTCAAATAAGACTTACAAATAGGGCCAATATTTGTTTGGAATGGACAGAGAGCAATTTCTGGTCATTAAAATTAATTCATGATAATATTACACTGAAACCAGAACTATGGGGGTATTTATAGAATGTTGCCCAGAGTGAAAATATGCAGAATAAACATTCCTAAGAGTCAGCAATAATGATCTAAAATAAATTCCAATCCTTTTGATGAACTGTAACTTCTGTACCCTCATGTAAAGTGCCACTGACTTCAATATTAGGAAAATGTTGTGTGCCAAATCCACAAATCCACAAGGCCTCTTAAAACAATATTCCTCAGATTAATTTAAAAAAAAGCAGCACTTGATTTTTCCAATATTGAATGGTGATTTATTAAGTGTCTCTCCCAATTGTCAATATGTCTTGATGACTTCCTTTTTGTTTCAGTGTAGGGAAAATTTCAAAAAAAGAACTGGCTTTATTTTTAAATTTATTTTTAAATATTTTTTCAATTACATGTAAAAACAATTTGTAACATTCATTGTAAAATTTTTTACTTTGAGGCTACTTCGTAGTGCAGTGGATAGAGCACCGGCCTTAAAATCAGGAGGACCTGAGTTTAATTCTGGCCTCAGACCAAACACTTGACACTTACTAACTGTGTGACCCTGGGCAAGTCACTTAACCCCAATTGTCTAAAAAAATTTACTTTTGGGGCAGTTAAGTGGCACAGTAGATAGAGCACTGGCCCTGGAATCAGGAGGACATGAGTTCAAATCTAGTCTCAGATCTGACATTTGACACTTAGCAGCTGCGTGACCTTGGGCAAGTCACTTAACCCTAATTGCCTCACAAAAAATTGCTTTTAATTCTCACCTCACTTATACCCTTTCCCCTCATTGAAAAAGCAAGAAATTTGGTATAGGTTATACATGTGTAGCCATATTTCCATATTAGTCATGTGATGAAAGGAAACACAAACCAAAAGAAAAGAAAAAGGAAGAAAAACCAACAATACAACAACAATAAGATATATAAAGTAAAAAACAAACAAACAAACAAGCAAACAGTTATGCTTTCATTCTGCATTCATACTCCATCAGTTCTTCTCTTGGAGGTGAATAACATTTTTCAACCTAAGTTCTTAAGTCCTAAGTCCTGTACTGCTGAGAACAGCTAAGTCATTCATAATTGATCATTATAGAATATTGGTATTGCTGTATACCATGTTCTCCTGGTTGTGCTCGCTTCACTTTGCATCAGTTCATGTACCTCTTCCCAGGTTTCTTCTGAAAGCATCTTGCTCATCATTTCTTACAGCATGGTAGTATTCCATCACAATTATATACCACAATTTGTTCATCCATTCACCAATTAATGGCCATATCCCTTGATTTCTAATTATTTGAAGCCACAAAAAGCTGCTATAAATAATTTTGTACACTTAGGTCCTTTTTAAGGATCTCTTTGAGATACAGACCTAGTAGTGGTATTGCTGGGTCAAAGGGTATGCATGCTTTTATAATACTTTTAGTATAGTTCCAATTGATCTCCAGAATGGTTAGAACAGTTCACAACTCCACCAACAGCACTTTAGTGTTCCAATTTTCCCATATCACCTCCAACATTTATCATTTTACTTTTATGTCATATTAGTCAATCTGATAGGTATGGAGTGGTACATGTGAGGGGTTTTAATTTGCCTTTCTCTAATCAATAGTGATTTAGAGATTTTTTCATATGACTAGAGATAGATTTGAGTTCTTCATCTGAAAACTGATTGTTCATATTTCCTGAACATTTATCCATTTGGGAATTACTTATATTATTATATATTTGACTCATTTCTCTATATATTTGAAAAATGAGTTCTTTATCATAGAAACTTGCTGTAATTTTTTTCACAGTTATGATTACTGTGCATTTCCCTTCTTCCATTTTTCCATGTATCCTTCTCTCTCTCTCTCTCTCTCTCTCTCTCTCTCTCTCTCTCTCTCTCTCTCTCTCCCCCTCTCCTCTTTCTACTTGTCCCTCCTCAAAAGTGTTTTGCTTCTGGAAATTGCCTCCCCCCCATTTGCCTGCCCTTTTATCACACACACCCTTACCCCCTTTATCTTTTACTGCCCTGTAGGGTAAGAGATATTTTTTTACTCAAGTGAATGTGTATGTTATTCCTTCTTTGAGAATTCCCCATGAGAGTAAAAATCAAACATTGTCCACAGCCCCACATCTTTCCTCTCCTGTATAAGGTCTTTTGTGCTTCTTTTTTGTGAGGTAATTTATCTCATCCTACCTTTCCCTTCACCCTTCTCCCAGTGCAGACCTCTTTGTCACCCATTTTTATTTTGTTAAGATATGGTGTTGTCATCAATTCACATCTGTGCCCTTTGCATATATGTTTTCCTTCTTTCTTCTCTAATGATGATAAAGTTCTCAGGAATTACAAATATCATCATTTCATGTAGAAAAGTAAATTATATAAACTTATTAAATCTCTTGTTGTTTTTCTTTCCTGCTTACCTTTCTATGCTTCTCTTGAATCCTGTACTTGAAAGCCATTTTTTTTCCTATTTGGCTTTGATCTTTTCATCAGAAATACTTGAAAATGCTCTATTTCACTAAATATCATTTTTTTTCCCTGAAAGATTATAGTCATGTTCACTGAGTCGGTAATTCTTGGTTGTAATCCTAGTTGCTTTACCTTTCGATTATCATATTCCAAGCCTTCTTATCCTTTAATATAGAAGTTGCTAAATGTTGTTTGATCACAACTGTGGCCCCACAATATTTGAATTGTTTATTTCTGCCAGTTTGAAATATTTTCTCCTTAACTTGGGATCTCTGGAACCTTGGGAAAAATATTCCTAGGAGTCTTCATTTTGGGATCTCTTTCAGGAGGTTATAGGTGGATTCTTTCAATTTTCATTTTACCTTCTAGTTCCAGAATATCCTGGCAGTTTTTTCTTGATAATTTTTGGAAAGATTATGCCTAGGTTCTTTCTTTGATCATGATATTTAGGTCATTCAATAATTTTCAAATTATCTTTCCTTGATCTGTTTTCCAGATCAGTTGTTTTTCTGATGTGATATTTCACATTTTTTCTTCATTTTTTTAAAAAAATACTTTGATTATTTCTTTATGTTTCATGGAATTGTTAGCTTCCACTTACCCAATTCTAATTTTTAAAGAATTATTTTCTTCTGTTTGCCTTTGTATCTCTTTTTCCATTTGGCCAATTCTACTTTTTCAGGAGTTTTTTTCCTCAGTGATTTTTTTTTGTAATTTTTGTGTTTCTTTTGCCATTTGGTTTGTTCTGTTTCTTTTTTAATTTTTTTCTTCATTTTTGTGTTCTTCCTTTACCAAACTGTTGACTCTTTTTTCATTATTTTCTTGCATGACTCATTCCTTTTCCCAATTTTTCTTTACCTCTCTTATTTGATTTTAGGAATCTTTTTTTTTTTAATGCTCTTCCATGATTTTTTTTTGGAGGGCTGAGATCAATTCACATTTTTTTAAGGCTTTGCATATAGCCATTTTGAGATCATTGCATTTTGATCTTCACTGTCACCACAGTAACTTTCTATAGTCAGGTTCTTTTGTTGTTGTTGTTGTTGTTTGCTCATTTTTTCCCAAACTATCTCTTGACTTTCAACTTTATATTAAGCTTGTACTCTGTTCCTGGGGGGAAGAGGGCACTGTCCCAGGTTTCAAGTTTTTCATCCTGCCATTTTTGCAATTGGTTCTGGGATCTATAAGTCCTGGGATAGAGAAAGTGGTGTCCCAAGCTTTAAGTTATTTTGTGTTTGTTTGTTTGTTTGTTTGTTTTTCTTTTGTTGTTCTTTTTTTTTCCTGCTCTTTTAAGAGGTAATTCTGGAAGTCTGTAAGTTTTCAATTCTTCCAAGGTAGTACAATCAAAGAAAAGTTGTGGTCACTGTACTCCTGGCCTGTGACCTGATTTGTAAGTGACCACAAGCACTCTGTTCCATACTGGTACTGTAACCAATGTCCCTCCTCCCCTGGGCTGGGAGCTCTAGTGTATTAATGCTTTTCCTTGCCTGGGATTGGCTTGCTGCAGCCCACCCTACACTAGACTGTGCTCCACTCTCACCCTAGTTGGACAAACCTTTGACCTTCTAAATTGTCTTGTGCTGGAAATTTTTTCATCTTGTTGTTTGTTGGTTCTGTCACTTCAGAATTTTTATTTTGAGGTTTTGCTTTAAATTTGTTTGGAAAGGAATTAGGGACAAGTCAGGTGAGTCTCTGCCTTTACTCTGCTCTCTTGCATTCACTCCTCAAGAGATTGGCTTTAAAGAACATTCCTGAATACCTAAGATATTCTTAAAATTAGTGATTTGTGAGGCTGTGGTGGAATAAAGTGGGCAGGGGTGGGGATTCTCACATAATGAATACACTTCAAATGTTTCTCCTAGGACATTTGTTATAGCTTTTCAAGGATATACATCTAAAGCCTTAGGTATCCAGTGGTTTCCTGTCTTTTGGGATTTGAGGGTATACTTGAAATTTCCCTTTCTCCAAATATGTCTGTTAGCAGCTGCAGCTATCATAGTACCTTCATTTCCCCCCACTAGAGATTCATTACTTTTGATATGACTACAGGCATATGGTATTAAAACAGTAGTTCTCCTGAAAGGATAACACAGTAAAGCATT
Source organism: Vombatus ursinus (assembly GCF_900497805.2). Lineage (NCBI taxonomy): Eukaryota > Metazoa > Chordata > Mammalia > Diprotodontia > Vombatidae > Vombatus > Vombatus ursinus. Next base: position 4,311,369 of record NW_020954570.1, on the reverse strand, counting down.
ATTCACTACTGATATGTAGCTGAAAACAGGAAACTAAGATAATAGAACATGGAAAAGATAGGCTTTGATGGCTATATTGATACTATCATACCTCTGTCATGAACTGGATATGTCTGTCTTCTCACTACCCTACTTGTTGTTCAGTCACTTAGTAATGTCTGACACTTATTGACCCCATATAAGGTTTTCTTCAAGAAGTTACTAGAGAGGTTTGCTATTTGTTTTTCAAGTGATTTAGGCAAACAGAGTTTAAGTGACTTGCCCAGGGTCACATAACTAACATGTGTCTGAGGCCAGATTTTAACTCAAGTCTTCTTGACTCCAGGCCCAGTGTTTTATCCATTAAGCTACTTCCAACTGCCCTACAACTTCAAATGTATTTAATGTAATTACTTACCTATGGTCTCAGTTTGATCTCTACTTTAGGATATCCAGTCTTAGTAGTCTTAGTAGGAGGTACATAGGAAACCTCAAAAGTATTTAACATAAAGTGTTACTATACTTATTCTATGATTATTACACAGGTAAAACTTAACAATTTTTAATAGCACCAGTCCAGGACCTACCAAAACACAATAATGGGAATCATTCTATAGGATCACACTGTCTTTGTGCCTCAAAATAATAAATATATTAAAAATATACAGATTGTTAGGATAATTGATAAATTATCTGAAGTTGAAGAAGGTGAATTCTATGTGACTTAGGACCTTTGTCTTTGGAAAATGGTCAATATTTCACTTTCATATTGAAATAAACAAATATCAATAGATATACATAGTGAATTACTTACACTTTGATGGACTTATGATTTCATTGGTATACTTAACTCTCTTTTCAAGTGGAATAAATTTTGAAAAGAGTAGATATAATCACTTTCACAAAATCTCACCTTTTTAACACCAATTTTCTTCCAGGGCAGCATATGGCTGTAAGTCTTAGAAAACCACATTCAAAGAATCAAAATTACAGGTAAACCAAAGAAAAATGGAAATATTAGTGACTAATATACATGAGATGGGATTTTGTGAATGAGTATTTGCACAAGAAAAATGGTATAACTATTTATTAGGTAAATGCAAATCAAAACAACCCTGAGGAACCACATCACACCTATCAGATTGGCAAACATGACAAAACAGGAAAATGATAAATGTTGGAGATGTGGGAAAATTGGAACATTAATGCATTGTTGGTGGAGTTGTGAACTCATCCAACCATTCTGGTGAGCAATTTGGAACTATGTTCAAAGGGATATAAAACTATACATACCCTTTGATCCAGCAATACCATTTCTAGGTCTGTATCCCACATGTGTAAAAATATTTATAGCAGCTCTTTTTGTGGTGACCAAGAAATTGAGGGGATGCCTATCAATTGAGGAATGGCTGAACACATTGAGGTATATGAATGTATTGGAATACTATTGCTCCATAAGAAATGATGAGCAGGCAGACTTCAGAAAAACTTGGAAAAATTTATATGAACTGATGCTGAGTGAAGTGAGCAGAACCAGAAGAACATTTGCAGAAAGTAACAGCAACATTATGTGATGACTAACTTTGAAAGGCTTAGCTCTTCTCAATAATGCAAGGATCTAAGATATTTCCAAAAGACTCATGATGAGAAATGCTACCCACATCCAGAAAAAGAACCATGGAGTATCAATGCAGATAGAAGCATAGTATTTGCATTTTTTTAATTTGTTCCTCTTGTCCCTTCCATTGTTTCCAATTCCTCTTTACAATATGACTAATGTGATAATGTTTAATATGATGTATATATAAAGAGCCTGTATCAGATTGCAAGCCATCTTGGGGTGGGGGAAGAGGAGGGAGAGAAGGAAAATTAAGAACTCAAAATCTTATAGAAGTGAATGTTCAAAGCTAAAAATAAACAAATAAACTTTAAAAAGAGGAAAGAAAACTATGTATTATACATACAAAAGAAAGATAAATGGTGTAATAGTTTTTTTTCTTTTATTTATACTTTTGTGCAAAACATCATACATGACAGTAGTAAACATCAAAAGTGAATATATCATTGCCTTTTTTGCCTCATTAGAAGTAAATCCTTAGTGTTTCACTGAGCAAAATGATTTCTGTAATCTCACCTCCATTTTCTTGCATGATTTTTAACACATGCATAGGTTATCTTTGTTTTCGTAAAGTCTGAAAGGCTGCAGTGTTTCCTACTGTATCACCACCTATTTTTAAATCAAATCAATGAGCTATAAGCATAGAGATATCTTACACACATATTCACACACACATACTTACATATATACACACATATACATATAAATATATATATTCTCAATTAACTGTGTGACAGTGAGAATGTAGTCTCCTCTAGAAAATCATTTGCAAATCTCTTCCTGTTGCCTTATGATATTTTGATTCAGGATACCATTGTTGTGTTCACACACCATACTTATATAAAGAATTTAAAGAACTGCTAAAGTTAGCATAAGGTCAATAGTTGTTAATATCTCCTCCCCCTCCCCAATATTTTATTTCATTAAATATTTCTTAATTACATGTAAAGATATTCATTTAAAAAATTGAATACCTAATTTTCTCCCTTCCTTCCTTGTATCTCTTTCTTCTCCTTGAGAAGACAATTAGCTACAAATTATAATTGTGAAGTCATACAAAACATATTTCCAAATTAATCATGCTGTAAAAGAAAACAGGCTAAAAAAGAAAAAAAAGAAAATGAAGTTTTAAAAGTATACTTCTCTCTTCATTTAGATTTTTATTAGTTCTTTCTCTGGAGGGGGATAACATTTTTTCATCATAAGTCCTTCAGAATTGTCTTGCACCATTGCATTGTTGAGAATTGCTAAGTCATTCACAGCTGATGATCATTGTACAATGCTGTTACAAAGTTTCTCCTCTGCAAATGCTGTGCAACATTCTCCTGGTTCTGCTCACTTCACTTTGAATCTTTTCATGTAAATCTTCCTAGGTTTTTTCTGAAACCATCCTGTTGGTCATTTCTTATAACATAATAGCATTTGATCACAATTATATACCACAGCTTTTACAGTCATAAGCTACAAGTTGTTCAGCCATTCTTCAACTGATGGAGATCCTCATAATTTTTAATTATTTTCTACCACAAAAAAGAGTTACTTTAAATATTTATGCACATGTAGCTCCTTTTCCTTAAAAAACAAAACAAAGAAAAAACTCTTTGAGATACAGACCGAGTACATCATTTGACTTCATTAATAATGAGAATGTCAGTATGAATATGGTTCACTTCTTCTGGTAAGTATCAACTCAAAGTAATATTTTCATTGAAACTTCAAAGTATCTGTGGTCTCATCCATATGGGTTACTGCTGCCACCAATTCAGATTGAGAACTCATGCCTTACAGCTCTTATCTGTGTCTTCTTATAAGTTCCCCCAGAGGACTCCAACAACATCCTGGTGCCTTGTTCTACGCTTTAAAACAAAACAACACAGAATAGTTAGATTCCTTAAAAGAGATAATAACTTTGATAGCACTTTGATTAATATCAAGTTGGGTATGATAGGCAATCATATTCAGATTCCAAATGAAAGAATAATTTCCTTTCCTATAGATGAGTTAATACCTTAGATTCTCCTGTTTGCAAATGAGGTTGTGTTGATTTCATTGCAGAAGCTTCTATTGATATTCATAGACACTCACATGAACTTGACCCAAATATTCTCATGTGTAAAAATTAATGATGAACCAGGTTTAAAGTTGAACAGAAGTAGGATAATAGATTATAGAGCTTGATGTGATCAGAACAACCTTATTTGCAAATGGAGCATCTGTTGTATGATATTACATATAGTACAAAGAATCCCTTTTTCATTTGGGCTTCTCAATGGACCTCCTCTGAATTGACATACTATTTCTTGAGCATATGAGTGATTAATTTATTTCTTTTTTTCCCAATCTTTTATGTAATCTTGTCTGATTTTTACATGTTCAAGGAAGATATTTTGAAAGAAGAGATCTTTTAAGATGTTGTTTATCCACTGAATCAATTATATTTTATATATTCAGCAAAGAAAAAAGCATGATATAATCTTGTATTCTTCTTACCTCAGTAAATTGTGTTATCATAAAGATGTGATCTGATTTCAAAAATCACTGGCAAAAGCTTCTGTACTTTGTTCTTATACCTTCATCAACCATATTCCCATTCAGTGTGTCATTGGGATATTAAATTTGTGAATTTTTTTTATTGTTCTTTTGTTCACATTTAAATGTATATATTATGATATTATGTATTATATATATACTTATATATATAATATATATATTATAAGAACAATTCTTCCTACACATTTGTTATGTTCCCTATTTCAGATACCTTGATAATCAATCTTTTTGTATTTTCAGGGTTAGGTTTTCATGGTACTCCTTAGAATAGAACTACTTTAGTTAAGCTGCTTTTTTCATTTCTGTATTCTTCTGCATCATTTCTACTCTCATGAAACACATCAGGCTTCAAAGTAGACCTACTGTCATTATAGAAATAGAGAGTTTTCTGATTTTTAATGTTTGTTGTGTCTTCCAGTTGCTTCTTTAAATACCATCATGATGTCAATGCTTAATATACAGTGCTTAATTTTTTTTAATATATTTTTCAGGGGGCCGAGCCAAGATGGTGGAGTGAAAGCAGTGACTTGCTTGCATTCTCCCCCAAACCCCTCCAAATACCAATAAAAACTGACTTTAAAAAAATTCCTAAGCACAAGAACCCACAAAACGACAGAGTGAAACAAATTTCCAGCCCAAAACAACCTGGATGGTTGATCAGGAAGGTATATCATGCCGGGCTGGGAGAGGAGTTCAGTTTGGCATGGGCACACAGGCCATAGCAAAAGCTGGAGCAGGTCTCAGAAGACTGAATCACAGACAGCTGTGGCAGTTTCCAGACTTCTCAACCCACGAACACCAAAGACAACTTAGAAAGTCAGTGGAAATAGTCTGTTTCTGTGGTGAGAGAGAAAAGCTAGGGCCCAGCCCCAGTTCCCAAATGTGGCTTTGGGGTGGCAGGTGCTTTCTGAGCTTCAGGTCCACAGACTGAGGGGGAATCAAGTGGCTGATCAGATGGGAATTGCAGGGATCTCTTCACTGGTGCAGAATTCTCTTGCTTTGCCCATGCTTAGATCTGGATCACAGTTCTGGATGGCAGGCGTAGGGCAAGGAGGAGTGCTGGTGTGGTGGAGCATGTAGTAGTGGTGGAGAGGAAATCCTTCTCACAGTTCTAAGACAGAAAAGAATGCTTGTGGTTACTCATAGACCAGAGCACAGGCCTGGTCTGTGGAAAGGAGTAAACACCTTGCCCCTTATCATACCACCTTGGAAGAACTGAAAAACAGGTCCCTAGAAGTATCTCTGAAAACAGTTGTACAAATTCCCGAAGCTAGGGACAGTAAATTCTCCACATTGGAAGCAGACCTCTACCTTAACAAAGAGTTTATAACTCAAGTAATTGGCTATGATCATGAGCAAACCTCACAAAAAGAGTCAGACCATAGAATCTTTTTTTTGGTAACAAAGATCAAAACATACAACCAGAAGAAGACAACAAAGTCAAAGTCCTACATGCAAAGCCTCCAAGAAAAATATGAATCAGTCCTAGGCCTTGGAATAGATTCAAAAAGGATTTTGAGAAGCAAGTAAGAGAAATAGAGGAAAAACTGGGAAGAGAAATGAGAGTGATGCAAGAAAATCATGAAGAAACAAGTCAACAGCTTGCTAAAGGAGACCCAAAAAAATCCTGAAGAAAATAACACCTTAAAAAATTATCCTAATCCAAATTACAAAAGAGGTCCAAAAAGCCAATGAGGAGAAGAATGCTCTAAAAAGCAAAATTGGCCAAATGGAAAAGGAAGTCCAAAAGATTACTGAAGAAAAACTTTCTTAAAAATTAGAATAGAGCAATTGGAAGCTAGTGACTTTATGAGAAATCAAGACACTGTAAAACAAATCCAAAAGAATGAAAAATTAGAAAACAATGTGAAATATCTGATTGGAAAAACAACTGACCTGGAAAATAGATCCAGGAGAGAGAATTTAAAAATTATTGGACTATCTGAAAGCCATGATCAAAAAATGATCCTAGATATCATCTTTCAAGAAATTATCAAGGAAAACTGTCTTCATATTTTAGAACTAAAATGCAAAATAGAAATGGAAAGAATGCACCTATCTTATCCTGAAAGAGATCCCCAAAGGAAAACTCCTAGGAATATTGTAGCCAAATTCCAGAGTTCCCAGGTCAAGGAGAAAATATTACAAGCAGCCAGAAAGAAACACTTCAAGTATTGTGGAAACACAATCAGGATAACACAAGATTTAGCAGCTTCTACATTAAGGGACTGCAGGGCATGGAATATAATATTCCAGAGGGCAAAGGAGATAGGATTACAACCAAGAATCACCTACCCAGCAAAACTGAGTATAATCCTTCTGGGAAAAAAATGGTCATTCAGTGACATAGAGGATTTTCAAGGATTCTTGATGAGAAGACCAGAGCTGAATAGAAAATTTGACTTTCAAATACAAGACTCAAGTGGAACATGAAGAGGTAAACAGGAAAGAGAAATCATAAGAGACTTATTAAGGTTGAACTGTTTACATTCCTGCATGGAAAGATGATACTTGTAACTCATGAGACCTTTGTCAGTATTAGGGGAGTTTGAGGGAAAAATTATATTTATGTATAGATAGATTGATAGATAGATAGATAGATAGATAGATAGATAGATAGATAGATAGAT
>NW_020954570.1:4172928-4304582 GCF_900497805.2 Vombatus ursinus | reverse complement strand
GATAGATAGATAGATAGATAGATAGATAGATAGATAGATAGATAGATAGATAGGTAGATAGATGGCATGGGGTGAGTTGAAGATGAAGGGGTGATATCTGGAGAATAAAATTAAGTGGTGAGAAAGGATTATACTGGGAGAAGGAGAAAGGGAGAGGTAGAATGGGGCAAATTATCTCACATGAAACAGAAAAGAAAAGACTCTTTGCAGTGGAGGGGAAATGGGGGAAGCTGAGAGGGAATGAGTGAAACTTATTCTCATCAGATTTGGCTTAAGGAGGGAATAACATATGCACTGAATTGGGTATGGAAATCTATCTTACCCTACAGGAAAATGGGGGGGGAAGGGGACAAGAGAGCAGGGAGATAATAGAGGGGAGGGCAGGTTGAGAGAGGGGGTAATCAGAAGCAAACACTTCTGAGGAGGGACAGGGTCAAAAAAAAGAATAGAATAAATGGGGGGGCAGAATAAGATTAAGGGAAATAGAGTTAGTTTTTCACAACATGACTATTATGGAAGTGTTTTGCATAACTGCACACGTATAACCTGTATAAGTAAATTCACTGCTTCAAATATTTTTATTGTAAGCAACATATTATAGGCTTGTAGTTTGTAATCCACTCTGCTATGTGCTTCCATAGGCGAGTTCATCCCATTCACATTCACAGTTATGATTACTGTATTTTTCTCTCCATCCTATTCCTCCCCCCATTTATACTTTTCTCTCTTCTTTCTCCCTTTTCCTTTTAACTTGAGTTTTGCTTTTGACCACCTCCTCCCTTCCACCCTCCCTTCTATCACCCTCCTCCCTTTTCTTTCCATTTTCCCTACTACTTCTTCCCTTCCTTCTATCCACCCCCTCCCTTTTCTATCCCCTTTCTCATCTTACTTCCTATAGGGTAATTAAGATTTCTATACCTAACTGATTATTTTATTCCCTCTTTGAGCCAAATCTGATGACAGCAAGATTCAAACAATGCTCATCTCCCTCCCTTCTTTCCCTCTACTGTAATAGGTCTTTGTGCCTCTTCATATGATGTATTTTATCCTTTTCTGCCTCCTCCTTTCCTCTTCTCCCAGTACCATCCCTTTTCACCACTCAGATTTTTATAATCACATCGAAGTCAACTTATACCCATACCCTCTGTTTATGTATACCCCTTATGAATGCCATAGTAAAGATACAGTTCTTAAGAGTAATAAGTATCATCTTCACATGTAAGGATGTAAACAGTTTGCCCTCATTGAATAACATGTTTTTATTTCTTTTCTGTTTATCTTTTTATGCCTCTCTTGAGTCTTGAATTTGAAGACCAAATTTTCTGTTGAGCTCTGGTCTTTTCTTCAGGAAGGTTTGGATGTCCCCTATTTCACTGAATGCCCATCTCCTCTCCTAAAAGTTTATGCTCACTTTTCCTGAGTAGCTAATCCTTGGTTGTAATCCAAGCTCCTTTGCCTTATGGAATATCATATTCCAAGCCCTCTAATCTTTTAATGTAGAAGCTGCAAGGTGCTGCATAATCCTGACTGTGGTTCCACAATATTTAAATTGTTTCTTTCTGGCTGCTTGTAATATTTTCTCCTTGACCTGCTAATTCTGAAATTTGACTACAGTATTCCTTGGCATTTTTAATTTGGGATCTCTTTTAGGAGGTGATTGGTGGCTTCATTTGATGACTATTACCCTCTGTTTCTAGGATCTCAGCGAAGTTTTCCTTTCTGATTTCTCGAAAGATGCTATCCAGGCTCTCTCTGTCTCTGTCTCTGTCTCTGTCTCTGTCTCTGTCTCTCTCTGTCTCTCTCTGTCTCTCTCTGTCTCTCTCTCTCTGTCTCTCTCTGTCTCTCTCTCTCTGTCTCTCTCTGTCTCTCTCTCTCTGTCTTTTTGTTTTTGATTCTGGCTTTCACATAGACCAATAATTTTTAAATTATCTTTCCTGTATTATTTTCCAGGTAAGTTGTTTATAATGAAGTATTTTACATTTTCTTCTATTTTTTTCATTCTTTTCATTTTTTGACTGACTCTTCATGTCTCATAGAGTCATTAGCTTCCACTTGCCCAGGTCTAATTTTTAATGATTTGTTTTTGTCAATTAGATTTTGTACCTCCTTTTACATTTCGCCTATTTTACTTTTTAAAGAGTTCATTTCTTCAGTGATTTTTGTGTCTTCTTTTCCATTTGGCCAATTCTACTTTTTAAGGAGTTACTTTCTTCACTTCTTTTTTTTCCATTTGGCCAATTGTATTTTTTTAAAGACTTGTTTTCTAAGTCAATCTTTGTCCTTCTTTTTCCAAACTATTTAATCTCTTTTGCATACCTCTCATTTCTTTTCCCAATTTTTCTTCTGCCTCTCTTATTTGACTTTTAAAATCCTTCTTGAACTCTTCCAAGAAGGCTTTTTGGGCTTGAGACCAGTTCATATCCCCCTTTAATGTTTTGGATGTGAGTATATTGACAATGTTGTCCTCTTCTGAATTTCTGCCTTGATCTTCACTGTTCCTATAATAAGAATCTCTGGTCATTGTCCATTTTTGCTTTTTCTCATGATGTTTGCCTATTTCCTGGCTTTTAAGTTGAGCTCTCCTGCTGGAGCACAGGGGGCACTGACCCAAGCTTCTTGTGCTGGGGGTCAGGGACCTGGTCAATGGCTTTGTGTGCAGGGACCTCAGGTGCTGGCAACTGGAGGCTGTAAGGGCCTGATAGCTTTCCTGATGTTGAGCTGGGGTTAGCAACACTGAACCTCTTGGAGGTAGGGGACTGACACCCGGAGGATGCCTGCTCACCAGGCTGCTCTAAAGCACCAGAAGGTTTGGCTGCTGGAAGACACTTTCCAGCCTAGATTGGTGCTTCCTGGAGTTGTGCTGAAGCATGTGGAGGTGTGACTGCTGGAAGATGACTGCCTGGTGGTTCTCTAAGTTGGAGTCTGCCAGTTTCCTTGGCTATGTGAAGGGATATGGGGGGCCTGATGTTGGTGCTTGCCTGCTCCATCATTCTGGGGCTCAGGATCTCCAATGATTTGCTGAGGTGGGGCTTGCCACTGGCTTTCTGGGATGCCTGCAGTCCTGTACTGCTCCCCTTCCACCAGAGTGAGATGGACCTTTCCCATCAATCCCCCAAGCTTCCTGGGCTAAAAGACTGCTACACTGTCTTTCTGCCACCTCTGTTGTTGTAGGGTTTTTCCCAGGGCAACGTGTTCTGGGTTTTTAGAGGTCAATAAGGGAGAGTGAGAGCAACTTACTGCTTTCTCCACTATCTTGGCTCCTGGAAGGCTTGATTACTTATTTTCGATGAAAATGCTAAGCATTAAAAAAAAATTGTCAATTGACCAACTTCCAAACTTTGATTTTTTTGTATAACATATGATCAGAATATTTTCATTTTGGTGAGATGTTCCACCTTTTTCTTTACTGGTATAATCTTTGGGAAAACAGATTCTACAATATGTTGAGTGAAGGCATTGGAGTAGGATTTAGTAAAAGACAAACCAAGGTAAGTTATTCTTTTAAAACAAATTTAAAATTTTTAAACATCAAATCCTTTCAGTGGTCAATATATAATTGAATCATATACTTGCAGTAGTACATTAAATGGGACTATGGTAAATTATAGAAAATAGATGCCTCACAAATATACAGTTTTTCATGGAAGGCATGTATCCCTAGATTTGTGAAAGTCCCATTATCACAAAAGTGTCTTTGGGTATACTAACAAGAAAGAGAACAAGATTCTGTTGGATATATTTTATTGTGGTAACAAAATTTCTACAACTTTTCCCAAATTCAATTGACAGTGAATTTCTGAGGAATTTTTTTTTCCTTTGTCTACAACAAAAGAAACTAGATGTGAGATTTTCTGAGATTCCTTATGATTTAATCATCATTTTAACATTTTTTTCCTTTTTTTCTTTTTGAATAACATTTTGTTTCCCCCAATTACATGTTAAACACTTTTTAAAATTGATTTTTAAAAATTTTAAATTCCAAATTCTCTCCCTACCTCACTTCCCTCCCTGATCCCTGGGACAGTAAGCAATTTGATATAGGTTATACATGCGCAATCATTCAAAACATATTTACATATTAGTCATGTTGTGATAGAAAATACATTCCTCTCAAAAACTCCCACAAAAAAATGAAAACCAGTATGCTTCAATCTGCATTCAGACTATATTGGTTCTTTCTCTAGAGGTAGATAGCATTTTTCATCATGATTCCTTCATAATTGTCTTGGATGGTTGTAATCTGATCCACTACTGAATAAAAATTTCCCTCTTCAACATATCTGACAAGCTTCTCTTGAAGATTTCTAGTGAGGGGAACCTTTCTATCTTCTAGGGTAGCCCTTTCCATTTTGATGTAGCTCTAGATGTCAGGAAGTTTTTTTTTTCTTTAGCCCTTCAAAGATTTGAAGAGTGTTATCATGTTCCCTTTCAGTCTTTTCTACTTCAGTCTAAATAGTTTTTCTAGTTTCTTCTATTTTTTTTTGGAGAATTTTATTTATTTTTTTTTATTTTTAACAAGTGTTTTTAAAACTTTGGGTTACAAATTTTCTTCCTTCCTCCCTCCCCACCCACCCTCATTGAAAAGACAAACATCTCAATACAGGTTATAGATGTTTAGTCATGCAAAACACTTCCATAGTAGTCCTCTCATGAAAAACTAAGTATATTTCCCTTCATCTTATCCTACCCCCCATTTATTCCATTCTCTCTTTTGACCCTGTCCCTCCTCAGAAGTGTGTGCTTTTGATTATCCCCTCCCCCAATCTGTGCTCCTTTCTATCAATTCCCTGCTCTCTTGTCCCATTCCCTCCTTACTTTCCTGTAGAGTAAGATAGATTTCCATACCCCATTGTGTATGTTATTCCCTCCTTAAGCCAAATCCTATGAGAATAAGATTCACTCATTCCCTCTCACCTTCTCCCATTTCCCCTCCACTGTAAAAGCCTTTTCTTGTCTGTTTCATGTGAGATATTTTACCTCATTCTACTTCTCCCTTTCTCCTTCTCCCAGTATAATCCTCTCTCACCCCTTAATTTTATTTTCCAGATATCACTCCTTCATCTTCACCTCACCCTGTGTCCTTTATCTATCTATCTATACAAATATATAAATTTTTCCCTCTGACCACCCTAATACTGACAAAGGACTCATGAGTTACAAATATCATCTTTCCCTGCAGGAATGTAAATAGTCAACCTTAATAAGTCTCTTATGATTTCTCTTTCCTGTTTACCTCTTCATGTTCCACTTGAGTCTTTTATTTGAAGGTCAAATTTTCTATTCAGCTCTGGTCTTTTCCACAGGAATGCTTGAAAGTCCTTTATTTCACTGAATGACCATTATACGCAGTTTTGCTGGGTAGGTGATTCTAGGTTGTAGTCCTAATCCCTGTGCCCTCCAGAATATCATACTCCATGCCCTCCGAACCCTTAATGTAGAAGTTGTTAAATCTTGTGTTATCCTGATTGTGTTTCCACAATACTTGAATTGTTTCCTTCTGGCTGCTTGCAATATCTTCTCTTTGACCTGGGAATTCTGGAATTTGGCTCCAACATTCCTAGGAGTTTTCCTTAGGGGATCTATTTCAGGAGGTGATTGGTGGATTCTTTCCATTTCTATTTTGCCCTGTGGTTCTAAAATATCAGGTCAGTTTTCCTTGATAATTTCTTGAAAGATGATGTCTAGGCTCTTTTTTTTATCATGGCTTTCAGGTAGTCCAATAATTTTTAAATTATCTCTCCTTGATCTGTTTTCCACATCAGTTGTTTTTCCAATGAGATATTTCACATTCTCTTCTATTTCTTCATTCCTTTTGATTAGTGTTACAGTGCCTTGATTTCTCAAATTATCCCTATCTTTCAATTTCTCCATTCTAATTTTTAAGGAAGTATTTTCTTCGGTAAGCTTTTGGACTTCTTTTTCCACTTGGTTAAGTTTGCTTTTAAGGGCATACTTCTCCTCATTGGCTTTTTGGACCTCTTTTGCATTTGGGTTAGGCTATTTTTTAAGGTGTTATTTTCTTCAGTATTTTTTTGGGTGTCCTTTAACATCACTCTCAGTTTTTCCTCTACTTCTCTTACTTGCTTCTCAAAATCCTTTTTGAGCTCTTCCATGGCCTGGGACCAATTCATATTTTTCTTGGAGGCTTTGGATGTAGGAGCTTTGGCTTCGTTGTCTTCTTCTGGTTGTATGTTTTGATCTTCTTTGTCATCAAAGTAAAATAATATAGTCTGACTCTTTTTGTGCTGCTTTCTCATGATCCTGGCCAATTACTTGAATTATAAACTCTTTGTTAAGGTAGGAGTCTGTTTCCAGTGTGGAAAATGTACTGTCCCAAGCTTCAGTGGTTTTGTGCAGCTGTGTTCAGAGATATTTCTAGGGACCTGTAAATTTTCAGTTCTTCCAAGGAGGTATGATCAAGGGCAAGGTGTTTACTCCTTTACTGGCCTGTGGTCTGGTCTATGATCACTCTTTTCTGTCTTGCAACTGTGAGGATGGTTTCCTCTCCACAGGCACTGCAAGCTCCACCATGCCAGCACTCCTACTTGCCCCAAGAATGCCACCCAGAACTGTGACCCAGATCCAAGAACGGGCAAAGCAAGATAATCCGGTACCAGCAGAGAGATCCCTGCAATCCCCCTGTAATCAGACACTCGATTCGCCCTCAGTCTGTGGGCCTGAAGCTCAAAAGGCAGCCGCGGTCCTGAGGGCATGCTCAGGACTTGCGACTGAGACCTAGTTCCTTCTCTCACTACAGTCACAGACTTTTCCCACTGACCTTCCAAGTTGTCTTTGGCATTCATGGGTTGAGAAATCTGGAAACCACCACACCTGCCCGAGATTCAGTCCTCTGAGGCCTGCTCTAGGGTTGCTGTGGCCTGCACACCCACGCCAAACTGCGCTCCTCTCTCAGCACGCTGTGATATACCTTTGCGATCAACGATCCAGGTTGTCTTGGGCTGGAAATTTGTTTCACTCTGTCTTTTTGTGGGTTCTGCTGCTTTAGAATTTGTTTAGAGCCTTTTTTATAGGTATTTGGAGGGGTTTTGGGGAGAGCTTAAGCAAGTCACTGCTTTTACTCTGCCATCTTGGCTTTGCCCTATTTTAACATTTATTAAAATATTTGATTAAATGACAAATACTCAATATGACATCTCATATTTCACATCTTGCCTTCAAAATCTATTTTCTCTCTCTAGTCACAAAACAAGAAATGCATCTTCACCTTCCTTATTTTACACAAAAGTCATCTTTTAGGATTCTTATTTCATACTCACTCAACTCTACTGTTCATGTTTCAAAAGATGAATTGCTGCCACCACTACCACTATTTGCCCCTAAGGGTGTGTGTGTGTGGGGGGCATGCATGAGTGCTGTGTGTGTGTGTGTGTGTGTGTGTGTGTTTACAAAATAAATCACTCATTGGAGGAAATGCTTGACCATAATGATATACTTTTATAACCAATTTTAACAGAATATTTGTGCAGAATGATCTTGTCAGAATAAAATCACAGCTAGACCATGGAAATGATGAGTTCTTGAGATTTTATAGTGAGGAGTAACTATGTGCAGTGAAAAGCCAATAAGTTTTCAAAAATTTTGGAGACATATCCTATTATTCTATCTGACCCAATGCCCTAAGCACTTAAAGGATGGAAAGATTAATTTTCCCAACTATTACTAAATTTTAAAAAAAATTATCATCAGAAGACAAAATATTTCTAGAAAAAAATGTAAAAATGGATGTTAAACAATTACATCATCCTTCCATTGCATTATGATTAAGACAGAAGGATCATAGATATAATGTTGAAAAGAACCTCATAGGCTCTTTAATCCAAACATCTTATTTTATAGACATTGAAACTAATGCTAAAGGAATGACTCCTGAATATCACAGAATTAGTGCCAGAAGCAGAATCTGATCTCAGGTCCTATGATTCCAGAGGGATTACAGAGAAAGCAGCATATTTGAAGGGGCTCTAAATTGATTCAGAAAATGGAAATATGCACTGAAAGTCACTGTACTGTGTATGCTTTTTAACCCAAAGATGTTATTAATAGGCTTATATCCCAAAGTGATCAAAGAAACAGAAGTATTTATAGGAAATTTTTTGTAGCTGCAAAGGACCAGAAACTAAGGGAGTTTGAAAAATTAAGGTCTATGATTCTACCTCTGGCTGACTTCTTCCTTGAGAGATGATGTCCAGTGTGTGATAATGGTATAAATAGAAATATCTTAGCCTTCTCTACATCTGGGGCTACCACGTGACCTTATGAAAATGGGCCCTGAGTTCTTATCTTAGTATATCCCTGAGGGAGCTGGCATGTCTCTTCTCTAATGACATTGACTATAGGCCATTTTTCTAGCCCCTGTCATTAATCATAAGTAACTAGTGGGCCAGGTCCATCAGAGCACTGAACTTCAATAAACCTTTATAACGTGGTATTTACTTCAAAGATATACCAAGAATAAAAGTATAAATATTTTACCTTTCCTCCCTCATTACTTTAGGGCACACTCTCCTATGCATCACTTCTGTCTGTAGGCATGCCAGGTTCAAACTTAGCATTTTTTCTGAATAACATTGGTTTCACCAAGTTCACATCCAGATGAGGCTTTAGTAGTGTTGGACTGGTGTATGATGGTTGCTCCTCATCCTTTAGGGCAAAGATGCTCAATTGACTACAAAACCTGACATTGACTCAATTTCTGAACTTCTAGATCCCTGACATTCCAAAACTTATGTCCAACTTCTTTCACCTAAAATGAAAAATGAAAACCAAGGCAAGAAACTGAATATAATTTTGGGTAAGTAAGTTTGGAAAGAGTCCTGGAGCCAAGAAGACCCAAGCTCAAATCTGACCATAAACACTGCTGAACTTTGTGACTCTGGGCAAGTCACTTCAGCTCTGTTTTCTTCAATTTCCTCATCTATAAAATGAATATAATAATAGCACTTCCATCTCAGCATTGTAGTGAATAGCAAAACAAATGGTTATTTTAAAAGGGTAAGCAGAATGCCTGGAAGATATTCAGGAGTATATAAATATTAGCTCTCATTTTTATTATTTTTTCCCACAGGACCACATTTTGACCTCAGGGGAAGAAATGTCTGAGGTCTTTCCCCTTATAGGATTAACTCTCACAAGATGTGATCTATCATCTATCATGAAGAAGCCACCTGCAGAGAAGTCAAACCAAGAAGAGTGGGGTATAATCCCACTAATGATCTTTTAATGGACTCTACAGCCAATCAAAAAGCCTCCTATTCACCATATAGTTAACAGAATAGAATCAGTTCCAGAATGTTTATACACTCTCAAATGTTTCTCAAATGTGCTACTATCACATGTCATCACAACTCTTTGAGAAGCAGACTTTACAAACTCTGTCAGTAACGGAGTAACATCAGATGAGCACACTGATACACCCTAGCTAAGCTTATAAGGAGTGAGGATTTGGCCTGTCCCCAGTAACAGTGCTCTCTGTCAGGTTTATGTCTTTTTAATGGAGAGCCTTACCTGCATCCCTGGGATAAATCCCATTTGTTATAATATATCATTTCTTTTAAATGCATTACTGTCTGCTTTCTTTAAAACAAATAAACAAACTGAATCTATTATTTTATTGCTAAACAGAAATTTTAGTAAGAAAATTACCTCTTATTGATTTAGATTGGTACCTGCTTTGCAACTTGTCTCAAAGAGAGCCCCCTTAAGGACTGAGAGGTTAAGTGACTTATTGTGATACAATCATTATCTACCACTGAATTAACCTCTGTAAAGAGGAAGTCTCCTGTTTTATTGAAAGGCCTTTCTATACAACATTAGCAGGATCATTACCACAGGGTGCCACAGTAGTATTTATGACTATTTAATCATCCTAGCATCCATGAATGATTTTTCCCCTTTAGTGATAGAAAAGAAGTAGTTGGTTTCATATACCAAGACCTTTTACCATAAGGGTGGTGGTACCAGCAACTTACAGTGTACTATAGGTAGTCAAGGTTTTCATACTACAGAAGGTCATAACCACCACAGTGTTGTAGAGCAAAGTGAATGATGTCAGGGTATAGATTTTATTTTTTTTCTTTATTTGTGTGGCTGAGAGTAGTCCATTTTAAATTTCATATCTTCCTTAGTCAAACCTTACTTTAGACAACATTGATCTCTCTTTCCAAGTTACACTGCCCATAACACATATAATCTTGAATATTTAACACTTTATTGTATTCAACGATAATTCATTCAGTGTATATTAAATCTGGTAATATTATATATATAATATATATATATATATACATTTCTTTTTTCTGTGTGTTCATATCTTGATGCCTCAGTAAGATTTTAAACTCCTTTGGGGTAATGATCTTATGTTCTTATATATAGAGAGGGTTAAAGACATACTGTTCTTGAGTATCTTCCCCATTCTCACACTATAGCACTATGTAGTGATCTGTATACAAAGGAACTCAGTAAATTTTTTTTAACAATATGTTTTATATGTGGAAATAAAAGGCAGGCAACTCAAGACAAAGCAGCTATATTTGTGTATTTGTTTCTGTGTGTGCATGTGTGTGTGTGTGTGTGTATGTGTGTGAGCATTGGTTGAAGAGTGCCCTATATAGTGATAAATTTAGAGCTGAGAAGGAGCTTAAGGACCATCTAATTCCTTCATTTGACAAATTAGGAAATTGCTAGTCATAGAATTGAAGTATTTTGTCCAACATCATGGAGCTATTAAAGTATGAGAGGTTTCCAGGTCTGCTGAAAACATGTTATGTAAAATGCCTGTGAGGTAACTAGTTATATCTCTTAGGTAATGAAGCTAGTAAGTTTCAAAACTAGTATGCAATCTCTGGTCTTTGAACTCCAGTGCTCTTTCCACTACACTTTGCTACCTCTAACAGATCTGATTGCATGAAAGAACAATCAGCAATGTAATAATTAGAGTTTTGTTTAGACCACTATTATGAAGAATAATATTTATTATTTTGAAAGTAGGTCAGAATACTACTTAATGACTCCCTAATGTGGGATACAGATTTGTATAATTTAAGCACATCATTTATTGGCATTACCAGTGATTGAATGAAAGAAGACTAAGTCACATAAGACGCTCAACTTATTTTTAACATTTTTCCCTTTTACATGTCAAGACAATTTTAAGTATTCATTTTTACAAGATTTTGAGTTCCAAATATTTTCTCCCTCACTCCCTTCTCTTCCCCCCTTCTGAAAATGGTAGGCAATTTGATATAGGTAATATATGTGCTATCATGTAAATCATATTTCCATATTAGTCACAGTTTTGGAAGAATAAAAGGATCAAAAAGGAAAAAAAATTTTAAAAAGTGGAAAAAATATGCTTTGATCTGCATTCTGAGTCCATCAGTTCTTTATCTTGATGTGGATAGCATTTTCCTTCATGACTCCTTCGTACTTGGATTATTATGTTGCTGGGACAAGCAGAGTCATTCATAGTTGATGATCACATGATTTTGCTGATACTATCTACAATGTTTTCATGGTTCAGCTTATTTCATGTTGCATCAGTTTGTACAAGTTTTTCCATGTTTTTCTGAAATCTGCCTGTTCATCATTTCCTATTGCACAGTAATGTTTCATTACATTCATATACCACAGCTTGTTTAGGATTCCCCAATTGAGGGACATTCTCTCAATTTCTAATACTTTGCCACCAAAAAAAGGTAGCTATAAATATTTTTGCACATATAAGTCTTTTCCTCTTTTTTATGATCTCCTTGTGATACAGACCTACTAGTGGTATTACTGGATAAAAGGGTATGCACTGTTTGGTTGCCCTTTGGGCATAGTTACAAATTGCTCTTTAAAATGGTTGGATCAGTTCACATCTCTACCAACAGTGCATTAGTGTCCCAATTTTCCCACATCCTCTCTGAAATTTATCATTTTCTTTTTTTGTAATATAAGTCAATTTGATATGTGTGATGTGATACCTCAGAGTTTTTTTTTTAATTTGCCTTTATCAAATCAAAAGTGATTTAGAACACTTCTTCACATGCCTATAGATAGCTTTGATTTCTTCATCTGAAAATTGCCTGTTCATGTGCTTTGACTATCAGTTGAGAAACGGCTTGTATTCTTGTAACTTTGACTCAGTTCTCTATATATTTGAGAAATGAGGGCTTTATCAGACAAACTTGCTGTAATGATTATTTCCCAGCTTTCTGCTTTCCTTCTAATCTTTGTTGTATTGGGTTTTTTTTTGTCCAAAACTGTTTATTTTAATACAATCAAAGTTATCTATTTTACAATTCATAATACCTGTAACTCACTTAATTTCTTTAAGAATTTGGATGTCATACCATTTAGTGCATTTCTGTTGAGTATGGATACTGCTTTATTGTCTATGATACTTTTCAGCAAGATGTAGTTTCCTTCCTTATCTCTTTTAATTAGATCTATTTTTGTGTTTCCTTTGTCTAAGATCCCCAATTTTTTTTTTATTTCACCTGAAGCTTATATAGATTCTGCTCCAGCCCCTTACCTTTACTCTCTCTGTGTCTCTCTACTGCAGGTGTGTTTCTTCTAAACAACTTTTGTAGTATTCTGGATTTTCATTCACTCTGCTATTTGCTTCTGTTTAATGGGAGAGTTTGTCCCATTCATATTCATAGTTATGAATACTAACTGTGTATTTTCCTACATCAATTATTCTTTCTGTTTGTCCCCTCTCTCCTTTTACCCTTTCCCACCTCACCCATGTTTTGCTTCTATCTACCACTTCCCCTCATCTGCCTTCCCTTCTGCCATTCCCCATCACCATCCTTTACTAAATCCCTTCCCCTCCTACTTCCCTTTCAGGTAAGATAGATTTCTATATTCAACTGATTGTATATATTTTTCCCTCTTTGAACCAACACTGATGAGAGTAAGTTTCAAGTGATGCCCATTGCCCACCTTCCCTTTTTCCCCTCGACTGTAATAGGTCTTTCACACCTCATCATGTGAAATAATTTGCCCCATTCTACCTGCTTCTTTCTTCTGCACCCTGTGTACTCTTCTTTCTCATCCCATAATAATTTTAATGTCATTCCCTCAAATTCATCTGATACCTGTACCCTCTATGTATATTCCTTCTAGCTATACTATTAGTGATATAATTTTTAAGAATTACAAGTATCATTTTCTCATGTAGGGATGTAAATAGTTTAGCTCTATTAAATCCTTTATGTTTTCTTGTCTCTTTTTACCTCTATATACTTATTTTGAAGATCAAATTTTTGGTTTGATTCTGGCTTCTCCTTATTAAAGATTGAAATCCTTCTATTTCATTGAATAACCATTTTCCCTTGAAGTATTATACTTAATTTTGCCAGGCAAGTAATTCTTGGTCATAGTCCTAGCTCCTTTACCTTCCAGAATATCATATTCTTTGACCTCCAGTCTTTTAATGTTGCAGCTGCTAAATGATGATAATACTGAATGTGGCTCCCTGATATTTGAATTGTTCCTTTCTGACCACTTGAAGCATTTTTCCCTTGACCTGATAGTCCTGAAATTTGGAGTTTTTACTTTGGGATCTCTTTCCTGAGGTAATCAGTAGATTATTTCAATACCTATTTTGCCCTCTGGTTCCAGGATATCAGGGCAGTTTTCCTTGATAATTTTCTGAAAGATGCTATCCTATTGATTATGGCTTTCAGGTAGTCCAATGATTCTGACATTGTCTCTCCTGGATCTATTTTTCAGGTGAGTTGTTTTTCCCACGAGGTATTTTACATTTCTTCCATTTTTTTTCATTCTATTGAATTTGTTTGAATGATTCATGATGTCTCATAAAACTTCCACTTGCCTAATTCTAACTTTTAAGTGGTTGTTTTCCACAATTAGATTTTGTACTTTCTTTTCTATTTGAGCAATTGTACTTATTAAGGAGTTTGTTTTTTTTTCCCTTCAGTGGATTTTTGTATCTCCTTTTCCATTTGGCCAATTCTACTTTTTTACGCAGTTGTTTTCCTTTTCTAAGACATTGACTCATTTTTTTTTTCATAATTCTCTTGAGTCACTCTCATTTCTTTTCCCAATTTTTTTTTCTATATCTCTTAAATTATTTTTAAGCTTTTTTTTTTTTGAGCTCTTCCATGAATTCATTCTGGACTTGAAAACTCTCCTGTTTTCCTTTGCCCATAGATGTTTTGACATTGTTGTCCTCTTCTGAGTTTGTGTCTTGATCTTCCCTGTCACCTTAATAACTTTCTGTGGTCAGATTCTTTTTTGTTGTTTTCTCCTAATCTTTTTTTTTTTGCCTTTTTTCTTTCTTTTAAATTTGACCTCTGCTCCCAGGGTGGAAGGGCCACTGTCTTAGGCTTCTTGTACTATGTGCTGAAGGCCCTGACTGTTTACCTGGTACTACACTGATGTTGCTCTGAAGCCCAAGGGGGACTCTAGTGTCTGGTGCTGCACTGAGGGGGTTTGATAAAGGGTGGCTGGCAATGGCCTCTGGCAGCTTACCTGGAGCTGAGCAGGGGTCCTGATGCTGGTATCTGGTGTGTGCTGAGAATGGTGGGGGTGTTTCTGCAATTCCCTGGGGATACAGTGAAGCACCTAGTGGTTTGATTACTGGAGGTTGCCTGTTTACCCAGGAATGAGTATAAGCACGTGGAGGGTCTCAGAACTAGAGTCTGTTCAGTCCCCTGCCTATGCTGGGACACATGGGGGATCCTGGTATTGACATTTGCCTGCTTCACTGCACTGGGGCTCAGGATCTTCAGCTGGTTTGCTGAGGTAGGGCTTGCTGTGATGCTTACTCTCCTGTATTGTATTCCCATTTTACCCTAGTGAGACAGACCTTTCCTGTCAATCTTCCAAGTTTCTTGAGCTCAAAGATTGTTTCACTCCATCTTTTTGCTGGTTCTGCTATTACATGATTTGTTTTGGGACACTATTTTCTGGTTGTTTGAATGTGAATATGGGAGAGTTGTGATTTACTGCTTACTGCACCATCTTGGCTCCTGGAAACCAGGTTCAAGAAACTTAATTAAAAAAAATAAGTTTTTAAATATCCTAACTACTGAATTTCCTAATTACTCTTTCTTGTTAAGTGACACATTCACACCTAGCTAGTTATAAATGCTATAAGGAAGTTGGTGAGATTTAAAAACAAAAATACAAGAAGTTACTAGAGACAATTAGGAAAGACTTCATCATAGAAATAAAAGTTATTCCTCAATTGATAAATGACAAAAGGATATGGACAGGGCACTTTCAAAATAATCAAAGCTGTCTACAGTCATATAAAAATGCTCTAAATCACTATTGATTAGAGAAATATGAATTAAAGCAACTCTGAGCTACCATCCCTCATCTATCAGATTGGCTAATATGACAGAAAAGGAAAACGATGAATGTTGGAGGGGATGTGGGAAAATTGAGACACTAATGCACAATTTGTGAAGTTTTAAAATGATTCAGCCATTCTGGAGAGCAATTTGGAACTATGGCCTAAGGACTATAACACCATGCATATCCTTTGACCAAGCAATAGCACTACTGGGTCTGTATGCCAAAGAAATAAAAACAAAAAGGAAAATGACCCATATGTACAAAAATATTTATAGCAGCTCTTTTTTTGTGGAAAATTAGAAGCTGAGAGGATGTCCATCAATTGGGGAAGTGCTGAACAAGTTATGGTATATGATTGTCATGGAATACTATTGTGTTACAAGAAAAAACAAACAGGATGGTTTCAGAAAAAAAAACTTGGAAAGAATTACATAAATTGTTGCAAAGTGAAATGAGCAGAATCAAAAGAACACTGTGTACAATAAAAGCAATATTTTTTGATGATTTACTGTGAATGACTTAACTATTCTCTATAATATAATGACCCAAGACAATTCTGAAGGATATGTGATGAAAAATGCTATCTATCTTCACAGAAAGAACTGATGGATTCTGAATGCAGATCAAAGAATAATTTTTCTTTATTTTTGCTGGATTTTTGGTCTATTTTTCATTTACAACACGACTAACATGGAAATATGATGTTCATGACTGCACATGTATGACCTATATAAAATTGTTTGCCTTCTCAATATGGGGGAACTTGAGGTAGAGAAAGAATTTGGAATTTAAAAATTAAAAAAATATATCAAATGTTAAAATTGTTTTTATGTGCAATTGGAGAAAATATTACATTATGAAGAAAGACTTCATACATTTTAGTAGCACCATGCTTTGACTATTTGGTGTTAAAATGTACATAGAATTGTCAAAATTAAGAAAAAAATTGTTTGGGGTTTTGTTTGAGAAAGAAGAGTGAATAATATCCATGTTATAAATCACATATATTGTATAGGTTCACAGTTCAAGATGCACTTCTTGTGTATCTTCCCCATTCTCATCTGGCAAGACCATGGGTAGTGATCTGTACACAAAGGAACTCAATAAATGTTTTGAACAACATATCTTATAGGACAAGTTAATTCAAAGCTCTAAAGAAAAAGTAACCATATGTGTGAACTTGTGCTTCTGGAGATCATTGAATCTTAAGATTATAGAAATCATATAACTTTATAACTGGAAGGGACTTTTGACTTGATCCCATCTAATCATTATTCCAAAACACATTTTACAGAGAACATAATCTAACACCCAATAAGTTAAAATAACTTGACAAAGTTTACGTAAGAAGAAGTTGGACAGATATTTAAATCTACTTCTTGACATTCCAAATGCAATTGTCAAAAAATATGCAGCAAAATACCATCAAAGTATGCATAGAAATAGTAAGTTGTCTGCCTCAATGAATGCAAGAGAGCAAATGAGTTTTGAGAGACTTGAAAACCAAAGTAAAGAACTTAAACTTTCCATGAGAAGCAATTGGATGTCATTGTAGTGGTAAGTTAAAGGGAATGCTATAGTTAAAATATAAAAATTTTGAGATGATGGGATAAATATAATATTCAATTTTGGAGAATTGGTGAAAGTTATTGACGAATTATGCATTTGACATAACAGGGAAAAAAGAGTCAAGGACTCATTTATTCACTCACTTATTTAACAAACTTATGTTAAATATCAACGATGTGAAAGACAAACTGCTGGCCCTGGGAGAGATAATAAGCTAAAAGACATAAACTAATAACAAAGGTGCTGCTTTTAAGAGACTTAAAATTTTAAAAAAAGACTGTAGAAAAAAATTTATATAATTTTTATACCCTGCCTGAGGGTAATTTATGTTTATTTTACGAATGGTAGGAGAGGCAGAGCCAACATGACAGAATATAGGCAGCAACCCAACTGAACTCTCCCAATATTCTACTCCAAATAATTTTAAAATAATGCCTCAAATCAAATGTTGGAATAGTAGAGCAAAGAAAAAGAGTGAGACATTTTTCCAGTCTAAATCAACTTAGGAAGTCAGCAGGAGAGGTTTGTGACACTTGGGTGGTTCCTGTCCCAGAACACAGCAGGAACACCAGCAGGGGGTCTTGGAGGCGGCCAGTTTTGGCAAAAACAACAGCATCTTCTGGAGCTCTTACCTCAAAGACAGTAAGAGCATTGAATAACAGGTCAAAAAGAGATTGAATAGGACCCTTAGCTCTCACTGAGTACACCTGGTACTAATTGAAAACCCTATTGCCCATAAGCACTTGTGGATCACAGTTCCAGGGAAGAGAGGAGCACTTGTGATCAGTCATAAGAGAGCAAGAGCCCTGGTCACAGTTCTAAGACAGAGAAAAACACTAGTTCTTGTGGATGCAGGAGATCTGTGGACCTGGTCATAGTTTCATGGCCAAGAGGAGTCCTAGAATTTGCATCTACAAAGGAGCATGTGTCTTTTCTAGGTAAAGAATAAAACATAGGTCAGTATAGCAGTGACAGCACCTAGCCCCAGATTACACTACATTGGAAGGAACAAAATTTGTAGACAACCATAATGAATGAAAAGTCTGAAAGTCAAATTCTGGGTAATTAATAATCAATTTATTAATTATGGCTAGCAAATAATTAATAAAATGAGAGTAGTGGCCCTCCCAGAAGCCAAAGACAAACCTCAGGATCCCCTGAATACTTAAATACCCTTGAAAGAGTGGGTGCTTAGGATAGGTAGAAATCAACTGTGATTGGTTAACAATTAAGAAAAGAATGAATATTATAATGAGGGGCTGAAGGACCTGACTTTGATTATGTCACTCTTGGACAGACACTCATCTTTACTGAGACCACCTGGGCTTTAGGCAATCTAAACAAAGGGATCTATTTTCCACTCAATCTTACCAGAGTAGAACAATGGTGGAGTTACTTAAGAATTCTATCCAGATGATATGGCCTTTACCCTTCAATCAGAACTAAGCTTTCCCAGTTGGGTGGGATGATGCCCAAGATTAAACCCAATATCATCCTCAGCCCTATCCTTCAGAGGCTACCTTGACCTAGTAACTAAATGAGTAAATACAAAGAAAAAAAAACCCGGATCCCCCTGTATTAGTAATTGGTTATTAATAATTATTTCTCTCACCCTCAAAATTAGATCTGAACACAGCAGCATGAAAAAGCCTAAAGTTTGGGCAGTATTTCCCCAACCCCAGATAAGCAGAGGCCAACTTTAATATAAAGATTAAAGTCAAGGGGGAAAAAGGCTGAAAAAATGAGCAAACAAACAATAACAAAGAGCTTAAACATGAAAAGGTACTATGCATTGCTGATGGAAAAAAAATTAGCTCTGACTATATGGACCTTTGTCAGCAAGGTGTTTCCTCTGCTTTTTAGCTATCCAGATTTTCCATAGCTTTCCTTCCAAGGAGCAAATGTCTTTTAATTTCATGGCTACACTCACCATCTGCAATGATCTTTGATTCCAAAAATATAAAATCTGAAACTCCTTCAATTTCTTCTCCCTCTATTTTCCAGGAAGTGATGGGACCAGTTGCCAAGATTTTAGTTTTTCTGATGTTAAGCTTCAAGCCACCTTTTACACTCTCGTCTTTCACCCTCATCAAAAGGCTTCTTAATTCTTCACTTTCTGCCATCATAGTGGTACTATCTGCATATCTAATCACATGAGATTGCTGATAATTCTCCTGGCAACCTTAATTTCAGTTTTCGATTCATTTAACCTGGCATTTAGCATGATGTACTCTGCATATAAGTTAAATAAATAAGGTGACAAAAAGCCTTGTCATACTCCCTTTCCAATCTTAAACCATGCAATTGTTCCACATTCAGTTCTAACTGTTGCTTCTTGACCCCAATACAAGCTCCTTAGGATACAAGCAAGAAGATTTGAGGACTTGCCACAGTTTGTTGTGATGCACAGAGTCAAAAGCTTTAGTGTAGTCAATGAGGCAGATTTTTTTTTCCTGGAACTCCCTTGCTTTCTCCATAATCCAGAGAACGTTTGCAATTTGGTCTTTAGTTCCTGTGCCTCTTCAAAAATTAGCCTACTCTTCTAGTATTTCTGGGTTCACATTTTGCTGAAGCCTAGCTTGCAGAATCTTAAGCATAATCTTGCTGGCATGTGAAATGAGTTCAATTATTTAGTAATTTGAACATTCCTTGGCATTTATCTTCCTTAGGATTAGGACAAAAAGCAATCTTTTTGAATCCAGTGGCCACTGTTGAGTTTTCCAAATTTGCTGGCATATTGAGTGCAGCGCTTTCACAGCACCATCTTTTAGGATTTTAAATAGCACAGCTGGAGTTCCATCACCTTCAATAATGTTGTTAGCAATTGTTCCTATGGCACACTTGACTTCATTCTCTAGGATGTCTGGCTTTACATATTTCTCATATAGTACTTTTTGTGCCTCGCTACTAATTTTATTTACTGAATATTTGCACGGGCATGTCTTCAGTTTTGTAGATGTTGGGGATTATTATTACTGTCATCATTCAAACTCTTGGACTAAAAATTAATGTAATTTTTGTTATGAATTCTTCCCCAGAAATTGGAGCACAAAGTGCTATTATCACTATATTAAAAGCTATTTAAAGGCATCTTTTGGGACTATGTGATATATAAAAGCAATTTATTGCAAAATCTTGTATAATGCAAATATGCATTCTTACTTTATATACAGCCACAAATGCCTTGATTACAATTAGCATATAATAATTGCAGGATTCATTATGATTCATAGCTATTCCATAACTGATGGAGAATAAACAAAGAAGACAAAAGGCATTTTGTGGAGAAAAGTAATTTTGCTTAATTACAAAGTACATTTTGAACTGCTGGTCTTTACCTTGATACATCATAATAATTTTCTAAGTGTATGTATCCTGATTATGATGAGGGTAATGTTGTACTAGTATGCCAACATTGATTCTGTCATTTCTCCCAGTGATAAATTATCTAATGAACATTGTATGTATTTGTCATGTTAAACCAGGAAAGTAGAATTAGAAGGAAGTGTAAAGATTGTCCAGTCCTCTCATTTTGTAGATTTGGAAACTGAGATTCAGAGAGGTCTAAGTTATAGATAAGAAGTGGTTGACAAGACAGGAGAATACAAGGCTCCTAACTCTCCAACTAGTATACAATAAGGTGTATTTTACAATTAGTTTACAGGTAGATTTAGTGAATTTCTACAAGCAGTTGAGGTATTCAGGCAGGGCTAGAGATTATGAGCCATGTAGAGGCTAGTCCAGGTCAGAATTCACAAAGGCTTTGATGGTGACTATTGATGCAGCATATAAAAAAGATATGTTTGTTAGGTTCCTAAGTTTGCCCTCTGGCCTATGACCTTTCCAGTCCACTAGATACGAAGCCATGCTTCTTTGCACTTATAAGTATAAGATGGTTCAGATCACATTCTTTCTTAATTTTTCTTTTCCTTTCTGTTTTTCTTTCTTAATTTCTTTCTTTATTTCTTTCATTCCTTTTTTTCTCTTTCTTTTTTCTTTCTCTCTTTTCCTTCCCCTGTTCCTTATTTCCTTCCTAGATAGAACGACAGAGACATTCCCTTAAGGGCTATCACTCTATATCTAGTTCCACCTTTCAGAGGAATGATTAGTAGAGAACAGGATAGATTTTCTGACATTCAGAAAGTTGACTATCTTTGACCACCAAGCTAATCACTTTCAAAATTGCAAAAGTTAACTTTTCTGATAGTTTACTGGTGTTTCTTCCTGGAACTTTTACAAAGTATATCACTGGTCTGCTTGTGCATCGTAGGTAGACATAGATTATGGCAATACTGTTTTTAATGTTTGGCATCCTAGAGCTCTACAGCATATTGATCTGTGTCTATGATGGTGGTAAAAAGAAAGGAACTAATAAGCAGCATGATTAGAAACTAAAGTTTGTTATTTAAAGGAGTATTCAGGATAGAGAAAAGCTCATTTTTTAATAATAAAGTTTGAAAAGAAATAGGACTAATTATCCAGCTTGTAGTTGGTATAACAGCAGTGGTATGGTTTAGTGTATAGTGGACATACTCCAGTTACCTTTTAATCTTTGATAGTGGGAAGAAGGTAGGTGTATTATAGTCTAAAATAACTTTAATGGGGAACATGTGGCTCTGAAAGACATCAGAGAGAATTAATTGAGTTTGAAAAGCAACTGTCAGGGTTCCATAACTGGCAATAAAATAGGCTAACTTAATCAGGGAATATATGACTGAAAATTGAAACATATCATTGCTGAAAAGTAGCATATAGTAAATAGAGTACTAGACCTGGAATCAGCAAAATCCTAGCTTAAAATCCCACTTCTGATATTTTCTGTGAACAAGAGCAAGGCACTTGACTTCTGAGTCTTCATCTGTAAAGTTGACAAGATAATGCCTGCAGTGCCTGCCTTACAAAATTGTTATAAGGCTTAGATGAGATAATGTAGGTAAAGGTCTTTGAGTTCCTTAAAATTCCATATCAATGTCATCTATTATTTGTAAATAGGAGATCATCCCACACCTAGAACTTTGGTTGAGCAGGCCCAGAGAGAGAGAGAGAGAGAGAGAATCTGAAACAGATTTACAGGTAGCCATGACTACTAGGCAATCATGGAACACAAGAAATGTCATTGA
Organism: Vombatus ursinus; assembly: GCF_900497805.2. NCBI lineage: Eukaryota > Metazoa > Chordata > Mammalia > Diprotodontia > Vombatidae > Vombatus > Vombatus ursinus. The sequence goes on along the minus strand of NW_020954570.1, from coordinate 4,282,560 downwards.
GAAATCCCAAGTACAACAGCTTTTCTAGCTTCTGTCACTTTCATTCACAGCTTTCCAGGATGTCTTATTGCTAGTCAGGTCATAAAAGTCAGCCTAAAAGACCAGTCTTTCAAAACCAACAGACTTGTTGATCTTGGGCATCAGTAAGCATCAGGATAAGATAGACCTGAGTACATTATGACCAAGTGAAAGGAAATATGCAGAGAAATTCAAGATAAGCAATTAATGTGAATCTTTGTGTTAAATAATGCCAGTTCCTATAATAGGCACTCAACATTAGAAAAATCTGTCAGGCAACAAGTACAAGGTGCCAATGGAGTAAGGTAGTAGTCAACAAAAAGAATAAGATTCTGGCAAGGAAGCAAGAAGTAAGGCCTGTCAACGGGCTCATGTGGATATCCTGGTAGATTGTTGTTGTTTGTCCTTTGTTTTTGAAGAGGATCAATGATATTAGTAAGTGATGTCTTGACTTGCTAGTGAATTGACTTTAAGTGAAACAGAGTTGTACAGTTGTCAGCCTCACTCTCTCTTCTAAAGTTGTCACAGTCCAGTAGCAAGACAAAAGCTAGAACAACTGTTGATGGTCTGAGATGTAGTAGGTGACCTTGCCGTTGTTGATGTCCAATCAAACTCTATACACACTATAGCACCTGCTTCAGCCACCTTCATGGCCACTGGAATAAATTGTTCCCATCTGTCCATTGCACTAGTGGAAGTCTTCACTTGCTTGGGATAGACATACCCCTAACTCAATGACAGGTTTCAGGTCTGTTGGTTATGCTCAACCTAGTTTGACTTGTTTTCAAAGAGTGTTTTACTGGGGTGTGGCTGCAGTGCATGCTTTAGCTTCTTGGAGTCACATGTGAGAGTTGGATGAAGGTGGGCACCAAACATAGATTAGCAGCCTTGAAAAGGCTCAGTAAATCCTTACACTAGAAGTGCTAGTCTGAACACTTGGCAGATGGGAGCAGTATGAAGCAGGGACCATAGGAAATAGATAGAATTTTATGTGGTCAGTGTCAAGGAGATCAGATAAACGGCAGCCAGAATATAGCTACAGAAATGTGAAGAGAGAGAAATATTTCTAGGCCAAAGGTTCTTATGCACCCATTCTTAGAATAATGTTTTTTTAAATGCATAAAATAAGATACATAGGATTACCAAGGAAACCAAAGATGACTGAATATAAAAATATATTTTTATTCTCAAGAAACTTTTTAGACTCCCTAAAATCTCTCCTTAGACCTCATTGGACGGAGGAGAGGTCTATGAACCCAAGATTAAGAATCCCTGCTCTAGGTTCAGAAGGATTGGAATCTAAGCAGGGACTTAAGGCAAAGACTCAAACATAATAGATCATGAGTCTAGTCAAAGTCTATCTATTTAAAGGCACCTGCAGTGAGGAAGACTTAAGTTCAAATACAACCTTAGACACTAGCTATGTGACCCTGGGTGAGTAAATTAATCTCAGTCTTAGTTCTTCAATGATAAAATTGGGATAATAATAGTTTCTACTTCACAGGGTTGTTATGAGGATCAAATAAGATAATATTTGTAAAGCAATTAGCATAGTGCCTGGCACATAGTATATGCTGTATACATGTTTCTTTTCCTTCCCCTTGAGTTATTAGAGAATTAATTAGTAGGTAGAATTTCAGGTACAAGAAAGAAGGACATAGCCTAGCTACTGAACCAGTTCAGATGATCAGAGAAAGACAACTAGGAAGTCTAGCTGAATAGTGAAACACTTGAAGTGTAGACTTACTTATGATTCATGTAACTATGGTCTGCAATGATCATAGAGTAGATCTGAGACTACAGGTGGAGATTAATTGTCCTAATTGTTGAGAATAGAAAAATGTATAGGTAGAGAGCCAGGAAAGTCCTTACAATTTTGCATTGAAGTATTTTTCAAAAAGATGGCTGAGTACAATTTGAATGTAAAATATGTGTTCACAGAGAGCCACATAAGTCAAGTAAGATGTGTAGAAAATAAGGCACAAATCTAGTCAGTCCTGGAAAAGGTCAGCTGCGCAATATGCCCATCAATGTATTACAAAGACTGGGAAGTATGATTCTATTCTCAAAATGATAGTATCCTTTCTTTATCCACATTGGGTTATATACTCCCTGGAGATCCAATTAAATACAGACATACAGCTGCCTGGAGTTGGTTCAGTAGAGGGTCTCTACAACATGAATAGTGATTACACTCATTGCCAATAATCATTATGTGCTATAACTGATTTTCTTCATTAAAAAAAAATACTAGGGTCTTGGCACAGAAGATGGAGGAACTGAGAGACTGGATATCTAGAATTCTTGTTTTTTGTTTATTTTTCTTTTACATCTCTGATTCAAAAGCACTAAATTATTCAATAAGAAGGTCAGGGAACCATAGAGTGTTGGGCCTTTACAGAGAAATAGACATTTTTGAAGTCACAATATTACAGGCAAAGGCCAGAACTACTGACAGTCACTAGTGATAACTTCATTCTTTTTTTTTTTTTGACTACCAAATTCAACAACTTAATCAACAACTATTTGATAGATCAGGTCTTATGCTAGCTGCTCTGTGAGATATAAGAAGTGACACAGCTTAGCCCCCAGGAACTTTTAATATATATTAATAATATTTATTATTATTATTAATTATATATAATATAATTAATATATTAATTAATATTATTAATATATTTAATATATTAATAATGTGGTTGTTACCACAGAAAGGCTGGAAGCAGTTTGGTCAATAATCATAACGAGAACACCAACTTCTTTCCCCTATGAGGCTGCTTATGTGCAGTTTTTGAAGTCAGAGACTCAGGGGTGGGAAACCTGTGGTGGCCTCAAGGCCACATGTATAGCCTTCTAGGTAGTATCTTTGGCGTGGCCTTTTGACTGAGTCCAAGTTTTAAAGAACAAATCCTTTTATTAAGAGTATTTGTTCTATGAATTTTGGATTCGGTCAAAGGGCTACACTTGAGGACCTAGAGGGCCACATGTGTCTTCGAGGCCATGTTCCCCACCCCTGTGTCTTGACCTTTGTGTTGCTATTAGACTGACCTGTGTAGCAGGACATTTTTAAAAGAAGGAGAGGTAAGAGTTTTCTATAACAAAGTAATAAATCTCTGAAGAATCTGGCTATTGAGATGACTTTCTGGGCTTGGGCTTAACGAAAGAGAGAAAGAGAGAAAGAAACAGATGGAGAGACAGAGAGAGACATTGATACATTTAAAAATATATGCAAAACCTAACAAAACAGGATGGGAGAAGAGGCAAGCAACAACCTGTTTTGAAATTAATGTGTCAAATTTACTATATACATTTTTTTCAATCATACACTATAGGAAAGAGATTCATGGCTCTCTATACAATATTCTTTTATGTTCTACACTGCATATAGAAATACTCTTCATTTGGGTTTTTAAGTTAAAAATGAAAAATAATAATTTTATTCACTGAGAATAAAATAATAAATCCAGTTAAGAAAAATGGTCAGATAGCCACATATCATCATAGATCGGCCATATTTTCATTGCCAATGAAATTATATAGGCTCATAGTATTTAAGAATTTGGAGGAATCTTAGAGATTATATACTCTAGCATAATCATTTTATATTACAAAACTGAGGCCCAGAGAAAGTGTGTCTTGATCATGTATATATATATGTATATATATACTAATAGCAGATTCAGGATTCAAACCCAGTTGTTTTTTTTTCTTAATTGTAAGTTTATGCCCCTTCCACTGTAGTAAGTACTGTGAATTTAGAGGACTCTGGGTTCTGAATTCCTGAGATGAAGAAAGCCATTAAACAACAAAACAAAATAAGATAGAAACTTTCTAAAGAAGGGGGAATTTTAATTGGATCTTAGCAGATGAATAGATTTTGGATAAAGTACGTTAAAAAAAAGGGATAAGAATGGCATTCTCAGTGTGGGAATGGCATGAGCTGATAATTTTTCGATTCCCAGGCAGCAATATTCCTGACTGAGTCATAATGAATATATAAAGGCAGTCAATAAGAAAGTATTTATTAAGCCTTTACTATGTGCCAGATACTGTGTTAAGCACTTGTGATAACAGCTAACAGTAAGCATTTTATAGTGCTTTAAATTTTACAAAGCATATTATACATGATAACTCCTTTATTTGATCCTCACTACAACTCTATGAGATAGATGTTATTATTATTCAAATTTACAGATAAAGGAACTAAAACCATGAGCAGGTACTTGACTTGTTTAGGGTGATAAAACTTTTACATTTCTGAAGCAGGATTTGAATTCGGTACTTCCTGACTCAAAGTTCAGCATTTAGCCACCTAGAACCTAACAATAGCCAGAATTTGTATATTACTTTAAGGTTTGCAAAGCACTTTATGTGTATTTCCTTATTTTATCAAAGAGTGCAAAGAAAGGTAGATACAGTGCCATCCCTCAAAGAGTTTAAATGCTAATGAAAGAGATAACACATAAATAATTAGACACGTGTGTGTATATATGTCTATATTTCTGTGTATATGCATATTTACAAATATATATATCACACGTATATGTGTATATACATATAATCTCTGAGGGAAAGGCACTAGCAGCTTAACCACTGGGAAAGGTCTCCTGTAGAATGTGAGATTTGTTCTGTGTCTTGAAGGAAACCAGAAAAACTAATTCCAGGCATAGGGGGAACAGCAAGTGCAAAAGCACAGAGACAGATAATACAGTATTCAGATGGCATAGTGGATAGAATGCCAGACTTGGAGTCAAGAAAACCTGAGTTTGAATTTTGCCTTTGTTTCTTACTATATCTGTAAGACAGGAACCTCAGTCTCAGTTACCCAATTGTAAAATATAGATAATGTACCTATTTCATAGTGTTGCTGTAAGACTTAAATTGTAAAGCACTATATCAATGTTAATTTTTTTATTAAAAAATTAATACTCTGTGCCACAGTCTGTAGTTTAATGGTATTTTCATTTTCCACTGATTCTCTAGTTCTTTTATCTATATGATATCAAATACCTGATTTAACATATTTTCACCGAACTGATCTTTGAACTATAGTAAGTAACTATTACAGCTTTTTGTAGCTCTAGCCCTATTTTTAACCAAAGCTATACTAAGTTAGCTTCAACTGATAGCTGTTTTCCATGTTTTATAAACATTTTGATTGGCTTTTTACAATTCATGGATTTTATAAACTTGTCTGAACCCACTTCTTTCCTCATACACATCAAAGAATATACATTATATCTCTCTATTTCAATGGACCTTTCTATTTTCCAGCCTTCATTGAACTGCTCTGATTATGTCTTTGCCTCCCTTAATTCTTTCATTCTCTCCAGTTAGAGCTTGTTCTACCATTTAAAACAACATTGCTCTCAAAGCAGGAGCACTTCAAATGCTAAATTGAAAGATGGAACAACTTATTTTTAAGTATTGTAACCTTTTCTTTCTGATCTTGCCTCTAGGCTTTTCATATTGACTCTGTCAGAACGATCCATCTTTTCCAGTATAACAGCTATGAATTCTCCATTCCTGAAGGCATCTAATACTTTCTATTTTGTTTAAATTCTTCCTAAGTCACTTAATGTCCAAGTGACAGGCAGTGAATAAACTGCAGATGTGGGTATACGCATTGCTACCATTCATTGCTTCCTAAACTCCAAATCAAGTTGGCATGACTTCATACGTTGAACTTTAAAAGGTGAGAATGACACAAACATACATAGGGTTAAGAGAAGCATAGAAAGATGATAAATTCAATGTGGTGCAGAGCACAAGGATATTAAGCAACAATTTCTGTTTAGAAATTCACAAGATGATAAGGATAATATATAATTGGATTGATTTTGTGTACCCAGATCCCTATTCTTCTAGCATTAATGTAATCAGAGGCAAATAAATACAATAGAAATATTATTGAGTTTTAAATTAAGAGCTCTGTTTGAATCCTATGTCATCAAGCCCCATGCACCCCTACATGATCCTGCAAGCTAGAACTAGGCTCGTGGTTGTGTTAGGATTCATCTCATTTTTTTTACTTCACAACTCCAAGTCTTCGTTTCCAATTAATCTCATCAGAAGCTTGGAATTAACACAAAAGACATTTAATTAAAACATGAAATCAAGGTAAATCAGACAGTGAGTTGAGTAGTAATATTCTTAGCATCCATATGAAATGGTTGCTCCTGTGTGGAATAGATGGAGGTTGATCAGGACAGCCTTTATTAATTGATTTTCCCTCATTCCAAGTGATGAAGTTACAGAAGATAAAGAGCAGGTAACAGAGAAAATACTATGGTAACATCTTAAAATGCAAATTAATTTCTACTTTTTATAGCCTTTTACTAAGTATAAAGAGTTTCTTAGGATAATATTGATGTAATTATGGGGTGGCTAAGCATTGGCTCACTGATGAATCTGTTATTTCCTTAGTGGCCCTTTATAAGGTATCATATACTCTCATGTATTTTTAAACCAGTTGATACTTCTAAGAAGTGAGCTCTGTGAGTTGGGAAATGGTTATTGGTTCCTGGCTATTGCGATTTGAACTACAGAGAAAAGCAGGCCCAGGGACCCCAGCTGAGAAACCTCCCAATAGAAATGTGATGTCCAAAGGAAGCAGCCTAAGTACACTGTAAGAGAAAACAGATCAGACTCCTACACTGTTTGAGATGTAAATTGCCCAGGCCACATGTTCCCCAAATGTGGACCTCTCTAATAGTATACTCTGTGTGTGCTTATTCTTCTCAATGATAATGTGTGGTGTTGGGAATATATGTCCTAGGTTTAAGGGAAAGAGGAAATAATGTTTGTTTGTTTTTTTACTGTTGTTTTTACAATTCCATCCCCAAAAGCTTTTGTGTTGAAGTTACTGTCTCCCAGGTGACTATTGAAAATAGGTAGGGGCTAATAAGCTATAGTTTTGGTAGTGAGGACCTACAGATTAATTTAAATCTGAGATAACTGTGCCCTGGGCAACCTCTTTCTGTAATCTGGAAGAGGGTGCCCAGGAAAGGATATTCCACTTCAAAATATTTCCTTAATTAATCTTGCCTAAATTCTCAAACTATTGCTTGTATTTGGAGCTTTCTGGTGTGTGTGGTCATCTGGCAATTACTGATATTTCTCCATGTAGATGTCTGGGGAACTCAGCTTGGCTAGTACTGGTATTTCTTCATATGGCACTTGCCTGCTGTCATCTGGTCACTACACTACTTGTCTCTTGGCCTATATGCCTTTTCTCTCCACTAACATGTGTCTACTTCTATTACTATATTTCTTCTCAAATGACTTCTTCAGACTTTAAACTTCTGTTTCTACATGTCAATATACTTTAGGCTCATGCACAGCTTTCTTGGAGATATAGTTCTCAGATGTTGATCAAAGGCTTAAGAAAAATAATTCCACTTCAAGTCCATTCCCTTCACCCCCAGTTAGAATACTCATTAGCTTTGTGAAAGAAAGGCATTTCACCTCTCTGAGTCTCCATTTCCTCATTTGGAAAAAAGGAAAAAAAAATAATAGTTTCACTACCTACCTCTTTCTAAGTGCATTTTTAGGGATAATCAAATAACTGTACATGTAGCATGGATTTTCGTTGGCCCTATTGCCAGAGGGCTAGATCTATTAGATTTCTCTCTAGTACTTTGAAGGGGTTGTGGAGATCCCCTTTCCCTTCCATTCACTTAAGACTCTACTAATTATGTTTCCCCTTTTAGGGAACCCAAAAACCATCACTTTAGTTCAACTTAACCATCTAAGAACAGATTAGCTTTCACAAAGAATAATGCTTTAAAAATATAACATTAACATATAAACATTTCCCACAATTCCTCAGGGACATAACCTCCCTGTCTTTCCTCTTCCCTCACACACATATCAACTCAGCATCTAGGGAAGGAAGTAGGTTCATAGATAGTTCAGTTCCTACACAGTTTTAGTTTCACCAAGTTCAAGTCCACACTCTATCAGGCTATTATCCCACACTATTGATCCTTAAAGTTTCCCTCTCAGAATGGCTGAAAAATCCAATATCACATCCTGGGCTCCAAGGTCTCCATGGCTCAAGCTCCCAGGTTAAAAAATACATTTCCTGCAACTACAACTGTAAAGGAAAAAAGAAACAAGGCCAAAACTCCAAGCCCAATTCTCAAGGTTCACATGGTCTAAGGTGAATGGGGGGGTTGGTTCTCAGAATGGATGATGTTCATCCATTTTGTTCGACAAATCTTATGATTAAAAAAAAATATGATAACCCCTTACATTCTGTGAGTGGGGTCCTTCACCTTTAAAAGTGTATTCTGGAAGGAGACCAGTTGTCTTTTAGCAGGTAGCTTTGAAGACATATTTCTTAATAGTCAGTCAATGGAAAAATTTTGCTGCCAACCATGTGCTAGGCCAATGAGGAATATCCATACCTGCACTGGTTCTCCTGTCTCCCAGAGTAGGTAGCAAGCATCTACTATGTTGGCATTGATACTTTAGGTGATCTGAGCTTGAGCCAAACCCCATCAAAAACACTAGAGTTTTGTCTAAGTTCCCTTTATTTCATAAGTGAGGAAACTGGAACCCAGAAAAGTAAAGCAAATGACCCAAGGTCACATGGCTAACAAAGTTCCAAGAGTAAAATTTAGGTTGCACAACTTCCAATCAATCTCCTTCTCTTTCTTTGATATCACGTTGTAATGTGATGATATATTAATGTCCTTTTTCTATAGCCACAGGTAGTATTGTATTTACCTGATTAGATGTATATGTATATTTGGCAACTAGGATTTAACAAATCATATTAGCTTCACTTATATAGTGAGTAAACATGGTAAATATTCCTGAAGGGATTTTTTTTTAATTATAAGATTTGTCACACAAAATGGATAAACATCATACACACACACATAAATGAAAAATATCCTAGGTAGCTTAACTCAACAGCAAACCCATTCTGTTCCTATGGAGCAATAGAACAAAAACTTGCAAATTGTCAGAGCAACAAAGGGATTTCAAAAATTGAAAACTAATCAACGTAAAAAGAGGCTATTTCTTAGGTTAAGCTTCTTTTGTGAGAGGCAGCACTGAATAGCAGGTAGAGAAGTGTTCCAAGAGTCAGTGAACCAGGGTTAAAATCCTATTTCTGGAGGACACAGGTTAAAACAAGAGAGTTATTATGAATGTTTGTATATGTGTGGGTCTTTTCTGCCTATCTTTTAACACTATGGGATACAAACCTAGTCATAGAATCATTTTCTAAGGATATGAAGTTTATTATTTGGGGAGCTATATTTCCAAATGCTCTGAGAGTAAGTTATACTTGTTTATAAGCCTTTTTTTTCCTTTGTGAAATCTTGCATGACAAAATATCTCCTTTAGGTAGTTTCTTGTCTGATCCTGACTATAATTGTTATGTTTTTTTTTAACACTTTATCACTTTTTGCAGGACTTCTTTGATTTGCAAGATCTGGATCTTTAAAATGACATTCTTGAGTGTTTTCTATTTGGGGTTTCATTCAGTAGCGGATCACTGGATTTTCTAGTTCTGCTTTGCCCATTGGCCCTAATGGATCTATATGGTTCTCTTTTATAATTAAATGAAATATGGCATCCAGATTTTTGTTTGGTCATGATTTTCAGAGTGACTATAATTCCTAAGTTCTCTCCCCTCAACCTGTTTTCCAGGTCAGTTATTTTTTTTATAGGAGAAAACTTCCATTTTTTTCATTTTTTGATTATTCTACCATTTCTTGCCTCATGAAGTAATTGAGTTCTTATTATTCCAATTTATTTTTGAAAGAGTCCATTAATTTGGTAAGGTTAGGCACATTCTCTTTCAAGCTATTTATTCTTCTTCCATTTTTCCATGAAGTTGTATGAGAAAATGGATAAAACTCTACACAGGAAGACAGAAAGGTCTGATTTCATACTCTGCCTCAGATATTTACTAGCTGTATTACCTTAGAGAAGTCTTTTACTTTTCTGTGTCTAATTTTTTCTCATCTTTAAAATGGAGGGGTAGAACCAGATGACCCATAAGGTTTGTTTTAAATCAAATTTTATTTTCTTTTTTCTCTCGCTTCATTTCTCCCAACCACTCTTGCAGTTTGATTCTGCTTGTATTTGTTGCAGTTACCTTTTTTTTCTCTTTGTACCTTTTTGGCTTCTCTTGGTTCATACATTTTCTTTATTATGTTTTGTATTTTCTCCTATTTATTCATATGTTTAGTTTATATTGGGATCTTATGCTAGCTTGTCTAGTCTCAGAGGTGTCAATTATGATCTGTTTTATCCTGTTGTCTCTGTAAACTGGATGCTACTTCCATTCAGGATGAGGTAACTCTGGTAATTGGCCCTACCCACTGCCTCCAACCTTGGTTTCTAAATCCTGGTGGTCTATTATGGTTACTGATCTCAGCCCATTTCTGTCTTCTTCTTCTTGCACAATCTCCTAAGAGGAGTTTCTTTTTCCTCATCTTCTATTGCTGTACTAAGAAGACCAGGTGGTAGACACAAATACAATGAATGAAATTATGCCTTCTGACAAGGAGCTAGGCATGCAGAGAGTGGGGGAGTGAACTTTATAATTAGGCTATCCACAAAGACAAGGGTGATCATTACAAGCTTTGGTGGAGGGAATATTGACACCAATGAATTCATGGATTCTTGAAATATGAAGATTTGAAATACTAATTGTTTTTTATTTGCTTTTTTGGGGGGAGGGTGGAAAGGGAGTCAGAAAATGTTTTTATTTATTATGGTCCTATACCACAGCCTTAAAAAAGTTATTATATAGAAAACTAATAAATTATCATGAGAGGCCAAAAGATTTGGTGGAAACAAAGAATTTACTTGGTTCAGTCTAAAAGCAGACAATGGTAACAACAATAAAAACCTCTTAGACAAGTGAAAATAGCCAAAGCTAAAGATGTTGAGAATAATAAGATTAGTTAAAAAAAAAACCTTAACAAAACAATAACAACAAAAACTTTTAAACATGACTCATTTTATCTGCTCATTCTGAATAAAGATTGCATACTTAAATTATTTTTAAAATTGACTCTGGGTCCTATAAATATTGCCTATTCACATATTGGCAAAATTTAGTATCATGAGCCATGTATTCAAAACCAATCAGAACAAATGAGAACCATATATTCTAATCCATAAAAATTAACCTCATATAATTATTTTTAGTGTTATTAATGTTATAATAATATTTGAGTACTCTGTGTTCAGTATCTTCCACAATATATTATAAAAGACCTTTTTTTTTCCTAGAAGGAGGTATACTTTGGTTTTGATTAACAATTTTAATTATTTTACACTACATCTAAATAATTTTAGAGACTTTATAGTTTGAAATAATATCACATAGTAAAAATTTTACATTTTCAAAATGTAAGCACCAGAGATACCATTTTGTTCTTTAGGAACTGAAGGCATACACACAAACATATCAAATGCTTAAGATTTAAAGTATTTCAAATAAATTTATATATATATGTCACAACAAAAAAAAATACTGAGGCAATTTCTATACAGTATTTTGAAAAGCATACTGGATTAGGTATTAAAAGACATAGTTTCTAATTTTACTTTTGGTCACTTGGGCAAATCTCTTAACTCTTCAAATATTTCTCCTCTCTGGTTCTGGTTTCTCATCACATAAATGAAGGAGTTGGACTAAATGATTTCTAAGGTCCCCCAAATCATGACTTTTCAAAAAATTTGAAATAATAGGTCTGTAAAGAACAGTTATAGAAGTATAAATGATACAAAATTTGATTAATATTAACTTAAAGATACGACTGCTCATCCATTACCAACTATAATCTTCCCAGTAAGATGAAAGACCACAAGTTCTTTCCATCCACCTACCAGTTCATCCTAATGTATTTCAGTCCTTTCCATACACCTTGCCACTATGCTCATCATATCCTTAGACCATGTCATCTGACCCTAGTGACTCCTTGTCTTTGAAAAAGGAATCCTTAGGATTTCTTTCCATCTTCTATACAAATGACCTACCCACCAGATTTTAATCTATTTGAGATAGTAACTGTTTCATTTTGTGCATGTATGTGTGTGTGTGGGGGGGGGGACACACCCAGTATTCAACACAGAACTAGGTACATTATGGGCACTAGAAAAAAATGTGATTTTATTATGCATTCATTGATCACCTTTCCCTGATGGACATGTGGGATTCTCTGAAATTTTATGACACCCTTCTTCTTGAGAACAATGTGGTATGAAGGAAGCTGCATTGTCTCCTGTTCAGTCATGGCAGCTGAGAGCATATTGCCAACTCTATCACTTTGTATTTACTCTTGTCTCATCTTGGGTGAATGTATGTTCTCAAATAAAATGTCCAGGAAATCTTGTGAATTATAGAGATTTGAAAGTCTCGTCAGTAGTAAGAGCTGATTGACTGTGGTAGTTGAGAAGTCCATAGGAGTGGCCATGACTAGTGGCAAATGAAATATCTCTAAAAGAAGTGGAGAGACTCATCAATGGCAAACAGATGAAGAGCACAAGAGGAAAGGTCACGTCAAGGAGCATGATCCTGCATGGCAGAGAGAAGTTCCAGCCATAGAATCTTGAAAGACTTCAACCCTTGAAGCTCATCAAAGAATAATACCTAAAGAAATTGCATGGGAGAAAAAGACTTCCAGACCCAGAAATTGAGAGGTACTCCTTTGTCACACATGATCCCTATATTTGTGCATCACAACCATTGTGTTTTAAATTTGAGGTGACTATTTTCATAAATCTTTTACATATTTATGGAAGAGTGCTTCTCAACTCTTCAGGAAATACTTTATGCTATTATTGCTACATCATCATTGGTTTTTTTTTTTTGTGTTGTTACTTTTATTGCTCAGTTGTTCAGTCATGTCTGACTCTTCATGACATTGTGAACCATAGCACTCTCCATGTGGTTTTCTTGGCAATTATACTGGAGTAATTTACCATTTCCTTCTCCCATGGATTAAGGCTAATAGGGGTTAAGTGACTAGTGACTAGCCCAGGATTACACAACCAGTAAATATCTGAGGCCAGATTTGAACTCAGATCTTCTTGACTCTAGGACTATTTCTCTATCTAGTTGAGCAATCTAGCTACCATTGCTACCCTATCTTAGTAAATACCTATTCTAAAGCTAATTAAGTCTAGTCAGCTGATTGCTAATGAAAGTATAGCAGTGGGAAGAATAGTACTAGAAGCCCCAAATCTCAGAACCCAACAAATAGGAGTTAGCCATGCTCTGAGAGCCCCAACCAGTGAGTGAATGTGAGTTGGGTAAGTTCTATATTGCCAATATAACAACTTGTCTAAATTTTACAGCTGCAAACTCTCCTAGATCCCTCAATGTAACTAGACATGAGATTGATTTGAACCCAGGAGTTTTAAAAAATGCATAGTTTGAGTTGGCTTAGTTTCCCATGGCTTCTCTCCTTCAAGAAGATAAAGAAGTGCCCAACAGTAGTCCATTCACACTTCTAGTAGGGACACTCTTTAGATAAGAACAGAAAAATTTCAATCAAGACTTTGACTCATCCCAAGGTATGTGGTCTGAGATATGGTATGTACTAGAATGCAGTTTCTCCCATTCTCAGCTGTCTGATTACTGGAAGGTGTATCTGATTACTTTTGTCTCAGCTAGCCCATTGAGAATAACAACAGCTAACATTTATCTAATATTTATACAGAAGGGAGATGACAAAGCAGATAGAATGTTAGGCCTAGAGTTAGCAAGACTTGAATTCAAATCCAGCCTCAGACATGGCAAGTAATTGAAACTTTATTTGCCTAAACTTCCTCATCTATAAAATGGGTATAATACTAGCACCTACCTCCCAAAATTGTTGTGAGGATAAATGATATGCTATTTGCAAAAAAACTATACACAGTATTGGCACAAGTTAAGTATTACCCATTATTATTGTTATTAATTATTATTATCATTATTATCATTATTGCTTTAATATTTGCAAAGTACTCATAACAACCCTGGGGAATAGATACTCTTACTCTCCACCATTTACAGATGAGGAAACTGAGATTCAATTTGCTTTCACCTAGCTGCCTTGGGGTTACTAGACAGAATAGCAAGACTTTGCAAGAAGTTTTCACCACTTGCATTATGCAACCTTCAAATCTTGACACCTCTGTCTGGAAGCCATATCAACATACTTTACTCACTTCCTCTTTTGTTCCCAAAGCAAAGTAAGGAAAAGTAGGAAGAGTGAGACAGTGAGGAAAAGAGAAACTATTATACCTCATGCTACTACAGATTGCCAGATGCAGCATAGATTTCTTTCTTAAACTAATAATAGTTTATATTGATAGAAATACTTCAGAATTTTTCTTTTTTTAAAGAATAATTTTATGATTAAGAAATCATTCACATTTTTCTTTACAAATTACCTTTCTATTGTATTTTTTCCTCAGTTTTAATCTTCACTAAAATATATATAAAATTAGTAGTTTAATTTTGTGCCAAACATATTCATATGCATTTGAAATATATTCATATAAAGGGAGCAATACAATGCTAATGTGTTTGAAATTCATGGTAGATGGTGCCTCTTAAATAGCTGGATACTCATGTTTTAAACAAAATACTCAAAGAGCATATGTCCTTTAAAGTCTAATAAAGTCGAAAACCATTTATTAAGCACCTGATAGGATAGAAAGAAAGGCAAAAAAAATAGTTTTCACTCTCAAGGAGCTCAACTATGTACAAACAAGTTATACACAGGATTAATTAGACTTTAGTCAGTAATATCAGGGAAAAGATATTCAGCAAAGGTACAGTATTGATTCAATTAGCTGAGGTTCTCCTCCCCTCCACATTTGCCATAATAACTTGCTTAGTCAAATAGGTGTATTTTCTCTTATGGTGGTGTAATGTCTGTCAAACTTCAAGAGCATTAGTTCGTCATGAACAGACTCTTCATGATGCCCAGAAGCTCCTCATGGGCTTTTATGCCATTGACAACCAAGAAACACTATCAATTCTTTGAGTTTGAGTTGGTCGGTCAGTCAACAGGTATTTATTAAATGTGTATTACATGCCAGGCATGATATTAGTACTGGAGATACAAAGAAAGACAAAAACACAGTTGCTGTCCTCAGTGGACTGTCATTCTAATGGCCTAGACAGCAGCATAAATAGTAAAGATGATTTCTTTGCCTTTTTAGGTAAAAACTAGCCTTTGTAGCAGGGACCTTCCAGTCTTCTTAGGTCATTTGCCATGCAGTTCTAGTTGACCAAGAGGCTTAATATCATGGATTCCAACCAGATTAGAAGTTGAATTTTCTTTTTGCACAATTTGTGTTACTATAAACTCCCCTTCAAAAAATACACACAGATGTAATAAACCCCAAATAACCTCTTACAAGGCATAATAACACAAGAAAATGAGAGTCCTGTACTCCTGCTAAGGGTCCATGATGCAAAAAGTGAGTGCAGCCAAAAGACATCATTTCACCTTTAGATCTCCAAGGAGTAGAATATGTGCAACAGTTACTTTGCAGTGAAAGAAGCAAAGAAAGAAATTGAGCTGAGACTTTAAAGTGTAGCAATGGTTGCCCCATCAAATAGGAAATAACAAAAGAAGTTGATCTTTACAAGTTTTGTTGTTGCTTGTGAGTTGTTTTTGTGTGTGTGTTTGTGTGCGCGCACATGGGTGCCTACACATTGCTTTGAGGATAGGAAGACAAAGGAATAGTCCTGAAAATAAGTGAGAACGTATCAAAATCATACAGTTAGCTTTTAATGTAGGCAATTTTATTGTTTATTTTTCATTTGGAAGAGGGCCAATAACATCATGGGATGACGTCTTACGTGTAAATTAGATTTAAGTGAGATAGATATTTGTCAATTTCACTCTTTCTTTCATAGACATGGAAGCAAAACAAAAGTCAGAATGACTGCTAATAGCCTAGGATGCAGCAGATGACATTGGTGTCTGATATTTGACCAAGTTGTAAGAGCTCCCCAGAGCTTGCTTCAACTACCTTCATGACTATTGGAACAAATTGTTCTTATCTGCCCATTCTTCAGGCAGAAATCTTCACATACTTTGGAAGGACAGTCTCCTAATTCACTGATGGGTATGATCCTGTTGGTTACCCATTGGCTGAGTAAACTGTTGTTTACTATATTACATGTGTAATAACCTACCAAAAACTAAGCAAGCTATCAAAAAAGTAAAAACAAACTATGCACATGTCACAAAATGAAAAGGCTTCCTTAGCTGGTAATAGCCTGGGAGTCTCATTTAATTTTCTGGTGGTAACCAATGGTATTTAGAAAAAAGGGCAGCAAGATAGTGGAGAGTGGTCAGATAGTTGCCTAATCTCTCCCCATTTTCCCTCAGGAACAACATTAAATCCAGGCTCTAAAGGAATTCTGGACTGACAGAATCCACAAAAAGACACAGTGAAATAATTTTCACTGTCAAGATAACTTAAAAGGAACTCAGGAAAGGTCTGTCTCATTTGGGTAAAAAGGGAATGCAGTCGAATGCAGGCAGTGTAGGGACAAGCCATGGGGAGGCTTTTAGCCACACTGAAGATCAGCAACCAAGACCTCATCATCTTGTCTCAGCAGGTCAGTGGCACTGCAAGTCAACTATGAGACCTATAGGCCCAGCAATCAGGCAAACAGCAATCAGTCCTGGAACCCAGGACATAACAGGCATGACTAGGCCAGGTCACCCAAGCACACTGGGAAAGTTGCCAGCCATGAAAACCATAGTGTAGAAAACCAGTGACCAGGCCCTTGGCCTTCAATGCAAGAAGCTTGGTACAGTGCCAACCTGCACTCCAGAAGTACTCCTCAACTTTAAAATAATAAGCAAAAACAAAAAGAGCTTTGACCATAGAAAGCCATAATAGTGACAGGGAAAATCAAAACACAAACTCAGAAGAGGACAATAATGTCAAATTTCCTACATGTGAAACCTTAAACAAGAATATGAATTGGTCTGAAGCCCAAAAAGTCCTCTTGGAAGAGCACAAAAAGGATTTTAAAAATCAAGTAAAAGAGGTAGGAAAAAATTGGAAAAAGAAATGAGAGTTACACAAAAGAACTATGAAAAAAACAGTTTGAAAAAGGAAGTATAAAAATTGACTAAAGAAAACAACTTCTCAAAAAAGAGAATTGACTAAATTGGAGGAAAAATCCACTGGAGAAAACAACTCCTTAAAAAACAACTCCTTAAAAAACAACTCCTGTCTCATTTGGGTAAAAAGTAAAATTGGCCAAATGGAAAATGAGGTACAAAAGCTAACTAAATGATTCCTGGGGCGGAGCCAAGATGGTGGAGCAAAAGCAGTGACTTGCTTAAGCTCTCCCCCAAACCCCACCAAATTCATGTAAAAATGGCTCTAAACAAATTCTAGAGCAGCAGAACCCACAAAAAGAGTGAAACAAATTTCTAGCCCAAGACTACCTGGATGGTTGATTGGAAAAGTTTATTGCACCAGACTGAGAGAGGAGCACAGTTCAGTGTGGGCCATGCAGGCAAAGAATAGGCCTCAGGAAACCTGGAGCAGTCCTCAGAGGATTGAATCAAGGCGAGCTGTGGCAGTTTCCAGACTTCTCAACCCACAAACACCAAAGACAACTTAGAAGGTCAGTTGGAAAGATCTGTCAGACCTCAGTGAGAGGAGCTTGGTCACAGCCTGAGTCCCTGCACAGCCCCAGGGCAGTGGCTGCTTTTAGAGCTCCTACCTGACTGATGGAGAAGGAATTGAGTGGCGGATCAGAGGGGAGTTGCAAGGATCCCTTTGCTGATGCTGAGGCAGAATTATCTTGCTTTGCCAGTGCTTAGACCTGGGTCACAGTTCTGGGTGGCAGTCCTGGGGCAAAGAGGAGTATTGGTGTGGTAGAGCTTGTAGTGGCAGTGGAGAGGGAATCTTCCTCACAGTTCTAAGGCAGAAAAGAGTGCTAGTGGTCACTTATAGAACAGAGCCCAGGCCCAGAAAGGAGTAAACACCTCGTCCTTGATCATACCACCTTGGAAGAACAGAAAATTTACAGTTCCCTAGAAGTACCTCTGAAAACAGCTGCACAAAAACCCCAAAACTCAGGACAGTACATCCTCCATGTTGGAAGCAGACCCCTATCTTAACAAAGAGTTTAAAACTCAAGTAATTGACTGGGATCATGAGCAAACAGTGCAAGAAAGTCAGACCATAGAAGCTTACTTTGGTGACAAAGAAGATTGAAACATACAAACAGAAGAACACAACAAAGTCGAAGCTCCTACATCCAAAGCCTCCAAGAAAAATATGAATCAGTCCCAGGCCATGGAAGAGCTCAAAAAGAATTTTGAGAAGCAAATAAGAGAAGTAGAGGAAAAACGGGAAGAAAAATGAGAGTGGTGCAGGAAAATCATGAAAAACAAGTCAACAGCTTGCTAAAGGAGACCTAAAAAAAAATACTGAAACAAATAACACTTTAGAAAAGAGCCTAAACCAAGTGGCAAAAGAGGTCTAAAAAGCCAATGAGGAGAAGAATGCCTTCAAAAGCAGAACTGTCCAAATGGAAAAGAAAGTCCAAAAGCTCACTAAAGAAAATACTTCCTTAAAAATTAGAAAGGAGAAAATGGAAGCTAATGACTTTATAAGAAATCAAGAAATTGTAAAACAAAAATGAAAAAAATAAAAAAAAATAGAACATAATGTGAAATATCTCATTGGAAAAACAACTGACCTGGAAAATAGATCCAGGAGAGATAATTTAAAATTGTTGGGCTATCTGAAAGCCATGATCAAAAAAAGAACCTAGATATCATCTTTCAAGAAATTATCAAGGAAAACTGTCCTGATATTCTTGAACTAGATGGTAAAATAGAAACTGAAAGAATCCATCAATCACCTCCTGAAAGAGATCCCCAAAGAAAAACTCCTAGGAATGTTAGAACCGAATTGCAGAGTTCACAGGTGATGGAGAAAATATTGCTGGCAGCCAGAAAGAAAAAATTCAAGTACTGTGGAAACACAATCAGAATAATGTAAGATTTAGCAGCTTTTACATTAAGGGACTGGAGGACACGGAATATAATATTCTGGAGGTCAAAGGACATAGGATTACAACCAAGAATCACCTACCTAGCAAAACTGAGTTTAATCCTTCAGGACAAAAATGGACATTCAGTGAAATATAGGACTTTCAAGCATTTTTGATGAAAAGAACAGTGCTAAATAAAAATTTCACTTTCAAATACAAGAATCAAGAGATTTATGAAAAGGTAAACAGAAAAGAGAAATCATAAAGGACTTATTAAGGTTGAAATATTTACATTCTTACATGGAAAGATGATATTTGTAACTTATGAGACCTTTGTGAGTATTAGGGTAGTTGGAGGGAAAAAATTATATGTATGTAGATAGATAGATAGATAGATAGACACATAGATACATAGATAAATCAATGGATAGAGAGCACAGGGTGAGTTGAAGATGAAGGGGTGATATCTAAAAATAAAATTAAGACGTGAGAGAGGATTATACTGGAAGAAGGGGAAAGGGAGAGGTAGAATGGGGTAAATTATCCCACATAAAACAGATAAGGAAAAACTTTTACAGTGGAAGGGACACTGTGAGAGGGAATAAGTGAGTCTTATTCTCACTGGATTTGGCTTAAGGAGGGAATAACATGCTCAGTTGGGTGTGGAAATTTATCTTACCCTACAGGAAAATAGGGGGTAAGAGAATAAGAGAGTGGGGGTGGGGAGGATGATAGAAGGGAGGGCAAATTAGGGAGTGGAGTAATCAGAAGGAAACACTTCTGAGGAGGAAAAGGTTTGAAAGGGAGAATTGACTGCCTGGTTTGGGGTAAGATAGGATGAAAGGAAATATAGTTAGTTTTTCACAACATGACTACTACAGAAGTGTTTGGCATGACTACACATGTATAATCTGTATTGAGTTACCTGCCTTCTCAATAAGGGTGGGTAAGGAGGAAGAAAGGGAGAAAATTTGGAACTCAAAGCTTTAAAAATAAATGTTAAAAATTGTTTTCACATACAACTGGGAAATTAGATATACAGGTACAGGGGTATAGAAATCTCTCCTGCCCTACAGGAAGATAGAAGATGAAGGAGATAATAGAAGGTGGGTCATAGGAGGGAAAGCAGATTAGGGGAAGGGGTATTCAGAATGCATGCTGTCTTCAGGTGGGGGTAGGAGTGATATGGGGAAAAAATTTTGGAACTCATAATCTTGTGGAAGTGAATTAATTTATTAAAATAAATAAATAAGAAATACAGTACAACTTACAAGCAAAAAGAAAAAGAAAATGATTTCTTAAAAATTAGAATTGGGCATGTGGAAGCTAATCAAGACATCAAGAATCAGCCAAACAAAATCAACAGAATAAAAAAATAGAAGAAAATGTAAAATACTTCATTGGAAAAACAACTAACTGGGAAAATAGATCCAGGAGAGATAATTTAAGAATTACTGAACTACCTGAAAGCAATGATCAATCAATCAATCAATCAATCAATCAATGAAAGACCCTGAACAGCATATTTTGAAAAACTATCAGGAAAACTGCTTTGATATCTTAGAACCAGAGGGTAAAATAATTATTGAAAAAAATCCACCAATCACCTCCTTAAAGAGATCTCAAAGTGAAAATTCCAAAGCATGTTTTAGTGAAATTACTATCAGGTCAAGGAGAAAATACTGCAAACAACCAGAAAGAAAAGAAAAATCAAATATAAAGGAGCCACATTCAGAATTAAACAAGACTACATTAGAGAATCAGAGGGCTTGGAATATTATATACTGGAAGGATAAGGAGCTTGGACTAGATCCAAGAATCAACTACCCAGCACAATTGAGAATAATCTTTCAGGGGAAAAGATGGACACTTAATTAAATATGGGACTTTCAAACTTTCCTGATGAGAAGTCTAAAACTGATCAGAAAATTTGATCTTCAAATACAAGACTCAAGAGAACCATCAGAAGTTAAAGAAAAACAAAACAAAGCATGATATTTAATAAGGTTAATTTAATAAAGTTAAACTGTTTACATCCTTAGACGAAACAAGATAAAACTTGTAACTCTTAAGAACTGTATCTCTATCAGGGCAGTTAGAAGGAATATACTTAGAGGATGTGGGTATAAGTTAACTTTAGTGTGATAATTTTTAAAAAATAAAGGGTGAAAAAAAGATTGCACTGGAAGAAGAGGAAAGGGGAAGGAAGAATAGGGTAAATTATATCACATGAAGAGGCATGAAAGATATGTTACAGTTGAGGGGGAAAAGAGGGTAAGCATTGTTTGAATTTTGCTCTCATCAGATTTGGCTCAAAGAGGGAATAACATATATATTCAATTAGATAAAGAAATCTATCTTACTTTATAGGGAAGTAGGAGGGGAAGGGGGAAAAAGGCGGGGAGTGATAGAATGGAGAGTAGCTTGAAGGAAGTAATGCTCAGAAGTAAAACACTGATGAGGAGGGACAAGGTAAAAGGAGAGAGAGAGAGAGTTAGAGAAAGACAGACAGGCAGACAGACAGACAGAGATAAAAAGGGGGAGGGGAATAGAATGGAGAGAAATACACAATTAGTAATCATAACTGTAAATGTAAATGGAATGAACTCTCATAAAACAGAAGTGGATGGCAGAGTGGATCAAAAAATTGAATCCTACAATATGTCATTTATGAGAAAACCATTTGAAGCAGAGAGAGACAAACAGAATAAAGGTAAAAGACTGGAGCCAGACATGTGCTTCAACTAAAGTAAAAAACAAAACAAACAAACAGACAAACAACAACAACATAAAGGGGGTAGCAATCCTGATTTCAAAGAAAAGAAAGACAAAAATAGATCAAATCAAAAGAGAGAAGGAAAGAAACTACATCTTGCTAAATGGTACAATAGACAAGGAAGTAATATAAATATTAAACATATGTGCAACAAGTGGTGTAGCATATAAATTCTTAGAGAAGTGAGTCAAAGAAAGAAAGAGACAGCAAAACTATATTAGTGGGATATCTCAACATCTCCCTCTCAAAACTAGTCAAATCTGACCACAAAATAAACAAGAAAGAAGTTAAGGAGGAAAATCAAATTTTAGAAAGTTAAGCGTGATAAACCTCTAGAGAAAACTGAATGGGGATAAAAAGAAATATACCTTTTTCTTAGTGGTACATGTCAACTACACAAAAAATGACCATGTATTATGGCAAAAAACACTCACAATCAAATGCAGAAAGGCAGAAATATTAAATACATCCTTTTCAGATCATGCTGTAATAAAAATTACATGCAACAAAGTCCATGGAAAGATGGATTAAAAACTAATTGGCAACTCAATAATCTAATGCTAAAAAATGAGTGAGTCAAGCAACAAATCATAGAAATTATCAATAATATTGTCAGAGAATGAAAATAATGAGAAACATACCAAAATTTAAGGGATGCAGACAAAGCAGTACTTATGGGAAATTTTATATCTCTAGCTTACGTGAAAAAAAATAGAGAAAGATGAGATCAATGAATTTTGCATGCAACTAAAAAAAAAAACCTAGAAAAAGAACAAATTAAAAATCCTCAATTAAACACCTTATTAGAAATTCTGAAAATCAAAGAAGAGATTAATAAAATTGAAAGTAAGAAAAGTATTGAACTATTAAATAATATTGACTTAGTTTTATGAAAACAAAATAATAAAATATATACAACATTGGTTAATTTGATTAAAAATGAGAAAGAAGAAAACCGAATTACCAATATCAAAAATTAAGGGAGTGAATTCACTGTCAATGAAGAAGAAATTAAAGGAATAATTAGGAGCCATTTTGCCAATTGTATGGCAATAGATCTAATAATCTAAGTGAAATGGATGAATATTTTTTAAAAAGTAGTAAATTGCCAAGATTAGCAGAAGAGGAAATAAAACACTTAACCCTATTTTCAAAAAAAGAAATTGAATAAGCCATCAATGAACTACCTAAGAAAATATCTCCAAGGCCAGAAGGATTTATAAACGAATTCTACCAAACATTTAAAGAACAAATACTTCCAATATTATATAAATTATTTGCAAAAATGGGCAAAAATGAGTCCTGACAATCTCTTTTTATGACATAAATATGGCACTGATACCTAAACCAGAAAGAGCCCAAACAGAGAAAGAAAATTATAGACCAATTTCTTTAATAAATATTGATGCAAAAATTTTAAATAAGATATCAGCAAAGAGATTACAGCAATTTATTGCAAAGATAATACACTATGACTAGGTGGGATTTATACCAGGAATGCAGGGGTGAATCAATATTAGGAAAACTATTAATATTATTCACCATATCAATAATAAAGTTAAAAAAGTCATGATTTTCTCAATAGATGAAGAAAAAGCTTTTGACAAAACACAGCATACATTCTTATTAAAAACATTAGAGAGCATAGGAATAAATGGAGCTTTTCTTAAAATGGTAAGTAATATCTATCTAAAGCCATCAGCAAGCATTTTCTGTAATGGGGATAATGTAGAAACCTTCCTAATGAGATCATGTGTGAAAAAAAGAATGCCCATTGTCACCTCTATTATTCCAAATTGTATTGAAAATGTTACCTTTAACAAGAAGAGAAGAAAATATATATTGAAGGAATTGTAATAGGCAAAGAAGAAACAAAACTATTACTCTTTGCAGATGATACAATGGTATACTTGGAGAATACTAGATAATCAACTAAAACTACTTGAAATACTTAACAACTTTAGCAACGTTGCAGGATATATAATCAACCCACATAAATCATTGTCATTTCTATATACTACTAACAAGGCCCAACAGCAGGAGATAGAAGGAGAAATTCAATTTAAAATAACTGTGGACAATATAAAATATTTGGGAGTATACCTGTCAAGACAAACCCAGGAACTGCATGAAAACAATTACAAAACACTTCACACAAAAAAAAGTCAGGTCCTAATGACTGGAAATATATCAGTTGCTCATGGGTAGGTCAAGCTAATATAATAAAAATGACAATTCTACCTAAATTAATTTACTTATTCCATGCCATATCAATCAAATTACCAAAAATATTTTATAGAGTAAGAAAAAATAATAACAAAATTCATCTGGAAATAGAAAAGGTTCAGAAATATCACAGGAATTAATGAAAAGAAATGCAAGGGAAGGTGGCCTAGCCTTACCATCTCTAAAACCAGCTGTAAAGTGGCAATCATCAAAACTATTTTGTACTGGCTGAGAAATAGTGTGGTGGATCAGTGGAATCATTAAAGTATGTAAGATGCAGTACTCAATGACTATAGTAATCTACTGTTTCATAAACCCAAAGATTCCAGCTTCTGGGATAAGAAATCACTATTTGACAAAAGCTGCTGGGAAAACTGATAATAATATGGCAGAAACTAGGCATAGATCAACATCTTACACCATATACCAAGATAAGGTCAAAATACGTACATGATTTAGACAAAAAGGGTGATACCATAAATAAATTAGGAGAGCAAAGAATAGTTTACTCTCAATTGGGGAATGGCTGAACAAGTTGTGGTCTATGAATGTAATGGAATGCTACTGTGGTATAAGAAATGAGCAGGTATATTTCAGAAAAACCTAGAAAGACTTACCTGAACTGATACTGAGTGAAATGAGTGGAATGAGGATAATATTTTACATAGCAACAGTAAAATTGTGTGATGACCAACTTTGATGGACTACTTGTCAAATCTGTGGAGAACAGAAAAATTTATGACTAAACAAGAGATAGGGAACATCATGAAATGCAAAATTAATAATTTTGCTTAAATTAAAAAGGTTTTACACATACAAAACCAATGCAACCAAGATTAGAAGGAAAGCAGAAAGCTGGAAAGCAATTTTATGGCAGCTTGTTTGTTTGTTTGTTTGTTTTCCTGATAAAGGCCTCATACTTCAAATATATAGAGAACTGAGTCAAATCTATAAGAACACAAAACATTCCCCAATTCATAAATGGTCACAGGATATGAGCAGGCAGTTTTCAGAGGAAGAAATTAAAGCTATCTGTAATCATGTGAAAAAATGCTCTAAAATTATTGATTAAGGAAATGCAAATTAAAACAACTCTATGGTACCACTTCACATCTATCAGATTGACTAATATGACAGAAAGGGAAAATGATAAATATTGGAGAAGATGCAGGAAATTGGGCACAGATCCATTTTTGGTGGAGTTGTGAACCAATCTAACCATTCTGGAGAGTAATTTGAACTATGCCCAAAGGGATATAAAATTGTGCATACTCTTTGATCCAGCAACGTCACTGCTATGTCTATATCCCAAAGAGATCATAAAAAATGGTAAAGGACCCACATATACAAAAATATTTGTAGTAGTTCTTTTTGTGGTTTC
Source organism: Vombatus ursinus (assembly GCF_900497805.2). NCBI lineage: Eukaryota > Metazoa > Chordata > Mammalia > Diprotodontia > Vombatidae > Vombatus > Vombatus ursinus. Next base: position 4,257,147 of record NW_020954570.1, on the reverse strand, counting down.
AAAGAATTAGAACTTGATGGGATGCCCATCAATTGGGGGATGGCTGAACAAATTGTGATATATGAATGTAATGGGATACTTTGTGTTATAAGAAACGATGAGTAGTTGGATTTCAGAAAACCCTGGAAAGACTTACATGAACTAACACTGAGTGAAGTGAGCAGAACCAGAAGAACACTGTAAATAATAACAGCAATATTGAATGATGATCAACTAAAATTGACATAGTTCTTCTCAGTAGTATAATGATCCAAGGCAATTCCAAAAGGCTCATGACAGAAAATGGTATCCACATACAGAGAAAGAGCTATGGAGTATGAATGCAGATTGAAGAATACTATTTTCACCTTTTTTTTTTTGCTTTTTTTTTTACTTTTCCCTTTTGTTCTATTTCTTTTCTTACAACATGACTAATGTGGTAATATGTTTATATGATTGTACATGTATAACCTATATCAGATTGCTTAACATGTTGAGAGGGCAAGTTGGGAGGGAGGGAGGAAGAAAAATTTTGGAACTCAAAATCTTATTAAAATGACTGTTGAAAATCATCTTTACATGTAAATAGAAACAAAATGCTAGTTAGAAAAAAAAGAAAAGGAATAGAATGTTTTCCTCAGGAGATATAAATAAGTCTCACCATCTATTATTCTGGGTATCTTTGGGTAACTTTTGCTTTGTTTCCAAGATCCAAAGGTGATGACAGTTTTAATATACTCACCAAACTCTTCGTTTTTACTTTGATAATATAATTTCTTTTATTTGTTGAAAGTTTTCCATCCCAAATCTTGGTTTTAAGTCATTTGAGCAGGGTTTTTTGTTTGTTTGTTTTATGTCATGTACCTTTCTGTCTCCTTTAGAAATCAAAGCAGAGTAGTTTTGGAGGAATTGTTAACAACAGTAGAGAAAAACAGCACCCATAGACATGAGAACTGTGTTAGGGTGACCACAAAAGAGAAACAGAGACTAGTAGGTCACATGAACATAAGAATCAGAGGTGAAGGGAGTTGGCTATTTATATGAAAAGAGAGAGGTGAACGGAACAAGTCATGTGAATTATCTACACCAGAGAAATAAAATAGCTTTTCTGTCAGTGAGCTTACTGTGTCCTATGAGTTTGTTTTGAACTGAAAGATTGAAAGAGAGATGCTTCTTTCAGGTTCAAACCCTTCACTGACCTTTCAACTTTTACAATATGCCTTAACAACTTTAGACTTTTTAGTTATTGGTTCAAAGATAAAATGTTATAGGTGCACACAGGGTTTATCCCTTCAGTGGCAAATAAATTGAAGCAAAAGTAAATTCAATTTAATTTGCAATCTGTTACACTGGCACAGTGGGTGAATACTGAATTTGACCATTTGTGGTACATCAAAACTAAACTGGTGTTTTTTTGACTGAATATATTCTAGTCAAGTATAGTCCATATGATCCATTTTCACAATGCTTTAACAATGTTTTTTTCTTCCTCCCTCTTGTATAAAGAGTATGCATTTGATAAGATACTTGATATTTCCTTATTACAATATTTCCTTGGATTCCACTTGTTGAAATTGAGGTGAGGACATACATTTTCCTCCCTCTCTAACAGAGATGTTGCTACAACCATTTTTTATAGCTATACCACCAACTCCACAAAATTACTGAAATTTACACATTGTGTCACTCACACACACATACACACATACACACATGCACACACAACCACAGGGCTATGTGTTGTATTATATTTTAACAGAATCAATTACTGTAGTGATTCTCAAACTTTTCCACAGCCATAGCACCCTTCAGTTAAAAAAAAAATCAAAGCAAAATGAAAGAAAGAAAAAGTTTTGGCAAAACTTCTTGTAGTAAAATCCTTTAGAATTATTGTTTTAATGCTTATTAACAGAGTGTCCAGAGTTCATTTAAAAATAGTTTATTTCAGGGTTCCTTGCAGCACAACTTGAGAAACAGTGAATTATATTTTCCTCTATGTGTATTATACAAGTAATTTTTGAAATTATAACTTTCTAAACTGATATCATGGTCTACATCCCACTTGCCCCAGTAATTTATTGTAAATGTAAACCAGATAACTGGATTGCCAGAAATTTGGAAACACAGTCATTTCAGATATAGTAACAGAAATTGGTCCACCATCTTTCCTTCTACCTTTAATATTATCCCAGAACCTTCCATTACCAAATCTCTCAAGATGGGGGGAAAACTGCCATATGTTTGTTTGCACATATAATAAGTAATATCAGGGGATCCTTTATGTTTAGGTCTGGCTAAACTAAAGCAGTATGCCCCATGAAGCATCCCTAGAGCTTAGATCCTTTTAATGCTGTATATTTCCTCCCTACGAATGAACCTTGCCTCAATTCGTATCCCTCCATGGTCTTCTTTGTTATGTGTAATGGCACTATCCTTCTGACCCATGATTTTTGATATATTGAAGAAGATAAATAGAATATTTGACCAACAAAAGGGAATGACTGTTGGGGCTGGGAGTATGGGTCCCATGGACTCCCTTCATCAAGAGTACCCTAGGTCTAGACCAATGTATGTGGACCAGGTTCAGTCTTGGAGAGACCTGGGCTGTAGAAATGTGGGCCCAGCTCTTTTCCTAGAAATCTCTGGCACTTTATATTACCACTAAGGTATTCCAATAATACTTGGAACTGAGTACCTACTAGTAATGCATTAGACTTTCCTCATTCTGGTGGTCTTATTGATAGAAGACATGCACAACCATAGGTTTCTTGTATCATTCCATGTGGTGTATTCTCTCTCCTGTGAGGGGAGGGTATGCAACAAGGTTGTATCAGAAAGGATTAGTCACTAAGTCTGGAAAAACTACTTAATAGACCTTAAAATGAGTGACTCTCTGCTCTGGTGCTATCTCTTCTACTGTCCCAAACAGAACTGCAGAATTCTCCCTGAGACTTCCCTGTGAGATTTTGGAGAGGGGTGCTCATGGCCTTGCTGCTCCTTCCCTCCCTGACCACCAGACCAGCTGCTGCTCCAAGTAAACTTGAGTTGGCATCTTCAGGAACTATTTGCTTCTTCTTCTTCTTGATGTTTCTTTGCATGAGTATGAGTAACCAAACAATAATTTTGAGATGGAAATTTTTAAACTTAGAGGCAACCTTGCAAATATGAGAAATCACAAAAATTTGGGTTCTTGTTCCAAGTGCTGGCTCCACTATTGGATTGAGTCACTTATAGTTATTCCACAGTTTTTAGATGATAAGATGATCACTGACCTTGCTTGAAAAAAAAAGAAATGAACCTTTAAGCAATTGTTTGGACAGTACAGAGCTATGGTGAAGGTGAACAACTTTTCAATTGTTCCACTAAAGTTTTCATATTTTGAGTTCCAATATTCAAGGAGAACATAAGTATCTATATGTTGCTGTTTCATGTTTAAGTATTTAGCATTGAGTACTTGGGAGTCATTTGTTTTTTAAGCATTTTCTTCCTGTGGGTAGATATATATAGCTACCCTATACCTGATCTGAATTGTACATTTAGTACTTTTCTACTTGGGAAATCCAAGACATGAGCCAAACCTAAGCCTTAATTATTCTCTGGGAATTGATGTATTAGAGAGTTCTAAAAGAATAAAAAAAAAACTGACCCCTCTCTTAAGATTTCACATTCCCTAAGACTGAATCATATCTATATACAATGGGCCAGATGTGTGGATCCCTGGGTGGGGAAAGAACAGGTGTCTGATTCTCTCTGGAGCCTGAAAAGTTTTGTTTTACTATAGTAGTATTCTTTGTCTTTTCCTCCCTGACCATGTTAAAAATCTGGGGAGAGGGCAGTGCCACTACACTTAGCAAATGGTTGCATGGAGGATTAGACTATGAGGAAAGGTCCATGGGTAGAACTAGTGAAACCTTGTCTCAAAATTCATAGCAGAAAAATTATTCCAGAATTGTGGTGCATCCTCTGACTTATTGCTCTCATGCACAGCAAATCTGCCGTAATGTAGTGCAGAAACAAAACAAAATAAATATCAAGAATGGTTTGGTTCTAGTCTTGCTCTATAACTAACTTGACCTGAGAAAAGTCATTTATAATTTTGCTTTATTTTCCTTCTCCGCCTCTGTGTCTGTCTGTCTGTCTGTCTGCCTGTATCTGTTTTTATGTGTGTCTCTCTGTCTCTTTCTCTGACTATATTTTGCTCAGTTGTATTGATGTAATTGATTTTATATTTCATTCATTTCTGAAGATACCCTCTTTTCCTACCTTGTGAGCCTTTCCTTGTACCAAAGTTGTGTTTTTTTAAAGAAGTTAAGAAAAACCTACTAACATATCAACTAAATTTTATAACATATGTGACATTCTATGCAGAACCCCATCTCCCTCCACTGAAAGTAAGAAGCATTTCTCTATCTCTTCTATGGGGCAAAGCTGGGTCATTACAATTACTTAATGTTCATTTAAAAAATTATTCTTTCTATTTATAGTGTTATAGTTACTGTGAATATTTCCCTAATCATATGAGTTCATATAAGTCTTCCCTGACTTTTGAATCATTCATGTCTTACAATTACAATTATATTTTATTATGTTCCAATGCCATAATTTTATAGCCATTCTTTGATTGATGGGTAACAACTTTAATTCCAGGCCGTTACCACAAAAGGCATTGTAATAAATACTTGGTGTGCATGGGAGCTTTCTTTTCTGTCTTTGACATTCTAACTGATGCAATTGTAAGATATCAAAGAGTTATGGACATTTTAGTCACTTTTTTCTTTACATAGTTCAAAATTGGTTTTCCTAACAGATAGACCAGTTTGCAGTTGTACCAATAGTGTTTTAGTTTGCCAGTCATCACAAGGCCTCTCCAACACTGACTCTTTCCATGTTTTGTAATTTTGGGAAAAAATTAATATGAGGTGAAACCATAGAGTTGTTTTAATTTGCATGATTTTTATTTGTGATTTAGACAAATCTTTAATATGATTCTTGATAGTTTACAACTCTGCCTTTAAAAACTCTTTGTTTACATTCTTTGAACATATAACCTTTAGAGAAGGGATCTTGGCCTTATACATTGTGTTAATTCCTTATAAATTTTGTATAAATCAGTTGACATTGATACTTGTCTCAGGACATGTCAGCTTCTGTGAAAAGCAGTTACACAGTTAAGTCTGCCTTAACTGTGTACTTGTCTAGGACATTGATATGCCTCATAGCTCTAAGAGAAAGATTTACTGGGATAAGTCTGACTCAGAAATTTATTCTGATACAGCAGTTGCTCATTTGCATATGACAAGCTGTGGAACATTGGAGTAAATGTAGAACACAGTCAACTTCAATGATTTGTATATAAAATTGAATAAATAACTTTTACATTAATTAATGGGGAAATGTATACAGCAGAAGTTTTCTATTGTGAAACATATGTGGTTTATCTGATTATAGACAGTATGAGGAGAGAAAAGGATCTGATGGAATAGATTACAATACTGAATACTGTGTCAAATCAAGATTGAAACTCTGTACAGTCACTCTTTGCCATGTGGATTGTCTAGCCAAGGAGAGGCTAGAATGCTCTCTGCAGCCATCTACTGCTTAGAAGAAGAAAGAATAGACAAAGTATGCTCTGCTCTCCAACATTGTTTACTCCTAGAAAGAACAGAGAGTAGAGACAATATAATCTCTCTTGCACGTTGGAGGGGAGGTTATGGCACAGGTGATACTTCTCTTTATTATCAATTGTTGCTGAGATATAGAGAATAAAGAAAAGAATTATGTAAAGGAGTAAATTGTAGAAGCTTTTTAGGCTACTTTAGTACAAAATCCATTGCCTTTTCCTAAGAAAGAAAAAAAAGAAACAGCATAACTGCTTGAACTGATGGAATCATCTAAAGCTGAAGCTGGGCCTTAAAAATACTATGCAGTAGTTGTGATCAAGTTGGAAATCCAGCTGAATAAAGTAACTACTTGGAAGCAAAGAATCAGAGAAGCAGCCTAGCCAATCAGCTAGGCTGGCTGAGATGTTGTGCCCAGTGAGGTGTTAATGAAGCACAGCATGCATCAGCTCAGATTAACAATAAAAGCATCTGTTTAACACAGAAACATCATTGAACTTTTATGAACAGTTCCTGAGACAGAACGAAGAAAATGAAGTTCATAATGCCTGAATTGTGAATTGCCTTGGCCATACACATCACCTACGTGTCTGTTTTATAAGCCTGTCACTTTACATATGATCATATTCTTCTCTAGACACTGTGTACATTGGCAGAAGAGTAGAACTGATGTTTGGGGTGGGATAGTATATAAGTATTGTGAGTTTGTTTGCATTTTCAATAAATATTTTGCATAAAATTGAGTTTTAGTGGTTGATTTGTTACACTGGAGAGGACTCATTATAATATTGATGGAAATAGTTAACCATAAGTTTAATTCCCAGGACCCAAAGATTTAGAATAATTGCTATGTGGCTAGGGAATCATCTCAACCTATCAAAGTGGTTGCAGACAGGGTGAGAAAGTCAGCCTCAATCTTGAGAGAGAGAGAGAGAGAGAGAGAGAGAGAGAGAGCCCACTTTGGGACACTTGAAATTGCCAGATGGGTTTAGAAACACATACAAGCTATATTTTAATAAAATCTTTATCAGAGACATTGAATACTAAAGATTTCCCTTCTTAAACCCTCAGTGGACAACTTCCCTATTAATTCCTGTTCTATTGATTTTGTTCATGCAGAAGCTAATTAATTACATGTAATTGAAATTGTCTGGTTTATCTATTGTGATCTTCTCACTCCCTTGTTTAGGTAAGAATTATCCACCTACCCAGTTATGAAAGTGCCTCCATTCAATTGCCTTTTCATTTTATAGGCATAACCTCTTATAAATATCCATCATCCCCCAAATGCCTTCTAATTTTCCAGTGATTCATGTTGAATATGAGATTTTTCCTTAAGTAGTTTAAGTTCTTGAATTTATGAAACATTAGGTTATCTATTTTTATTTTAAATACAGATGGGCAATACTATATGAAGATTCACAAGGCAGAAATGGTACAAGGGTAATAATTGCTGGTAGGAATAGTCCATAGGTTGCCATTTAATGAACTTTTCAAATCCCCAGTTATGATAAAAGAAAATGGATAGCAATTGTTTAGTTTGATACATTAATACATGTTCTGCTAATAAAATATACAAATATTATTGCAGAATATGAAGTTCTGCAAATATGCTTTGGAACTTTGAATCAAATGAGATATTTGTAAAGCACTTAGCACAGTGCTTGACTTAATATCTGCTTAATAAATGCTTGTTCCCTTTAACTCCCTATTCTTTATCCCAACTAGGGCTGAGATATAGAGATGGTGACCAAATGCAAATTCAACTATGCCCAGATCAAACCATGCTTTATATCCCACCTTGCTGCCCATCCCAACCATCTTCGTGTCATATAATTTATCACCACAAGCTGGCATTCTTACTACTCTACCTCTTGATCAGGGGAAACTAAATCAATACTAAGATTGCTCTGGAAAAGATGTATTAATTACCTGGGCTAAGTCTCTTTTTAATCTGTGACTTCCTTGTCCAAAGTGTCCTTTTCTGGCCATTATTCCTCTATAGCTGTCCCCCTAATCAGAATGTAACATCTTGAAAGTTAGGGACTGTCTCATTTTTATATTTGTAGCATCAATGCTTAGCAAAATGCTTAACTAACAGTAAGCATCTAATAAATACTTTTAATTTAATAAAAAAATTTTTTATTCATTGCAAATATCCAAGCTTTTAGGTCTGTGTTTTACTTGGAATGAATTTGTTTACTGTTCTACAAAAACCATGATATTCCAGAAATAACTTTGGATGGAGAATTTCAGATATCCAGCCTCCTCTTCCTCCTCCTCCTCCTTTTTCTTCATCTTCTTCCTCCTCCTCCTCCTCTTCATCCTCATCCTCATCCTCCTTTTCCTCCTTTTAAAAGAATCACCTTTTATTTTGCCCATAATTTCTATAACTCTTTTTGTTTCCCATTTTATCTATTTTGCCTTTAATTTTAGGATAGGCAACTAGTTGGTGCAGTGAATAGAATATTAGACTTGGAGTTCAAACAAACAAACTATGAGTTCAATTCCTGCCTCAGACACTTCCTAGTTATCTGTCCCTGAATAATCCACTTACCCTTTTCAGCCTCAATTTTCTCACTTGTAAAATAGGGATAACAATAATGCAGAGTTGCTGCAAGGATCAAATGATATAACTTACATAAAGCATTTTGTAGACATTAAAGCGCTACATAAGTGCCAGTTATTATTATTTTCAAAATTTCTTCTTTTGTGGAGAGAATATATTCTCTTTTTCAGTTTGCTAATGTGTTGATTCTCTAGTTTTTGTTTTTAGTTATATACTCAATTCATTAATACATAATGCCGAAGCTAATACTTCATGATATTTTTAGAGTTATGCGTCTCTAAACAGTTTATTTTTTTCTTTACCACCAGGTACAGCCCCCAATTCCTAGAGAGGATCCCTTACACAAAATTACCTTAAATTCAAGGAACTTTCTAAGACTGCACTCATCTAAAAACACAGCTCAGTACACCCATAGTAACAGGTTTAGCTTTGTTATTCACCCAGGAAACACAAATTAAAATAACAGCATTTACTGAAATACCATAATAAGAAGAGTAGCCATGAAACATTTCTCCTAGAAACCAGAGGTAGTCTTCCAAAAATACATACTAGGCATGGGAATATCAGACACCTGTAGGGACTACACATGGATTGACATACATACACACATATATGAAACACATTTAACTAGAGCTCATATCTAGGGGAAAATGCATGATCAAAGTGCATACATGAAAGAATATGTACCACTTCTTCAAGTGGACACTTGAAGAAGAGTAATTTATTCCTATACCACTATAGGAATGCTGATGTCTTCTATTGGTGCCATTATATTGATCACACTAGGCCTGCTTCCCACTGGTATCATCCAGGTATATTGTTTCTGTCAAATGCATTCTCTCTCTCTTTAGGTCTCTCTCTTTTTTCCCTCTGGATGTATAAGGTCTAACATACTACTTTGCTGGCAACATAATCTATGTAGGCCTGGTTCTAATGGAGTTCTGGTGATGGGGTTTTTTCTCTGCTTCCACCTTCTAGCTTCAACAAAAGTTCTTGACTATCATGCTATTTCTTCCCTATGAGAAGAAGGTTCTCTGCTGTGTTTCTTTAGTTTAAAGGTACACACACAACTGAAAGTACAACTTTCAGAACTGTACTTCTTACATTTATCCATACTATTGTGAAAAACAGCCTTCTTAATATTTCTTGATGGAAAGCTGTGACTTTAACTTTTAGAATCTTTGTTCTAAGCACAAAAAATCTTTAGAACACATCACAGGATCACTTCTAGATAAATAGCTAATACCTTTAGGTGCAAATTTATCTTTGAAGTGAACTACCTAATCTCTGGTTTTCTCTTTCCCTCAGAGATCTCACTCTAGCTTAAGATGGATATCTTTGATGCCTTCTAGTTTTAATTTCTGTTAGCTAGAGTATACCTAGCCCTTATAAATAAGACAAACTCACTCAACAAGCTGCTAAGGACTCTGGGACTTGGAGTTTCCATGTTTCTCAATCATAAAGCCCTTCCTACTCTCCTGTACAGATGATTAGACAAGGAGAAAAATACCATGACAAAGATATTTTTTAGGTGCAATATCATTATCTTTCACATAAATATAAAATTATAGTTCTATTGCTACACTCTCTGGGAACCTCCAGCTCCTACACTAGGGCCATGTTGTAGTAATTGATGAGGATTTACCATATCTATCTGAACCTGGACACCTCTACACCACCATCTTTCTATGCATGGAGCAACCACCTCTCTTAACCTTTCCACCTCTTGATCAAGGTAAAGTTCTAAAATAAATATAATTATTTCAAAAAAGAACTTGTCAATAGGCTGTCCCATGGTTTAACACATCATCCTTTTGATTCCATAGAACAAAATCTACTCCACTGCTCACCATTTCCCTATATATTGTTTTCCTAAGCTAAAATCTGGCCTCAGACACTTACTAGTTGTGTGATCCTGGGCAAGTCCCTTGACACTATTTGCCTATATTTCCTGACCTGTAAAATGAGCTAGAGAAGGAAATACCCAACCACTCCAGTATCTTTACTAAGAAAATACCAAATGGACTCACAAAAAGTCAGACATGACTGAAACAAAAGAGCAACAAAATTATATTTTAATCACATTTCTTTTGTCTTAAATTTCTCAAGGTATTTGCTGCATTTGGCACTGTTAACTTTTCTTTCCTCCTGGATAATCTCTCCTCTCTGGATAGTTGTAACAATACTGTCTCATGGTTCTCCACTTCCTTTTTTGTTACTCTTTATATATCACATCCCCTAACTGCACGCATTCCTCAAGGTTCTGTCTTGGGTCATCTTGTCTTCTATACCTATATTCACTCTTTTAGTAATCTCATCTATGGTTTTAACTCTCACATCTATATGTATGATTCATAAAATTATATATCCCGCCCCAGTGCTTCCCTGACTGTCAGTGCCATATTATCAAATATCTTTCAGAATTTGATACTAGATGTCATGGACACATTTTAAATTCAATATGTCTAAAATTGAATTCATTGTCTTTGCATCCAATCACTTCCCTAGAATAAAGCCAACATAAAATGTTGATTCGGTCGATTTTTTAATTGAAAATTTTATGGCTTATTTGTTTGACAAATATGCATAAAATGAATTTGGATGCTATTTTAGAAAAATGTAAAATATTTAAGAAATGTGTATGACAAGTAAGATATGTGATTTTTTTTTGCAATTTATCCAAAATTTTAGCACTTTCAATGGCTTTTAACCCTCAGATTGACACAGAGATTGCAAGAATAGCTTATATGGGTGTTTCCTGGAATTTAACTGTTGTTGTCAATGTAAGTTCATGGCTTTCAGTTCCTTTATAGAAATAATGGCTTTCATTTTTTATATAATTTATAGTTTTCTTGTGAAAGTAATTTTCAAATAGTAATAATTTCAAGGAACAATAATATATGAGCATTATGTGTATAGCACATTTTTGTGCACCTTTACTTTTAATAAAGTACAAGTACAAAAAGGATATATGAAGGAAAAAATTGGTCACTTCCCTTTTTCTTTGACCTTTTTGAATCTTTGGATCTTTCTTTGATCTCTTTGGGAAAGAGACCTTGTAGTGATATTGCTATTGCTATTGAAAAAATAATATGTATACTTTTGTAGCCCTTTGAGCATAGTTCCAAGCTCCAGAATGGTTCACAACTCCACCTACAATGTAAGTGTGCCTGTTTTTCTGCATCCTCTCTAGCATTTATCATTTCCATTTTCAGTCATGTTAGACAATATGATAGGTGTGAGGTAGTACCTCAGAGTTGTTTTAATTTGCATTTCTCTAACTATTAGTGGTTCAAAACATTTTTTATATATGACTATTGATAGGTTGCAATATTTCTGAAAACTTCTAGGGGCCATCGCCAGTCATCCTTACCTATATCTTGCCACTGGACTCCAATGACTCTGAAGGAGAGGGTAAAACTGATGACTTTGTACAACTCTGCCTCACTAAAGTTCAATTCACTTCTAAGTCAAGACATCACCCTCTTAATGTCACTGGTCCTTTTCAGGAACAAAAGACAACCAAAAATACTCTGAAAATTTCTTGTTTATATCTTTTGACCATTTATAAATTAGGGAATGACATTTTTTAAAATAAATTTGACTCCATTATCTATATATTTGAGAAATGAGAACTTTATCAGAGACACTTACTATAAAAAAAAATTCCCAGTTTTTTGCTGTCCTAATTTTGGTTGCATTGCATTTGTTTATGCAGTAGTAATAATAATAATAATAATAGTAATAATAATAATAATAAATAATAGTAATAATTTCATGTAATCAAAGTTATCCTTTTCCCCCCATAATCCTATTTCTAGTTTGGTCATAAATTCATCCCTTATCCATGGATCTGACAGGGGACTTTTTTCCATGCTCTCCTAAGTTGTTTATAATACTAATTTTAAGTCTAAATTACGTATCTCTTTTAACCTTATCTTGGTATACTTTGTTAGATGTTGATCTATGCTTACTTTCTGATAGACTGCTTTCCAATTTTCATAACAGTTTTTGCCAAATAGTGAGTTCTTGTCTCCAAAAATCATTTTGATATTACCACTTTGTAATAAAATTTGAAATCTAGTACTTCTAGATTGATTTATTTCACATTATTTTTCATTAATTCCCTTCCTATTTTTGACTGCTTTTTCTTCCAGGTGAATTTAGCTATTATTTTTTCTGGATCTATAAATTAATTATTTGATAATTTGATTGGTATGGCATTGAATAAATTAATTGATTTAAGTAGAATTTTTATTTTATTATCTTGCCTCATCCTGGCTATGAGCAATTAATATTTTCCCAAATGTTTAGATCTATCTTTATATGTGTTAAAATGTTTTATAATTGTATTCATATAGTTTGTGTGTGTTTTGGCAGGCACATTATTTTTCCCCAATTACACGTAAAGACAATTTTTAACATTCCTTTTTAAAACGTTGAGTTCCAAATGCTTCCCCTTGTTCCCTCACACACATACCCCCATTGAGAAGGCAAGGAATTCAATATAGGTCATACATGTGTAGTCATGCAAAACATTTCCATATTAGTCAATTTGTGAAAGAAAACATAGACAAAAATTTCAAGAAAAATTTAAAAAGTTAAAAAAAAGTTTGCTTCAATCTGTATTCAGACACCATCAATTCTTTCTCTGAGAATAGACAGCGTTTTTCAACATAAGTCCTTCAGAGGTGTCTTGGATCATTGTATTGCTGAAAATAGCTAAGTCATTCACAGCTGATCAAATTATAATATTGCGGTAACTTTGTACACAGTGCATTTCACTTGGTATCAGCTCATGTAAGTCTTTCCAGTCTGAGGGCACCCAGCTCGTAATTTCTTATAGTACAATAGTATTCCATCATAATCACATACCACAACTTGTTCAGTTATTCCCCAATTGATGGCATCCCCTCCATTTCTAATTCTAATTCTTTACCTCCAGAAAAGAGCTGCTGAAAATATTTTATACATATAGGTACTTTCCCTTTCTGGGATACAGACCTAGTAGTAGCATTGCTAGGTCAAAGGGTATGCATGATTTTAATAGCCCTCTGAGCATAGTTACAAATTGCTCTGCAGAATGGTTAAATCACTCCCTTAACAATGCATTAATGTCTCAGTTTTGCCACATCTGCTTCAACACTTGTCATTTTCTTTTTCTGTCCTCTTAACCAGTAGAAAAGATACATAGCAATACCTCAGAATTGTTTTAATTTGCATCTAATCAATAGTAAGTTAGAGTATTTTTTAATATGAATACACATAGCTTTGATTACTTCATCTGAACACTGTTCATATCTTTTGATCATTTAACAATTGGAGGATGGCTGTTATTTTTATAAATTTGACTCAATTTTCTATGTATTTGAGAAATTAGGTCTTTATCAGAGAAACTTGCTTCAATTTTTTTAAGTTACTATTGCTAACTGTATTTCCATCCATCCTATTCCCCTTCTATTCCCCACCCTCTTCTATTCTCTCTCTCCTTTCACTCTATCATTCCTCAAATGTTTTGCTTCTGACTACCTCCACCCCAAATCTGCCCTCTCTTCTATTTTAATATTTTCTTTCATAAAATCAGTTCCTGTTTTTATTTAGTATTTCATTTTTTTACTTTATATTACATATAATACTTTATATTTCTTTATGTTGTACTTAATATTTTACTTTCTATATATTACTTTATATTTACTTATATATTTATATAAACATAAAATATTTACAGATTTTCCTTTATATTTACTTTATATTATACTTACTACATTCATATATTTTACTTTTTATTGTATTAATCTTTTCTTTTATTTTTTTTTAAGTATTTCTGTTTTGGTGTTTAAGTGAGGATTTTAAAATTGTACTTTTTCTAGGTTTTTTTTAACTTACATTCTCAATTCATGAATTTGTTTTTTTCTCTTTTTTGTTGATATAAGAATTTCAAGATATACTTTTGCCCTAAGTACCACTTTGGCTGCATTTGATACATTTTAGTATGTTGTTACATATTTGTCATTGTCTTTAATGGAATTATTGATTGTTCCTATGATTTGTTCTTTAAACCACTCATTCTTTAAGATTAGAATGCTTATTTTTCAATGATTTTTTTTTTATCTCTGCTGCCAAGGTTTTTTATTTAATATACTTTTTTTATTTCATTATTTTCCAAAAGGAGTACATTTAATCTTTCTGTTTTTCCCCACTTGTTTGTGAGGTTTTTATGTATTAATAGTACTTGGTCAATTTTTGTGAAGGTGATAAATGTAGCTGAGAAAAAGGTATACTCCTTTATATTCTCATTCACTCTTAAAAAACTATATTATATCTATTTTTTTCTAAAATTCTATTCATCTCCTCAACTTCTTTCTTACTTATTTTTTGGTTAGATTTAGGTAGTTCTGAAAGAGATAAATTTAAAGTCTTTCAATAGTTTAGTTTTATTGTCTATTTCCTTTTCTATCCTTGAACTTCTTCTTCAAGAATTTAGATGTTCTGCCACTTGGTAAATATATGCTTAATATTGATATTACTTCATTTTCTATGGTAACTTCTAGCAAAATGTTGTATCCCTAATTATCTCTTTCAATAGGTCTGTTTTTGCTTTTGCTTTGTCTGAGATCATAATTGCCACCCCTTGCCTTTTTTGCTTCAGCTAAAGTATAATAAATTCTATTTTAGTTATTTGTTTTAACTGTGTGTCTTTCTGTTTCAAGTGAGTTTCTTGTATGCAAACACTTTGTAATCTTGTGTATTAACAGCATATTGTTGGATTCTACTTTTTTTTTTTTTTTTGGCAATTGGGGTTAAGTGACTTGCCCAGGGTCACAAAGCTAGTAAGTGTGTAAGTGTCATGTGTTTGGTCTGAGGTCATATTTGAGCTCAGGTCCTCCTAACTTCAGGGCCAGTGCTCTATCCACTGCACCACCTCACTGTCCCTGGATTCTACTTTCTAATACTCTGTGGTAAGTATTTCCATTTTATGGATGAGTTCATCTCATTTAGCTTCATAGTTATGATTACTAACTATACATTTCCTTCTGTCTCTTCTTCTTTCTTCTTCTTCTTCTTCTTCTTCTTCTTCTTCTTCTTCTTCTTCTTCTTCCTCTTCTTCTTTTCTCTCTCTCTCTCTCCTCAAAGGTCTATTTTGTTTCTGAGCACTGGGCTCCTTAATCCATCATCCCTTGTATCATCACCACCCCCTTTGTCTTCCTCATCTCAGGAATAATTTTTATGGACAGGTTCTTTTGTTATTTGGCTATTTTTTCAATCTGTTTCTTGACTTTGAATGTTAAAATTGGGCTCTGATCACCTCTCAGACAGAGATCACTTTCCCAAGCTTTAGGATTTTTAACATACTGTTTTCAGTCAGTTCTTTGGGGTCTATAAGCCTTTCTCCCTCTCAGATGGTCTAATTTGAAGAAATGTGTGGTCACTGCTCTCCTGGTCTTCACTCTGTTCTTTTCCCAGGAAGGGCCTATGCTCCCTTACATTCACAAATGCTAACAATCCTCTCCACCCTGTAACAGTGACCTAAAATTGTGTAAAAGACAATGGAGTTGTTAAATAGCATTCAGTGCCTGTACAGGTGTCCCCTGTAATCTTTCTAATGAGTTGTCAAATCCCTTTACCATCTCTGGGCAATGAAAACTCCCCAAACTCCTTTTCCTGCTGCTGCTGCATCCAAGGCCCACAGCTAGTGTTGAAGCCATAGGTCAGATTCCATTCCTACGTCACAAACCTCTCCTTTCCACCTCCTAAGCTGTATTGGGCTACAAAAATGTCTCACTCTGACTTTTCATTACACACCGGAAATCAATCTGATACATTATTTTAAAGTTGTTTGGAGGGGAATCTTTAGAAAGTTGATTTGGAATGCTCCACCCAATTCCTCTCTTTCTGTTTAAACTCAGTTCAAGCACCATCTTCTATATAAAGTCTTTACTTATCCACTGTCAATACCCTTCCTCCCAATCAACTTTGTATTTAAGTACTTTGTATATGTTTTGTATTTATTCATTTTAGAATTGTGCTGTGATAATTACCTCCCACATTGGAATATAGATTCCTTGTGAGTATTGTTTCACTCTTTGTACATATGTACTCATGTACAGTTTCCAGAACATGGTAGGCACTGACTAAATACTCATTAATTGATTATTTGAGAAGAAAAATATCTCAAGGAATTTGAGGTATGAGGTATTAAACGGGACCTGATTTGAATTTTTATCTCATCAGCTCTGCACATCAATCACTAATATGGATGGAAGGTCTCCTGTCATCTAATATAAAACATTCTGCGAAACTGAGAGGATGGTGTTCTTCCAAATTTATATGTTAATTTAGGGTACCTTATTTAATGGTCATGAGCATCCAGTTTTTTTTTTGTACTACTTTTTCTTGACAAATGTTTGGAAATATTTTAAATTTTAGTCCAACAGTATTCCTGAAAGAACAATTATCTACTGAATTATATGTCAAGTTGTAATTCTGGCTCAAAAATGATAGACCAATTGTACTGCCAAACTGATCAATAAAAATCTTTAAGTAAAAAGAGGAAAATTGAAAGCCAATGAATTTTTATTTTTTAAATGTAATTAAAACCTAATTTAAAATCTAAATTTTTAAAACATGTGAATTTTATTTTATAATCTGTTTTAATTAAAAAGGATTAACTTATGAAAGACACAAAATAAGTATTAAACAAAATAAGTTTAAGATATGACAACTAGATAATTCCTCACTAAGTTCTTATGAGCTGATATAAGCATTTTTCACCGTTCTACATTTATTAGAAAGTCTTTGGTGTGCTTAATGAAAGACTTTATCTCCTTAAGTTTATATGGAAATTCATATTTCAGTGTGACTGCCCAGTTTTTTTTTTTTGGAGGGGAGGGGTTTGTTTGTTCTATTACCCAAACAACTAGAACCTATTGTAGTAAAGTCATCTTACAAAAACAGTCAATTAAAAAAAAGGATGTAAATACCTAAAAAATAATTTCTATAGAAGTTTTAAAACAAATCAGGCTGTAAATTAGATTTGGAGTTAAAATGAGAATGATCACTTTCTCCTGCATATGTATGAGCTCTAGTTTTCTAAAATATTAGCTATGCTGGAAGATCATGTGCAACTTTTGTTATCAATTGGATTATACTAATCAGTCCATATAGTCATAAAGTAATATGTCTTCCAATACTGACATTAACAACTAAGAAAAATAGAAAATAGGCTTAATGTTGAAAAAACAAAGGGACATTCTTTTGTGACTAATGGTCATCCAAACATTGTGGGTGAGATCAAAGATGTAATTATGTCAGGACCATTGAGGTTCTGCCTCAGTGGTGAAATTTAAAGATTGATGATAGCACTTAATTAGTGTAGAAACAATTAGATCTAGGGGTAATTAGTAAGGATAATTAAAATTCAAAGCTACCAGATAGACTATGGATTCTGTTTCCTAGGCATGTTTTCTCTCCCAGTAAAGTGGCTTTCTGTGTCCCTGAGTCTCTATCTCTGCCCACATTCCTAACTCAAATGATGTGTCAAAAATGTAGATCTGAGAGCATTTTTCCTACTGTATTGCCCAATTATATTTTTTCAAGTTAGACCCAGATATGAAAATGTGTGTGTGTGTGTGTGTGTGTGTGTGTGTGTGTGTGTGTGTTTTATAACTCTGGGAAAACTTGCCTATCAGGAAGAAAACTTCATGTAAGTAACCTGTCCTAAGATACAACTTGGAAAAATGGAAGATTCTTTTAAAGTTACTATGAGGTTATTTGTTGTTTAGTTATTTTTCAGTCAAGTCCAACTCTTTGTGACCCCTTTTTGGGGGTTTCTTAGCAAGATACTAGAGTTGTTTGCCATTTCCTTCTCCGGATCATTTTATAGATGTGGAACCTGAGGCAAACAGAGTTACATGACTTAGCCAGTGTTGCACAGCTAGTAAGTGTCTGAGGCTAGATTTGAAGGTCTTCTTGACTCCAGGCCCAGCACTCCATCTTCTGAGTCACCTAGTTGCCTTTTGAAGATAAAAAAAATCATAATTTGATCAATGTAAACCAAAGTATAAATTTGGAAATTATAAGTTATGACTGTATATATGTTACTTAAAACTGTAATGTTACTTTCTGCTCAAAAAGCTCCTTTGCTTGGCATTTAAAGCCTTAAATAATCTGCTTCCAGATGCATCTTCTCAGGCTTATTATATATTTATTCCTTTTCATACATTTAACATTTTGGCCAAAAAGATTTATTTGCTCTTCCCTGTGTGTGCTGTTTTGTATTTAGCCTTTGTGTTTTTCAATAATGTACCCCCATGCCTGGAATGCAATATCTGTTAACTTAAACCTGTCAAAAATCACTCCATTTAAAGCTCATCTTTATTGTCACCTATGAGATGCATTTCCTCTAACTACAATTACCAACCCCCAGAAAACATACATACACACATACATATACACATGTATAGATAGATGTATATATTTCTATACAATTTAAATTTTGTTAATATATGTGTGTATGTTATATATTTTTAATTTTGTTAGTATCTGTGTTGTTTTCCCCTAAAAACAAATTGAGGTCAGTAATTGTTTCATTTTTTTAATATTTATTTTCCTACATCCTACTATAGTGTCATATATAGTACCCTTGTAAATAAGTACATGATTATAGATTGGTTACTACAGTCTCAGCTACATGGTGTGTTGTTCAGTTGTTCAGTCATGTGCAATTCTACATGGCCTCATGGACAATACTTTCCATGTCTTGGCAAAGACAGTGGAGTGGTTTACCATTCCCTTCTCCTGTGGATTAAGGCAAACAGAGGTTAAGTGACTTGCCCAGGGTCACACTGCTAGTAAGGGTCTCCACTGAGGTGCCTTCTAGGAAAACAGAGATTAGGTGACTTGCCCAAGTGTCTCAGTAAGCTGTTAGTGTCTAAAGTGTATGGCATGCTCAGGGAAGAATAACACCTCTGATGTGATGGCTTGTGGAGCCTTTTTCAGGGCTGCTCATCCACCTTTGGTGTCCACCTCTCACTCAACTCTCACCTATGCCTCTAAGAAACTGCAGTATATGCAGTGGTTATACCGCTGTCTCGGCAAATAGGCTAAACCAAATTGAGGGGAACCAACATGCTTCAAACCCTCTGGTGAGTTAGAGGCATGTCTACCTCAAGCATGTAAAAACAATCCCCCACCCCTGGAATGGGAAGATGACAATACTCTGTTCCAATGACTATGAAGGAGGCTGAATCAGGTTCTGTGGAGCTCTTAGACTTTGGTCAGACATCAAAGATACCAAGGTCATCCACTGAATCCCAGGCCATCACCAGTCATCTTGATATCTGTCCTGCCACTGGACTTTGATGACTCTGGGAGAGAGAGTTGAGGCTGACAACTTTGTGCAACTCTGCCTAACTTAAATCTAATTCATGTGCAGATCAAGACATTACCACTGATATTATTGGTCAAACAACAAATCTGAGGCTGTATTTAAACTCAGGTCTTCCTGACTCTAGGTACAGTCCTACATTCCACTGAGTTGTTTAGTTGCATCATAGTTACATGGTGCAGATTTATGCAAAATCAGGCATAATGTGGTAGCTAAAACCAGGGACACTGATAAGACATTTTTTTAAAAAAATATTTTAATGTTAACTTATGAGAGCAAAAATTTCATTTTTTTTCTTCCCCCAATATTATTTTTGTAATTGTTTTAGGACTTAGTTATGTTTTATTGCACACATATGTATGACGGTGGGAATTAGATTTTCAAACCTTCAGACATCTATGATTTCAGTGAGGGGTCTTCTTTCTTCATGGATACAGATTATAACATTTTCATGTCTGCATGGGTTTATTTAGTTGAAAACCTTTCAACATCTTGTAGCCAACTTTCAGAGTTGCTCCAAATTTAACTATACTTATCCATACTTAAAGTTGGTCTAGTTTGAAATGACCTAACAAAGCTTTCTCTCCATTGGCATACCATTTTAAAAACCTAGGATAACTTCCACATTGACACAGAATTCTTTAGTGGATGTCAGTTTTTCTTACTAATAGTTTTAGCTATTACTTTACATCTGTATCCATTCCAGAGTATTCCACTATTTTAGAGATATGAAACAGTCTTATTTATTTATTGTTATGATGATTCTCAACAAGTTTAAGGATTTTACACATTTTCAGGGGACTCAGGTGCAAAAATTCTGACTTGTAGTGTTATCTCTGAAAAAATCATAAAACATCAGAATTGATAGCTAAAACTATCAGTCTTACAAAATCCTCTCTAAGCTTTTGTCATGAATTGATGTGGAGGACATTAAGCTAACATCATTCCTACTAGAAATGGGAGTCTAACAGCATTCACTTTATGTGAAATCAAATAACCAAGTCAGCTTCCCCATTTTTAATCTATCTAAACCTAGTGAACATCTCAAGATGTCTATGTGCAGTTTTAATTCTGCAATGTATATGCATCAATGACTAGTCTGGTCCCCCATTACCTGTATATTACATTTCACTACTCTCCCAGAGTTCTCCAGTGCCTTTAAGGGGGTTATTAGGTGTTTAGTCTCTGCTATTATCTCAAGTCAATGATTAACTCAATCTAAAGGGTCCCCAGGATACAGTTCCATTTGATCACTTAACATTCAGCTTAGTTTTATCAAAAGAATATTTATTTCAAAGGTATCAAAAGAAAAAAAAAACATGCAAGCATCCTTTCCTCCCCAATACCTGGGGGCACACCAATCCCTGGGGAAGGGTTGGAGATTAGACTTACAGCTTCACTCTGTTCTTATACAGCATCAGTCCTCTACAAATTCCAAGTCCAAAACACACCCTCTTGGCCTTTTGTTTTGGAACTCTGGCTTCTGAAGGTGCCCCTACTGGGATGTCAGCAGTATTCATCCTATTATCCAGGCTTTAAGATCACTATAACTCCAGTCTCCAGATCTAAAAAATCTACTCCTTGCACCTAGAACTGAAAAATACACATGGGACAAAACAAACCCCAAGCTCAACGTGAGGCAACAGTTACACAAGGGAGAGGGGGAAGGTAGCTCTTTCTCATACCAGTTTTCTACAAGGTGTCCATGCTGAAGGTGAACAAAGACCTTCACTCTTGGATACAACTGGAAAGAGAGGGGAAGACTGTCTCTGATACTTCTAAGGATGCATATAATTCTAGCCATTCAGTCAATGAATAGAAACTGTTCTTGTCCATATGGTTGCGAAATGAAGAATTTCTTCCAGAAGTTGTTTCTGAACACTCCCCACCATGGGAGGTTCCATCTTGGGTGATCTGAGCATGTGCCAAGACTAATCACACATATACATATGAAGTGCATATGTACATCATATATGAACATATACACATATATGTATAGCATATATTTAGTATAGACTATGAATATATTATATATAACATATGCATATATAGTAAAACAAGTATATAGTAAATATAGAAAAATGTGAGAAGTATAATGATTATATTTTCCTTGTGCAATGTTTATTTAAAATTCATTTTGTATAAGAATCTTGTTACTGCTTTGATTTGGAAAAGTTTCCATTTAAAGGTGACAGTATTTACTGGAATATTAATCCTCTGGCTATTTATCAGTGGCCAGAGGCTATAAAAACTTGGAAAATCAGAAACATTGTATTCAAAAGGGAAGGAAAATTTGACTATTTGTTAACTTCAAGACTTTTTGTACATTAAAAAAATGATTGGGGAATAACATATTTGGTGTTCTGAAAATCAAGTTAAGTTAGTAGTTTAGAATTTTAAAAAAAGAGAGAGGAAAATGCTATTTAGTGGAGTGCTATAGAAAAATTCTTTGAAAAAACTAGCATGAAATTATGCAATTTACTTCAAGTTGTTAGAACTTTAAACAACTGTGAAGAATAGTTTTATATATGTGTGCATGTATATGTATGTATGTATGTGTATATATATGTAGAGAGAGAGAGACATGGAAACAAAGAAAGACACAGAGACAGAGAGAATGAGAATAGTTTAAATAGTCTTTTATTGGGTAGTATAGAGGCTAGAGCACTGAACTAACAATCAGGAAGATCTGAGTTCAAATTATGAACAGAAATTCCCAGCATATCATAGAAAGAGTAGAACTGAGATAGGAACACCATTTTAAACCCTTCTCCCATGCAAGCTTTTTTTTTAAAGGGATTATAGCATTCCTGGACACTTGATTGGCTCAGAAGATTAAGGAAATAGACTCTTGACATCACTTCCTGTTTGTCTAAGCACAAAGGAGCCACTAGGATCTGGGGGTGTTTTTGGCTCTTGGACATTTGCATGGTGCATCACTCACTCAAGGGAGCATTATTCAAAATAATAATAATAATAATATAATAATAATAATAATAATAATTCAAATTAAGGTGTCCTCAGTACCTAATCTTGTTAAATATTCTTCTGCTATGGTTAAATCTCCTTTTGTTAACTATTGAACAACTTACACTTAGGAGTGTCTCATATTGACGCAGCGACTACTCTGATTCAGGCCCAACCCAAATAAGCTGGTGTAATCTTTCAAGGACTCAAACATAATAAGCTTATGAAAGTGGAGGATGTACAAGGTAGATGAAGGTAGACAAACTTGCTTCTGCTGATGCTTTAGCTGATGCTTCTAGAAATAGTTGTCACTTACTTCCCTTGTGAGATTATAATAAACTTCCTATAGCCAAGAGGAAAATAATATGAGTTTGCTAGTAAGGAGAAATTAGTTGTGTTCACCTCTTGCCAGGAATGGATGTCTTTATATTGCTAATGGTCATTATCACTTGGTAGGAATAAAAAAAAATGTGTAAAAGCCATAAAAGCTAATGCAGTTGGAAGTTGTAGGAGAAGAAGCAAAGTTTTCAGGAACAGGAAAGTGATGGTTTTACAGTGTCCTGCCTACTTCAAACTTCATATGGAATACTGTATTCAGGGCATCATTGTTCAAGAAGGACATTGATAAGCTGGAAAGGATCCAGAGAACAGCAACCAGTCTGGTGAAGGTTATGGCCTCCATGTTATATGAGGATCAGATGAAGAAAATATGAATAGTTTGTAGAAGAGAAGATTGAGGTGGGGCATGAAAACCATCTCAAAGTATTTGAAGGCCTGTTATATAGAGTGAGGACTGATTTGTTCTGTTTGGCTCTGGAAGGTAGAACTATGGATGATAGTTGCAAAGAAGCACATCTTGATGCTAGGGACAAAAAGAAAAAAAACTTTTTAACATTTGGATCTATTTTAAAATAGGATTGAGGTGATGGGTTCCTTCTCCTTGAAGATCTCCAAATGTACTCTAGATGAACAGTTATTGGATTCCTTTTGTGTATGGGTTAAGCTCAGTGATCACTGAAATTCCATCCAGTGCTCAAATTCTTTGAATTCATGACTATCATACAAAATAATAGAGTGGAAATATTGAGATTCTCAAACAGAATTGAGAATCAGAAAATGTTTCCCAATATCTACTGATGTCATCCTAAGAAAAGCATTCTACTTCTCCTGTACTCTACGGTCTAACCCAAAGGAGTCCAACATGTGACCAGTAGCTGCATGAAATCTGTGGCACTTCTGACTGGGACTGAAACAGATTAAAACATAATTGGAAGATACTTAACAAATAAATAAAAATGCAATAAAGCATAGATAATATCATATTTTTAAATTAAGTCAATATAACCATTATGCAGCCCACAGGGCTTAATGGCTGCCATTTCTATTTGAGTTTGATGCAAGTGATCTAACTAAATTGCACTTCTTGCTGTTCCTCACACACTATACTCCATTTTTGGTTTCCATATCTTCTTGCCTTTTCAACTCAGTATCCTCAGAGCCTGGGATGCTGTTTCTTCAATTCTGCCTCTTAGTATATTTTACTGCCTTCTATTCTTTAGCTCAAGGTATGTGTTCTATATTTGGCCTTCTTTATTTCTACTGCATGCTAGTTCCCTGCTCTGTTAAACTACCTTGCATTTATGTTGAAATATATATGTATATGTAAGTATAAACACAGAAGGAAGCTAGGTGGCACAATGGATAGAGAGCTGGGCCTAGAGGCAGAAAGACTTTTTTCTTCCTGAGTTCAAATTTGACTTTAGACACTTACTATTTTAATGTGACCCTGGGCAATTCACTTAACCCTGTTTGCCTTGGTTCCTCATCTGTAAAATGAGCTACAGAAGGAAATGGCAAATCACTCTAGTATCTTTGCTAAGAAAACCCCAAATTGGGGTCAGGAAATGTTGGACATGACTGAAATGACTAACCAACAATAAAACAATACATATATACATACATACATACACAGAAATACATATGTACAGGTATACACACCTATCATGAGAATGGTTTCAGTTTTGTTTTTGTATCTGCATTTTGCACAGTACCTAGCACCTAGTTAACATTTGATATATGTCCACTTATTGATTCTCTTGCAATTAGTTTCTCATCTGTAGAATGAGGGGGTTGGATTGTATAATCTATAAATTCCACTTTCAATGATTCAAAATTCTGATCTTCCAAATTCAAGTCCAGTGTCTTTTCTTTACAATACAACATAAATATACAAAATAAAGATTCTGAGAAAAAAAGGGAACTGTGATGAGGATCCAAGCTCCTTATATATACATATATGTAGATATGGATGAAGATATAGATACAGATATAGATATATGCACACATATATACATATATATGTAGATATATAAAGAGATATACAGATGTACACATACATATATACATGTATATATACATATATGTGTAGATATCGATAGATACATATATGTGCATATATACATTTATGTAGACATAGGTAAAACTAGATACAGATATAGAGATACACTCACACATACACATATACATGCATACATATGTATATGTATATATACACACACATACATCTATGCATGTATGCATGGGTATATACATACATGGCATGTATATAAACATATTTATGTATGTGCATATACATGTTTTGATAACTATTTGAATATGATTGGTTTCCTTTATATTTCATTCTATGTTCTTACAAGTATTTTTCTGAAAAGGGGTACATAGGCTTCACCATACTGAGAAAGGAGCCCATGACACATGAAGGTTATAAATTTGTGACGGAGAGAAAAATAAAAAAGTTCTAGGGAACAGTCTTGGTAGACACATAAGTTAAAAGGATGGATAATATATGATGAATTAGCATTAGATACTGAGGAATGTAAATATCGGTCAAAAGATTTAGAAGAGAACCATGCTATTGAATCCAAGGAAAGAATTATCTAAAAAGACAAATCAGTGATCATCAGTGTTAAAAGCTTCAGAGAAATTTAAGTCTCAATTTCCAGATCTGGGCACTTTCCACTTTGCTGAAGCTATAAGTGCCCAAATGAATGGTACAGACAGCAATAATTTTAGAAGAGAGATCTTCATTGTGAAATAGGCTAATCTAGGAAAGTTTCATTGAGAAAGTAAGCCTCTGGAGATGAAGAGTATATGAATGTGGAGGAAATCAAGATTAACAAGGATGGCATGTTGCAATGTAAGATTTTATAAATTATATTGACATTAAGGCAGTGTTAGGAATATGTATGAGAAAAGGATGTTATAAACCAAATACTTCAAAAGTTTAGAATTCTGGAAAAAGAAAAAAAAACTTAAAGTAATTTTGTCAACATGGTTCTTAGTCTGCTTAGGATGATTGGCTTGGTGTAGATGTCCATAATGACAAAAGAATTTTTCCATCAGACTGTCTCAGTTTTATGAGTAAGCCTTAAGCATACTCATACATAGGATTTAGAACCAGAAGACACATTAGATGAAATACAGTCTAACTTTTTACAAAGGAGAAAATGAAGCTCAGAGTGGCTGCCAAAGTCATACACCTGGTTAATGGCTGAGTTAAAAGTAGAAATAACCCAAATATTCTTTTAGCAACATCCTGATCTGATGCCCTCTTCTCAGATTCCATCTGTTCTACCTGGTAAACTTTGTCTCACATGCTTTCCCTCAGAGATTTTGCCATTACGAAGGGGACTATGCTGATCAATCAACATGGGTTCTTCAATCCACTTGATAGTTATATTCTCATTGTAAAATAATAAAATGGTTTCATGGTACACATCAGACATGCATCAGTTTAGACAGAGTGTTACTTTTCTCAGGTTCAGATCATGCCTTGGATGATTTTTCCAAACCTCCTAAATTGAAACCAGATCCTGCAATCCTTTAAGCCCACACCAAAATTGCTCCCTATATACTTTATTATAGATTCCATATAATATTTAATTGTCTTAGTATATAACCAACCATCTAGCACAGTTCCTTGCACATAATAGGAAATTAATGAATGTATGTCTGTTTCAACCTGTTTACTGTCATTCTTCATATTTAATCTATTTTATCATAAATACCTAATTTTTTCATAAATATTGGAATCTCCAAGACTTTTTTTTCAGACTAATAGCATACTCATGTCATCATTAACCAGTTAAATCTTAAAGGTTTAAAAATAGTAATGACCTTCCATTGATGCTGAGGTTTCTTCTAGGGATATGCTTAAACAGTGGGGAAAATCCAGCTCAATGAACTACTCATTTACAGAGAAGTTTAAAAAAAAGTAATTTATGTTATTGAATTATTGACCATATTATTTGTTGACTAATCTAAAATAATCTAAATTTTGTGCACACATAGCAATCATCTTGCAAATTTCTTCACAGCACAGCATAGACATGCTGGTAAGAATTACCAAATCACATTTCACTTTTCATTTTTAATTTCTTTCTATGTCATAATGCATGGCTTTCAAATTATCTTAATGTGACATTTTGTGTTATTTAATTTTCCTTTGTGGTACTAATTCAAAATCATAAAAGTGATTTTGGATATCTATTTAAATAGCTATGTTTTGACTAGCACAGATAGTTTTCTCTAAGTTTTCTTCTATATCTTAAAGTAGCATTCTCTGCTACAGGTCAGTAATTGGAAATAGGTAAATGATTGGTGTAGTAAGAACAATGTTTTTCTATAATAAACATTGAAATAAAATATCTCACCTCTATTGGCCCACTAATTCCTGCATTCTTCCACCTAAATTTTATGTATATGGTTTTTGTTCCATTTATAATATGTTACTACTAAGAAAAAAAAAGTCAAAAAGCAAAATAGTAAAAAAAAATGGCAATATATACTGTATAAAACAAAATTCTTTTTCAAATATGCAAATTATCATAAATGGCATTCTACTACTGGTGAAACTATGGAAATATAATTTGAATTTGTGTAGAATAACTTGAAAAGTTTATAATCAAAAGAAGAAAATTCTAAGTTAACTGTCTAGATTAAATTTAAACATAATCAAGAAGTGGTATTTTAATTCTTCAACCAATGACATTATGGGCTCTAGAGCAATTATTTCCATGTGGCACACAAATTAGAAGCAGCTTAGCTAAAATATGCACCCATTGGTGTAGTGAAAAAGCAATCTTTTTACTTTATAGTTTTAAAGACTGGAATTTAATCATTGCTAAACTTTTAAACAACTCCTAGGTCACACAATAAAAGAATAAGTATTTATTTCACTATTTATGTATTTATAAGAAAACTGGAAGAATATTATAGTTTTATTAGAATATCTAGATTTCTAAATTTTGCAAACCAATTTAGATTCTAATGGTTATGTCTAAATAGGTACTTTTCCCAGATAATTAAGACCCTAAAATGTTCATTGTCAATATTCACCAAATAACTATCTTTTTTTTCTTGTTTAGATAACTGCATCAAATCTGTTATTAATGAGTAAGACAGCAAAAACTGTAGGCAATATGTAAGCTTGATTCAGTTACAATGAACACACGTTATCCATTCAGTGTTCCAACCATCTTTACTCTGTTAATATTTATTTATGGAATTCCTCTCCATAGCCTCCAGAACTGTCCTAGAGACTATACTTCTACATTCCTTCAAGGATCTGAACTTTCATTTGTATTCAATTATCACCTTTACTGAGATGATTTCCATATCTACATATCAAGTTCCAACTTCTCTCCTTAGCTCCAGTCTTGCTTCTTATATATAGTGTTCAACTTTGGTGTTATCCTTTGCTTCTAACACATATTCACAACACATATTAAATTTGCTGCTAAGTCTTGTCCTTTCAAAGCATTTCTCATAAATGTTTTCTTCATATCTTCATTGCTGGTGCAGGCCCTAATGAACTCATGTTAGACTATTACAATAGTTTTAGTTTAGTCTAAACAAATGGGTTAAATGGATCTAAGTAAGTGGATTAATCTGATCTAACTAAGGAAATGTATTAGGAGAAAAGGAAAGGAGAAGGCAGACAAAAGTAAATCATTTTACAGGAAAAGGCACAAAAACTTATTACAGTAGAAGGAAAGAAGGGAGAGAGATAAGCCTTGTTTGAACCTTACTCTCATCAGATTTGGCTCAAGGAAGGAATAACATAATCAGTTAGGTATAGAAATCTAACTTGCCCTATGGGCAGTAGGAGGGAAAAGGGGAAAGAAAAAGGAGCGGAGATAGAAGGGAGGGGAAAAACAGTAAGGGTAAAGAGGAAGAAAAGGGAGGTGGGATTGAGGGAGGTGGTGGTCAAAAGCAAAACACTAGTGAAGAAGGAAAGGAAGAAAGGAGAAAGAAAAGCATAAATGGGGGGGGGGAGAATCGTAACAGTGAATGTGAATGTGAATGGGATGAACTCTTCCTTAAAACAGAAGTGGATAGCAGAATGGATTAAAAACCATAATCCTAAAATATGTTGTTTACAGGAAACACATTTGAAACAGAGGGACACACAGGGTAAAGGTAAAAGGCTGGAGTAGAATATATTATGCTTCAGCTGAAGTTAAAAAAAAAAGCTGGGATAGCAACCCTGATATCAAACAAAGCAAAAGCAAAAATAGATCTTATCAAAAGAGATAAGGAAGGAAACTATATCCTGCTAAAAGGCACCATAGACAATGAAATAATATCATTATTAAACATATATGCACCAAATTCTTAGAGGAGAAATTCAGGTAGTTACAGGAGGAAATAGACAGCAAAACTATGCTAGTGGGAGACTTCAATCTAGATAAATCTAACCACAAAATAAACAAGAAAGAAGTTAAGGAGATGAATAGAATTTTAGAAAAGTTAGGTATGATAGACCTCTGGAGAAAAGTGAATGGGGATAAAAAGGAATACACTTTTTTTCTCAGCATTACATGGCATATACACAAAAATTGACCATGTACTAGGGCATAAAAACCTCACAATCTAATGCAGAAAGGCAGAAATATTAAATGCATCCTTTTCAGATCATGATGCAATAAAAATTGTATGTAGTAAAGGGCCACAGAAAGATAGACTGAAAAATAATTGGAAACTAAATAATCTAATCCTAAAAAATGAGTGGGCCAAACAACAAACCGTAGAAACAATCAGTAACTTCATTCAAGAGAATGACAATAATGAGACAATATACCAAAACTTATGTGATGCAATGAAAGCAGTTCTTAGGGGAAGTTTTATATCTCTAAATGCTTATATGAATAAAATATAGAAAGAGGAGATCAATGAATTGGACATACAACTAAAAAAAACAGAAAAAGAACAAATTAAAAATCCTCAATTAAACACCAAATTAGAAATACTGAAAACCAAAGGAGAAAATTGAAATTAAGAGAACTTTATTGAACTTATAAATAAAACTAAGAGCTGGTTTTATAAAAAAAAAACAATAAAATAGACAAACTTTTGGTTAATTTAATTTAAAAAAAAAGAAAACCAGATTACCACTATCAAAAATGAAAAGGGTTAATCCACCACCAAGGAAGAGGAAATTAAAACAATAATTAGGAACTATTTTGCCCAACTATATACCAATAAATGTGACAATCTTAGTGAAATGGATGAATATTTACAAAGAATAGGTCTGACCACTTAAACCCCATATTGAATAATTTAATGACTCCCTATTATCTCCAAGGTTATAAAATCCTCTTTTTCATTTTTAAAAACCTTCTGGTCCCATCCTTTTTTTCTAGTCTTCTACTTACATTCCCTCCATAAACTTTAAAATCCAGCAATACTAATTTCTTCACAGATATAATTCCATCTCCTTACTTCATCCCTTTGGCTATCTGTTCACCTACATTGGATACCTTTCTCAGTTTTACTGCTTTTCTATTTTGGTCTCCTTCAAGATTCTGTTCAAATTCCATCTCTGCAGAAAGAAAGTGACCTCTTTTCATTGAAGCTTTTGAACCTAAATGAACTTTCTAAACCATCTTTATGCCCCTTTTCTCCACACTTAAGTCCAACTTTCATACAGTTAACAAAGTGATTTTTCTTAAGTGCGAGTTAGACTACTGTTACTCCCCTACTCAGTAAATTTTGTATTTTGCCAAGGATAAAATATAAACCTCCTGTTTGTCTTTTAAAGAGTTTCATGGCCTGATTCAAACTTCTTTCCAGCCTCATTATACTTGACTCCCCTTCCCATACTTTCAGTCAGACTGGTCTCTCTGTTCCTCACATACATTTCCATCTTCTATCTTGGTGCCTTTACATTGCTATATTCCTTGCCTAGAATGTATTCTCTCCTCACTTCCCCCTCACAGAATCTTTTATTTTCTTCAACTCAGTTCAAGCATCACATTGAAATGAAGTGTTTCCTAATCTCCTCCAAATACTAGTGCTCTCTCTCTCTCTCTCTCTCTCTCTCTCTCTCTCTCTCTCTCTCTCTCTCTCTTTCTCTCTCTCTCCCCTCCCTTGTATATAGTCTATATTTTTTCTGTGTATTCTAATGAAAGTACATTCTGTCTTCCCTAAACAAAGCGTTTAAGCTTATTGAATGTAAGAGTATTTCATCTTTTTAATTGTTTCTTCACCTAGTACAGTACTTAACATATAGTAAGTGTTATGATTTTTTTTTGGTTGATTGGCAGAAGACTATCAGAAAAAAAAGAGGTTACTGGTTAACCTCAGCTATGTAGCTGAGTCTACCTTTATTGTTAATTCATATGGACTATTTCATGAAATGGAATTTAAATAGTAGTGAAGAGTGACTTGTGTTATCTTTGATTATAATCATTTTCAAGGCATTCAGCAAAAGCTTATGGGCATTTATGGTTTCCTCAATTGTCTAGAAGTAACTTTGATATTAATAGTCAAATCAAGTTTTAAAACTTTTATTTTTTTGTTGGATTATTATATTTCAAAGATTTCTGTACTTTATGCCTTTGTGATATGAGAGTTTTGTAGGACCAAAATCTGTGCACCAAAGTGAGGAATATCAGTCTGGTTCACTTGAAACACCAAAAGCCTCCAGCTACTAATTGGTTGATTTAATGGAAAAATGTATTTATATTTTTCCCTGAATTTTAATTGGGGACAGTGAGGATATATGTGGCTTGCACATTAACAAGGTTGGTAATTCTATTAAGAGATATCTCATGTAAAATTATCTTTTCGAAATAATTGTGGCATGAGACATTCACCCTGCTTTTGAAACATTGCAGCAGAGTTTTAGAAGGACAAGAAATGATAAAGTAACAAATATCTTCAAAATTAGGGTTAGAATATGCAGATTTGTAAATCTTATTTCAATAGTATAGATATAGATAGAAACATATTTTGTATTTATATGGAATAATTGGAATATTTATACCAAAACTAGATTTTTTTTCTCCTTTTGGTTATGGCTATGCAATTAGGATTTAGTATGAGATTTTTATATTTTACATTGAAAGGAGTGGTGAGAAGATCTCAGAGGAATAATATGCTTATATTTAACATTTCCTATGCAAGGTAACATATGTAACTTCAAACAAAATGCATAAATTATAACATTGGGATATTTATTTTGGAGTTTTATTAAACTTTTGAATTACAGTGTTTTTTTTCTTTTCCTGGCATATAAACTATTCATATTGGAATTCTTCATTAGTACTTCAAAAAATTCTAAATACAGCATTGAATAACACTGTTTTGGTCCTGTTAGCCTTGTTAATAAGAGGGTTTTTTATTATTTCTGTAATTATATTCTCATTCTCTATTTCATCTAATCAAAATGTTCAAAAGTTGTTATTCTCTCCTTAATGTATAGAAAATAATTCAATAGCAGGGTTTGGGAAATAGAATCAAGCAAGGAGAATCAGAGGGGAGAAGACAGAAATATGTAAGCAAGGATCAAATTTACCCCAGTCAGGGGAGTTAGCAATCAGGAATTTGTAGTGTCCACGCCAGGTTTTGTAGCCAGACATTCTAGCCTAGACATGCAAATGAATAACTTGCAGAGCCCAATCCATTAGTAATTGAGGTAAAACTCATTCAAGGCCTATACTGAACTTTAATGTTAATTTGGTGGTGGGAGCAACATTTTATTAAAATCATATTAAGTCTGAAGTCTACTCTCTCCAGGGACTGGGGTGGTACAGAGAGGGTGTGACTTGAGGAATTGGGGGTAATGTTTGTACTTCTGCTCTTATGATATATTTGCAGTAAATATTCCTTTGTAAAATCTTAAAAAAAGGGGACTGCAAGCTTAGTATGTGTTAGAACAGCATCATGTTCACCAAAGCAAAAACAAATAAAAATCTCCATTAATCTGAATTAATCTCCATTAATCTGAATGAGAAGAGTGAAAGCAATAAGCATTGATATAGTGCTTGCAATGTGTCACACACTGTGCTAAGCTTTTTACAAATATTATTTCATTTGATTCTCACAATAAACCTGAGACTTAGATGCTGTCATTCCCTTCCATTTGAACAGGTGAGGAAACTAAGGCAAACAGAGGCTAAATTATTTGGCCAGGGTCACACATTTAGTAAGTGTCTGAGGATACATTTGAACTCTGGTCTTCCTGACTCCAGTGCACGAGCCCATTCCACCCACTGTGCCACTTAGTTGGAGAAGCATAATACCCAGATTGTAGGAGGCGATATTTCTTCTGTAGTCTCACTTGATTAGACTAATATGCTAATATGCTAAATATATATGCTAAAGGAGAGTATGGTGTAACAGACAATGCACTTGAATTGGAGCCAGGAAGAACTGGGTTCAAATTCTTCCTCAATTATAGTGCTTGAAGAGTTGCAAAGTATTTTACAAGTATTATCTCATTTGATCCTCACAGCAACTCCAAGAGTAGGTATTATTATTATTATCCTCATTTTATAGATAAGGAAACTGAGATAGAGAGAGGTTAAATGCCTTGCCCAATATCACACAACTGGTAAGTGGCCAAGGCTGAATTTGAATTCACTTCTTCCTAACTCTAGGTCCAGTATCCATTGCACTATATAACTGTGTTGGAAGGCTGTTTTCTTCATAATCCCAACTAACCAGTTTAGCTAAGTTACATAAAGTAACTAAATCTCAATGTCTTTATTAGCAAAATGAAAATAACAATACTTGCTCTACTTACATCAAGCCAAATATGTGTAAGCATAGACTGGTAAACAAACTGCTATTATTTAAGTTGATGGTGATGTTATTAGGAAACTGACTGAAAAGATATCATCACATCACAAATGACCCAATTAGAAATTCAAAGCCAATCTTTTAGCATTAGAGAAGTTTAAATTTTGTTTGTGTTTTCCACCCGAAAGTATCAAAGAAACAGGGAATTTTGGAATGAGTTTCACTGAATGATAACCCTAAATTATGTGCCACAGTATCATTGGAAAAGCCAAGTAAACATTCTAAGTACAGCCTATAAGAGTCACTATTACAGTTCTATAGAACATCATTTTAAAATGTTATTTGCTATGCATAGCTTATAATATTCAGCACCTAGTAGGTAATTCCAGTATCATCATCTGTATATTCTGATCACACAAGCAAATATCACTGAGTGTGATGTGTGGTCCTCTTATTCCCATGTACTGCCAAGGTAATTTAATAAGCATGGCTTCCACTATGGTTCACCTTCCTCGATGTATTCTGGAAGCACCACCCAACAGGGGTCACATTTACATGCTCTATTGAAAAAAGAACTTTTAGTTTAAAGTGCTCTAATAGTTCAGAGCCTGCTGCGAAACATATGTGGAGAGACATTAACCACCTACATGTGTTAGGAATGTAAGCAAGACTGAAAGACTGTTGTTGTACAAACTGGCCAAATAATTGAAACTTAATGAGGAGGTTCTCCAGGCAGAAAATGACCTCTTGTTGCAGTGTCACTGAATTTCCACTTTCTATCCAGTAGCTCTAAAAAATGAATGACTAAGAGTACAAAGATCAGTCCAAATCCCACTGAGCAGCATTTTTTACTAAGCGCTGATTACCTTCTAGGTGTTCTTTTTGCCATTTAGGTATTCAAAGTAGCTTTTGCTGAGTTCAGTTGGAAATTTTTAGGCTTTTGGTAAGTGAAACATAGGAAACTTTAGTGGAAGCAAAACTTTTATTCTGATAAAATTGATTTGGGCTAGGTTGGAAGTTTATAGATTTTTTATTAAACTAGTGAAATCATCCTTCAGCTGAGGTACGGTTGCTGAGCTTAGTTATTTTGACAGGGCTGACCTTGGTGAAAATTGTAATGTATGCAAAAATTTTCTTTCATCATTCCTTCTCCCTTTTCTAGGCACCCAATGTAAACAGGATTATCCCTGGATCCCCTGAATTCCCTACTTCAGAATCTAAGAAAAGAGCAATCCTTCTTGAGTATCACCCCATGCTCTGAACCAGTGATTCTCAAAGTGCAGTCTGGAGATATCTGGGAATCCCCAAGGTTATTTCAGGGGCCATGAATTAAAACTATTGTCTTAATAATAGTAAGATATTTTCATCTCTATAGGGTAAATATCAATAGATATAACCCACAATAACAAAGAATCCAATACAAAGGGGTCCTCAATATTTTAAGAGTGTAAAAGGGATGTGACACCAAAAAATTTGAGCACTGCTACTTTGTATACCTTATGTTCTTAAAGTTTTTTTTTCACAATATAGTCCCAACTCACTTACCCAGCATTATTTCCCATTACTCCTCAGACAAAACCTCCATTCTTAGCCAGGCCCATTCACCCATTATTGTTTCCCAAAAAACACTCTGTGTTCATGCTGGCTGGTATAATGAAGACAAAAGTGGACTTGGAGTCAGGTTCTCAGTTTCCTAAATCTGTCAAGTCAAATCAAGAGGCATTATTAAGGGCTTACTATGTTCCATTTACCCCACTCTGATCAGCGCTGAGAATACAGTGAATGGGAAAAAAAAACCTTCCCTCAGGGGGCTAGGTTCTTATAGGAGAAAACACATGCAAATAGTTGTGTTCATAAAAGAAATTTATAGGATTAATTGGGGGTAATATTGAGATAATAATAGCACCTATCTCAGACGGTTGTTGTGAAAATGAAAGGACATAATATATGTAAAGCACATTGCAAACCTTAAAGTGCTATATAAATGTTATTTTGTTGATTTGTTTCAGTTGTGTCTCTGGCAAAGATACTGGAGTGGTTTATCATTTCCTTCTCCAGTTAATTTTACAAATGAGAAACTAAGGCAAACAGGGTTGGTTAAGTGACTTGCCCAGGATCATACAGTTAGTAAATATTTGAAGTCACATTTGATTCCAGATCCTCCCGACTCCAGGCCCAGCATTCTATTCACTGTACCACCTAGCTGCCCCTATATAAATACTAGCAATTATTATCTCCATTTTTTTGCTTATGCATTCTTTTGTCCCTACCTAGAAGCCTCATCACTTGCCATATCACTTGATGTTGACTTATCAAAAAACCACCCAGCTCAAATTAAACCTCTTCCGCTCAATCACTCCTCTCTTTTCCAAAGTACCCAGAACTTAATTTATCTATTATCTATTGACTTATTTTCTTATCAACCATGTTTATGAACATTATTATTGAACTACTGTAATATCTTAATGCCCTTACTGACTGAGTCACGTAAAATTGTGTACCACAATAAATATGACCCCAGATTGCTGTACTGAAGAGCTTAAAAGCAAAAGGAAGTACTTTTCTCATCTGTTTTTCCTAGTCCATTTTTTCTACTCTGCTATTAGCATTCAGGCAGTCCTGCTACAATAATATTTTATGCACAATTATCTAGGTAAAGACTTAGGTGAAGGAGGTTCTCTCTCTCTTGTGGAGTAAAGT
The DNA here is from genome assembly GCF_900497805.2 of Vombatus ursinus. NCBI lineage: Eukaryota > Metazoa > Chordata > Mammalia > Diprotodontia > Vombatidae > Vombatus > Vombatus ursinus. The sequence continues at coordinate 4,220,843 of NW_020954570.1, read as the reverse complement.
GTCTGCCCTTTGTGACAACTATTTGCAAATCACTTCTAGGTTCATGGTATTAGCATGACAAATATGGTAACACTTTGGATTTCAGGGTAAATTAAATACAATGTTAGTAGCTGCAGTATGATACTATTTTGCATGTAAAATTGGTGTTTATTTGGGGACAATTAAGGATAAAAAAGCCAAAAAAGCACTTGTAAAGCTCCTGCTACATGATAGGTACTGTGCTTAGTGCTGAGAATACAAGGAAAGACTGTCCCTGATTTCAAGGAGCTCACAGTCTGTTGGAGATGACAACATGTAGACAACTGTATACAGCAAGATGAATTTGAGTGATGATATCTAAGGTCCTTTCCCGCATAAGATGTATGTTTCTCATTACCATCTACCTTTTCATCCCTGCCTCCTGACTTCCCTTGCTTCCTTCAATTGTTAACTGAATTTCCACTTCCTTCCCTCTTTAATCTCAGTCCTTTGCTTCTGAGATTATTTCCAATTCATCTTCTATCTACTTTGTTTGTCCATAGTTCTTTGCCTGTTTTCTCCCCTGTAAGACTTCTTGAGTGTAGGAGCTATGTTTTTGTTTTGGGGGTTTTTTGTTTGTTTGTTTTTTCTTTTCTTTTTATCTTCTACACTTCACACAATGCCTGGCAAATAGTAGACACTTAAATGTTTGTTGACTTATATAATTTCAGTCATCACTTGCATGAAAGTTAGTACCAAATCTATATCTTCAGATTTAAATTCTTTCTCAAGTTTTAGTCCAGCATTTCCAACTATATGCACTATATCACCCCTTACTAATAATAGCTACCTTTTATATAGCATTATAATGATTGCAAAATACATATATTACCTCATGTTAACCTCACAGCAACCCTTTAAGGTAGATGATATTATAGACGATAATATTATTTTATATTTTAGATAAAAGAAAAAGCAGGCTGAGAAGGATTTAGTCACATAGCTAGTAAATATCTGAGGCAGGATTTGATCTCATGTGTTCTCAACTCTAAATCTATTAATCACCATACCACGTAGCTGCTTTGATTTAAAACTCATTATGTTTTTCCTCCTAAACTTGTGTCTCCAAACTTCCTAATTTGTATAAATGGTGTCATCATTTTCATAAATACCTATGCTCATTCTTCCATCTCCCCCATACACAATTAACCTTGTCTGTATTTCATTTGAAGTATCTATTCAATATTGTATAGATCACTTCATTTCCATTACAATTACTATCTCAGGTACATAGAATATAATATCAGTGATAATTTTTAAAACCATAATCCTAACTTATGTCTATATGTGCTTTATATACTATTATCCAATTTTTATAGCAACCCTGCAAAGTAGGTAGTACAAGCATATTTACTCCCATATTATAGATGAAGAAACAGAATCTTAGAAGGGCTAAGTGACTTGTCTAAAGTCATACAGTTTCTCCACCTATTCATATATTCCTTGAAGATGCAACTCAATCCTTTATGATCCATGAAGCCTTTCCAGTCCACTCTAATCTGCAGTGTTTTCCCCTTCTCTCAAATCCTATATTAGTTGTGTATATAATATCTATTTGGCAATTAATTAGACATTACTTTCAAAATCCTTCCCTTTGACTTCTTTCTATGTTTATTAGCTTATCTATAATGAGCAATGGAAATAATTCTTTTTTCTACTTATTGGCAGTTCTGATTTTGTACCCATGTGTGAGGTTAGAGCTACTGGTGGAAATAGTGTTTATAGTTCTCTGCAAATAGAAATAATTTTTCCTTCTCTATTTGGCAGAAATCAAGAGGAACCCTGGTACTAGCCTGAGGCACAATTATTTTACTATACACAAAAATGCTGGGTGTGTATGCACACATCAGGGCTGCTAAATTATAAAGACAAACACAAATCAGAAATAGCCATAATAATTTTCCATTTTTGCATCACCAGATAATTTATGAATATTGACTTTATATATTTGTAGAAAAATGAAAGATAATGGCCTTCACTACAAAACATATAATACTTTCTATAAGAAAAGTTCCAACTTCACAAATTGAAATTAATATCATTACAATTTCTGGCTATGAGACATTGTAGGAATGTGAATGTTCTTATTAAAAGGAACATATGCTTCAGTTCCATGAATAATCAATAAGCGTTTATTAAGCTGAGCTCAGCATTTTGCTAACCACTGGTGCTAGATATATAGTTACTTATCTTGTACAAGAGAACTTTACAAACAATTTTGTAATTCTTAGGGTGTCACATGGTATTAATATCTTGCCATATTTCACTTTCCTATATTTTTAGTAACTATTATATTTTAAATGCATTAATAAAATATTTCAGTCAATGCACCAGAGGCACAAACAATTCTATACATATTCAGAGCTTTTCCTCTTTATTTTGAAGTCAAAATGAACTTTAGAGATTCAGCATTTGAAATTAGGCTGGTCCTTTCCAAAAACAGGCTGTTAAGAAGCAGCAGTTTACCCATTTAACTACCCTTTCCTCGTCTCACACCTGGGCAAAGAGTTGGCTCAGCTGCACACTGTTTCAATCATTACCTTTGTATTTCCCAGGGAGTAACTACCCATAGCCCCAGCATTTGGATTTGCCATCAGTTCAGACTCCACAGAGAAGAATTTTAAGCTGTATTATACCCATTTAATGATATTGTGCTTCAACTTCAAAAATGAGGCAGTCAGCTTCTTTTAAAAGCCCTGATTATTTAAAAAGCATGTTTTTTTTAAAGCACGAGGCCTACTTCTTTAAATGCAGTTCTTCCACCCCCTTTAATGAGGTCCAAGGATTTAATAGTAATAGGCAATTAGAATCTAGCCTAAAATTTGTTTTTAATAATTTTGAGGACTTCATGTGGTGCTTATATATTGGCTGATATATTGTCATCATATCTTCAAAATCCTGCCATTGCGGGGGGGTAAATATGAGAATGGATGGAGTACAATAGCCTCGCTATTATTATTATTGCTAATAAATATACTAAATGTTTTGACTTGTATGAAACACATTAGTTAATGCTAATAAGAGTGCTATAATTTTTCTAAAAATAATTTGAATTGGGTTTCCTTAATAGTTGTAAAATTTAATAATATAATTTTATAATTGTACATTTAAATAACTGTAATACATATTTATAAGCATAATTATATTTTATAATTTGCCTACTTTTAAAATCATTTAAGCTTACTTTCTTTACATACATTTTCTATTTAGGAGTTCTTTCTTTTCTGATAAAGAATAATGCCTTACTGCTTTAGTAGTACTTCAGGTAAACTGAAGAATGACCAGAAGATGGCAACTAGGATGATTTGAGTCCTTGAGTTGATGTCATATGAGGTTCAATTGAAAGAACTACAATTGTTCAGTACAGAAAAGAAAATTCAGAAGGAATCTGATAACTGTGTCCAGGTAGTTTCTGTACCCTAGTCACCAGGGAGACCACCTTTGTCTCAGGCCATAGCTTAGAAGCTTGAAACAGATAATAAAGGTTAGAATAGATTCTAGCATCTTGGACTAAAGGAAAGGTCAACAGTGAAATGCCATGAAATACTTCCAGAATAGTCTCAAAGAATTAATTCTAGATGCCTGATCAGCAAGGAAGATTTTGGAGTAGGTTTTGGTTTATTTACTTTGAAGATAATTAATATATTTTATCTGCACAACTTTACAATCTCAAAAACTCAACACCACATAAATAACAACAACAAAAAGACTCATGCACAAAATAGTAACTAAATCTGTATCTACATAAGAAGTTAGCAACCACACACATCTACAGAGCCATCGTTCTGACTTTATTGCTGTATGCCCATGAAAATTGGACACTATACCAGCACCATTCCAAAACACTGAATCCCTTTCATTTGACTTGTCTTAAGAAGATTCTGAAGATCACCCAGCAAGATAAAATACTAGGTTAGACACTAAGGTCCTTTTTTCTGAGCTGAAGTGACAGGCATTCAAACTCTACTGTAAGGAGATGGGCTGGCCACATTGTTAGAATTCCAAACATATGTTTGCCTAAAAGATTATTTTACAGAGAACTCACATGAGGAAAGTGCTGAAATGGAGGTCAGAAAAAAACAATACAAAGACTCTCTTAAGGTTTCTCTGAAGAACTTTGGAATCAACTGTGAGACATAGGAAACATTGACACAGGATTGCCCAGCCTGTTATGCCTGTATCAAAGAAAGCACAGTGCTCTTTGAACAAAGCAGAATTGCAGTAACTCAAAAGACCTATGAAATGTCCAAATTTAGAGACATCTCAATTCCAAATGTTCATAAGGATGATTTGTGCCTAAACTGTGGTCTGAAGTCATATTGGTCTGATTAGCCAAACTTGGAAACATTGTACCTCGACCCCAAGATGGTGATATCATTTTGGTCCTCTCCAAGCATGGACAACAACCATGCATACACACACACATATATGTGTGTGTGTGTGTGTGTGTGTATATGTGTGTATGTATATATGTATATCTATATGTATATGCATGTATTTATATATGTATGTATGTATATAGACATATAGACATAGGCATATACACACATACACATATATGCATGCATTATATATACACATATATGCATATGCACATACTACACACGTATATATACATATAGATATACATATATATATATATCTGCATTGCGTATATGTGTGTATATATTTTTTTCCACTCTCAGAGTTCCCAAACACACACTTATTTCATGGACTGAAAAAAGTCAGCATAAGCAATCTCATTAGCATCCACTCCAACAGCAAACTGTGGAGGTACTGTCCAATTCCTTCATTATATTGACTCATTCTGCCCTCTTCTCATAGGGTGAATGGAATTAAGATCCAGGTTCTGCCAAATCAGTGGACAGCTAGGTGGCTTAGTAGATAGAAATATGAAGACCTGAGTTCATATCTGGACTCTGACATGAGCTGTGTGATACTGGGCAAGTCAAAGTCTTAACCTCTATCTGACTCAGATTCTTCAACTGCAAAAATAATAGCATTCACAACTTACAACCTCACAGGGTTGTAATGATCAAATGAGATAATATTTATAAAGCATTTTGTGCAGCACCTGGCAAAGTAGGTGCTATGTAAATACTTATTCTCCTTTCATTCTTAAAAATCAAGCAAAGAAAAGGGAAGCAACTAATGAAAGGGGAATGCAGAAAGAATAATTTTAAAATAATTCTCAAGTGTTTGCATATCTGATGGAAAGAAAACTGACTAGAAACTCAGTTGGAGCCAGTCCTCCATGAACAGACACTTGGGTGGACATTATGTTCAGGCCAGGCACACATAACCATATAATAAGGAGACAGATAGATATGCTCAACTTTTGTCGAGATTTGTGCACAAGTGAAATGGGTAGAGACCAAAGACTGAGGACAGAAACTGAAGACAAGTGATAAGAAATAGAAGAGAAAGACCTTAAGGACCAAAAGTTCAAGGAAGAAAGCCCAAGTAAAATAGTAGTAGCTCAAGCATATGAACTAAAACAGATTAGGCCACAAAGACAGAAGGAAAAAAATAATAAAAATGAAATAACAAAGAGGTCAAAATACAATTAACAACTACTAATGAATGAAGGAAAATGATCCTAAAGTCTTCAATGAAAAAAGAAATCTTCAGGATCTCCTGAGAGTGTTGAAATATTGCAAGAATTATATGAATGTTTCAAAAGAAAATTAAAACTTTCAAAAGGAGATACTAGGAAAGCAATTTGGCCAGAAATCAGAATTCACAATACAAAATTAATACACACAGAGAGACAAGTTAAATATATGTGTGTATACACATATACATATATACACATATGTGTATACATGTGTATATGTATATATGATATATGTGTATATGCATGTGTCTATGTATTTATATAGAAATCATGATGGAAGGCAATATACTTTTTTAGTTTTTTTTAGATACATTTAACATTCTAGGCTTTGCAACTATATAATAGGGAATTTTGTGGTTTAGAAATTCTGCAGCAGCATTGGATTTAGGTCTTCTGAAATCTTTAGGTTTGAACTAAAACAAAAGATGTATTTGAGGCACTGTGGGAGGAAATCAAAATAAAACAGAGGGGAGCAGTATATTCTTAGAATCATAGATTTAGATCTGGAAAGGACTGTGGGGGCTCTCTAGTCCAAATTGCTAGATAGATGAGAATTTTGATAGATGAAAAAACTAAGACCCAGGGAAATTAAGTTAATTATACAAGCTCATATGGGAAGTGACAAATCCAGTATTTGAACTCATAATTCCTGACTCCAAAACCAGTGCTCTTTATCAAGCTTTACCTGGCTGCTTTTTGAATTCACTGGTAAATAGTCCCAGTAAATCTAACAACCAAGGAAAACTGATGAATGAGTCAGGGATCTTCAAGTTCTAAGGTGTTTACCTCAGATTCTGACTGTCTTAGCTTAAAGCTCACATCTATAATAAAAACCCTCTAGCTCATACCAATGGAAACTTTATGAAATCCTTGCTTTACCACCACCACCAACCCCACCTAAAACACACATAGGGACTAGGCTTTTTGTTCAATCTACTGCACACAGGATGTCATCACAAAGGATCAACGTCTCTAAGTATGCAGATTTTCTTGAATTCATGAGTTTTAGGGGCATCATCATTAACCTTTGTTATTGTGAAAAGTATAAATTAGAAGTAACATCACCTCCTTCTTCCTACTCTGTGGACAAGGAGGGGAAGAAAGCATGGCTTCATTTTTGTGTGTCTCAGCATTACAGCCTGCTGTTTTCCCATTCTTTTACTGGTGCTAATCTCTACTCATACCCAATCTCAATAATTCTGCCATGTCTTCCATAATGGGTCTCAATAGCATAATTTACTGGTCATGCAACTAGGCAAGATGGCTTCCCATTTTCCAGCTATCATTTTATTCTTCAATGTCATAAACACCTTGACATTCTGGGTTGTTTTTTTCCCCCATTTCAAAAACAAGATCACAGGAGAATAAGGAATACTAGGCAGTAGGTTTTCTCTCTACTCCCTCTCCTTCCCCACTTCCTGTCACTCAAGGTTAAAATGATCACGTTTCTATAGGCATAAAAAATGGGTTAAAATGCTCCTAGTACCTCATATGTTGCAGTTCCTTGCAAAATTATCCAAAGAACTCTGGAAATGTGTGTGTGTGTGTGTATGAGTAACACACACATACAACATGCATCAAAAATATATCAATAATTAAAATAAATAGGATGATTATCCAAGTATCCTAGATAACCATTTCCTGGTCCTGATCATAGCAGCATACATGTATACATGCATATATTCATATTTACATTTCTTTGTACTAAAATATATATTGTGTATATATGTATATATGTGTGTGTGTGTGTATAATATATATGTATGTATGTATATATGTACACACCTTGTTCTTGGTCCTTCATTTTCAAAGAGGACCAATAATATCAGGAAGTGATATTTTGACATACATATGAATTGGATTTAGGTGAGGTAGAGTTGCACAAAGTGATCAACTTCACTCTCCCTTCAGAAGTCAGTGAATTCCAGTGTCAAGACAAAAGTCTAGACAACTGGTAATAGCTTGGATTCAACAGATGACTGGTATCTTCCATGTCTGACTAAGCTCTAAGAACTCCACTAGCACCTATTTCAGCCACCTTCTTGGCCATTGGAACAAATTCTTCTCATTAACTCATTCCACCAGGGGAAGTGTCTGTGTGCTTGGCATAGACATCCACCTAACTCAATGATTGTTTTGAGGTCTGTCACCCAAACCTGATTTAGCCTGTCTGCTGAGACAGTTTTGCTAGAGTGTGGCCATTGCACATGCTACAGTTTCTTGCGGCCACAGGTGGGGGGGTGTGTGTGTGACACGTAAACATCAAAGGTGGATGAGCAGCCCTGAAAAAGGCTTAGCAAGCCCTCACCCCAGAGGGGTAGTCCTCTCTGAACCCTCCATAAACCCCATGTACCCACATATACATAAATGTAGTAACACAATGCAAAGCATCACTTATCTGGTTATCTCAATTGCTAAATCACTAAATTATGTGCAGAAAATAATATATTCATATACCAAAATAGTACATGCATATTCTTAATAAAGCCTAGTGAGTGGTGACCCCACATCCATAAAGAGGCCCTAAATATTTCAAAGTCTGTCCTCCTAGCCTGTAGCATGAAGGCTTGAAGGGCAGCAGAATAGATATTTCTAGCCTCTTATCCCCTAGACTTTCTCCAAGGGACACTTTATCTCCTTCCAGGAGGAAAGTGATAAGCTGGTGTCAGAAGATGATCTCTTCTTTCCTCAGGAATAGGAAGAATCAGGTTAGAATTATATCTATTTGCCTTCTTATATATTGTTAGGAGAATATATACCAAACAATACAGATGAAGAAGCTCTCCCAAGAAAGAGTAAGTTAAAGTAATTGAAGGAACACAGTATTGTGTAGTACTGCATTTAGAGCAAAAATGTGGAAAACAATCAAAACTTGAAAAAATATTAGAGGCTAATGACAAAAATACATACTTACCTGTCATAATTTTAAATGTGAATGTACTGAATAATAAAAAAAAAGAGTGACAGATTAGATAACAAAAAAAATTATAATGTTGCCTACAAGAAACATTTAAAGAATGAAGATATGCACAAAATAAAACTGAAAGGACAGGAAAAATTATTATGCACCAAATGAAAAAAATGCAGGAAATGTAATCATGTTGACAAAGAAAAAAACATGAAAAAATTAAAAGAGTTGAAGAAGGAAACTATATCATGCATAAAGTTACCATAGACAACAAATCAATATAAGCTATAAACATATGCTCCAAATGCTGTAGAATATAAATTAATAAAAGTAATATTACATTAGCTACAAGAAGATATTGACATTAACATAGTACTGGGAAAGATGGGTTTCAGTAATAGTAAAATATTGAAGGATTCCTCCTTGGATAAGATTTCTTTTGGCATGAATCCAGGCGAAGAGCATGCTGTTAAATTGACATCTCTTTAGGGAAATTTTTATTGCCCTAGAACTTTCCATACAGGACTGGAGAGGGTGACTACAAGATAGACCTCTCATATGCTAAAATATGTAAAAATCAATTTGGTTCCAAAATTGGCCCAAAGAAGTGATTTTTAATTAAGATAAATTAAAGGCTTTGAAATTAGACTTTAAATAGGAGATAAGGGACTAGCAAGCATATGTTTGTCTTATTGTTTTGTCTGTATTTTTTGTTTTTCTGTAAAATGAAGGAAAATCTTTGACTTGTGTAATGTTTAGTGCTATGTATAGATTCTGTTACCTTAAAAGATTTCTAAGGGGAAAATATAACCAGCCAGAAAGATTTTTAAGAAGCTGTAGTCAAAGACTTTACTTTGTTGGGGAAAATTAATGACCTTCCATGGTTTCATATTGAAAGCACAATGCCAAACTCTCTGTCCCAGTAAACATGACTAACTCTGACTTTAGGCTTTTGGTGGAAGATTAGGTTAAAAAAAAAAAAAACCTACAAGGTACTTTCTCTATGTCTTTTCAGCCCTGTCCACATTGAGATTATAGAGATCAAGTCAGATAATCAGACAAATCAGATAATCAAAGAAAGGAAAACTTTTTTTTTCATGCATGACTATTGTATTCCTAAATTTCTTTTCTTATATTGTGAAATTTGAGAGACCATTGTATCAGAAACACTGTTAGACAAATAATTTCTTTTTTTTTAAATTTGAATGCTGCTAGATTATGAATTAAGCTTTTAAATGAATGTGAAGAGAAAAAAAGATAGTTGAAAACTTCTATATTTAATTCAGTATATTTTGTTTTAAAACATATCTTGGTAATAATTTACTATTTGGGGAAAACAATTCACAGATGTTTTAAGATATCTTTATCTGGGAAGCCCTTTGAGACTCTGTATGCAGATGAGATCATAAGCTCTTATTAATCCTACTGATGACATATTGTGAAATCTAAAGTGCTGAAGTCTGAGAAGAGAGAGAATAAAAGCCCCTTTCCCACTCCTTGTCAAAGTAAGAAGGGAAGGGAACTTATAACTTTAGTATAATAAAGAGTGAATTTTCCATTGAAGATTTTGAACTATCACATATACATATTATGAAAATATATAAAATGGCTTAAAGATATAATTTCAATACACTAATAAGTGTCAACTCTCATTCACTACATGGCTAAAACCCCTGAATGTGGTTAATTTTAATTTATACATTAAAAGAAAATAAAAAGTAACTGTTAGGAAAACATGAAAATTAATAATATTCACGCCCTAATATGTGATTAGTGAACTTTTGCTATTTGAGGTGAAAACTCCTGGGATTGTAATTTAATATTGTTTTGATTACAGAGATGGTTGTCTGAATTGTCATGAAGCTAATAGTAGATAATGGCATGTGCTGCAGTCTGATAACTACTACAGGTGGATGTCTATCTCTGGAAAAAGTTGAGGGGATGATCTTAGCATAGCCTAAGGTAGATTCCTCTTTGCTCAGCTTTTTCCATTCTGCTATTGTTTTTTTGAACAGGAAATTTCCCTACCTGCTTAATCCTAAGCCTGACTTTTGATATCCTGTGAATAATGTGGAATTTTGTTTCATGTTTGGTTGTCAGATATGATTTCTACCTGGAATCAATCAGAGCTAAGGGAGTTTTTCTCATTATAATATTTGTCAGTTTAGTTTATGCCCTTGTAGAAACAAGTCTTGACATGGTCATAGCTATGTCACTATAATAATATAATTCTATAATTAGGGCAGGTAAACAGAAGTTTCCTAAGTAAAATACTAAATCTATTAATTAATAGATTAATATTGAAATTTGAGTTATTTGTGGTCCAATTATAATATAGGGATGATACCCTAAAGGAGTAAAGACATAATGTAAAAGTTTTCTAATTAATTGGAATAATGCATTTTGAGAAAGCAACAGTTTTAGAATATTTTCCTTAGGAATTACATACATATGTATATGATTAACTTCCAAATGAATCTAGTATGGAAATTCAGGCTTAGAATATGTTTTAGTAACACATTTTCAAAATTAGATTAAGAATTTTACATATAAAACTGCATTGATAATTATAAACAAAGTGAAATAATTTTTCCATTTTAAAGTATCTATCTGATAATTTTAAAAGAAAGAAGGGTTCTTTTTTACAAGTCAGGCCCTCATGATTTTTTTTCTTAAAGATTCTTATATCATGTATAGGGTTTAGGTAAAAATTAAAAACAGCAAATAGTATATAAATACTGAAAATTTCTAAAGTCTCAGGTGAATTATGAATTCTAAGTTGATGTTCTTATAACTCTGTTGTTAATATGATTAGTTGCATAAGGCTTGAACTAGTCTTTACCACATGAACTAGATATTGGAAAACCAAATGTAGTAGATTGTACTAAATGGTATTGAGTCTTGTTACTGTCAGATTTTAGTAGAATTATCTAGGAATATCTACCAGTGATTTGGACCCAGAGAAGCAGAGATCTCTGCAGAGCTGTCCTAAGAATAAGGCCTATTCCAGAAAGTTCAAGTAAAGATATTTCCAGGGACCAGATGACTGCACAGGACATAAGACAAAATTGACCAATTAAATTGACATTAGAAATGGGTTAATAAAATAGAATGAGATGATATTATTTAATATTGATTATCATCATTGTATTGCTTTGGCCTTTTGTTTCATGGTGTTTCTGTTTGCTGAGTTTTCTTGGTTATCTCAAAATCTCCCCTCTCAAAATTAGTTCATTATGAGCCCTCTAAGTAGTTTGAGATGTAGTGGTCTTAATTTAGTTATAGAAGCTATTTAATAAGGTTCAAATATCATTATTATTGTTCATAGACTTTGTATTAGCTGCTGTACTAAGCTATGCAAGAGGATACTTCCCAGTGGTCTTTTCTTGGTATGTAATGTTAATGGTGAACATGAGCACATTAAAAATCTTATTAAGTGTGGCTTATAGCTAAGTAATGTCCAAGGGAAATAGGATGATCCCTCCCCCATGAATCAAAAGTGGGGGAGAATTATGGGGAAATGAGTCAGCCCCACTGACATTTAATCTTGTGATGAAATTCTGGATCTAGCTCAGTTCCCTTTCTATTCAATTATGGGTCTACTCAAATTTCTGTCTTGTGAGAAAATTTTTTCAATCATGAGAATTGTGAGAAAACTTTATTGAATTATTTGAACATGGCCCTGTGTGGCTAGGAAGCTAAACCACCTCTACCTGTTGTTTGAGGACCCTTAACTAAAGCCTTAGGTTATGCTAACTAGAAACCCAGTCACATCCAAAGATCAGTACAAGGAATTTTCTCACAATCCCCAATCTCAAACAACCAATACGTCTTATCTGAAAACTGGACCCATATTGTCAATCAGTTACTGTTTCCTTGTTCCTTTGACTGAATACAGACACTTGAGGGTGGCAGAAGTGGGACACATTTTTTTTTTCTGATTTCAAGGAATTGCACCTTTTCATTCTCCCTCCCCAACTCAGAAAGACTCTAATCATTCTTCCAATTAGAAATCAGATTATCTAATATTGTTTCCTTGTTTATATACCATGAATTATTTTCTTTTAACACATAAAAACCTGTCTCCCCCTGTATTTGGGGTCCAGTGTCAAGCTGATGATATTTGTCCTGATTTGTAATTCAATTTGCATGCATTGCTTCATAAATCAATATGTTTGGAAGTTTGGAACTTTGTTTCCTCAGTTATTTAAGATTTCACCCGTTACATAAGTGACCACATGTTAGGCACAGAGCTATTGCAAACAAATGTATTAGAAGGCAGAAATCATTAACACATATTTATAGAGCATAATGAAATAAAAATACTCATTTTTAGAGATCACCAAAAAAACCAAAATGAAACAAAACAAAACACAGACCCAAATGGAGTATTAACAATGGAATCCTACAAAAAGTTGAAATAATATCAATTGTGTGAAAGAAAATGATAAGGTGAAACAAAATGTGAAAATTTCTGGGATGTACCTAAATCAGTCATTAGGGGGAAAAACATATTCTTACAAACATAAATTAAGTAGAAAAAGAGATAATTAATGAAATAAATATGCATTTAAAAATTAGAAAGTCAATAAATAAACTAGTCCAAAACAAACACACAAAGGAGATATTTAAAAGTAGAAAAGAAATGCATAAATTTTAAACAAAAAACATAGAAATGGTAAATAAAACTGAAAGCTGATTCTTTATAGAGTAATAAAACCAATTAAAAAGAAAAGCAAATCAATAAAATAACAAATATAAAGGTAAAATCACATGAAACTCAAGAAAAGAAGAAATAAAAAATAATCAGAATGCTTTATTCATAGTTATATATTGATAAAGTAAAGAACACAAAAGTAATAGAGGAATGCCCTTAAAAGCATAAAATATTCAAACTATCAGAGGCCAGAAAGAGATCTTCAAGAAATCCATCTCAGTAAAGGAAATACATTTAATTGCAAAGAAACTACTGAGAGGGGTGGATGAGGGGGGAAAAACCTTTGATGGCTTCACATGAGAATTTTATCACTTTTAAAGAACACTTAGGACCTATACTTCACAAATTATTCTCAAAAACTGAGAAAATACTTTGCTATAATTCTTTTATGGGATAAATATAATCTTAATATATAAATCAGGAAATCACAAAATATGGAAGTAAAACTATAGGTCAATATCATTAATTGATATTGACTCAAAATTTTAAAGAAAATCCTGTCAGACTATAGTAATTTATCTGAGAAATCATTCATTATGACCAAGTAGGATTTATACCAGGGATACAAGAATATGTCAAACTTAGGAAAACAATCAAGATAATCATATTAAAACCCTGAACATTCAAAATCTCATAATCATGTCAATTGATGGAGGGGAAAACAGGCATTTGACAAAAAAGTATAATATTCTTTGATGCTAAAAAAGGAAAACCTATAAAATTTAGATGGTGAATCTTTTTTTAAAATATCATAAATAGCATCTATCTAAAATTAGAAGCAAAGATCATATGCAATAAAATATTCCAACATATGAGTGAAACAAATATGCCCATTCTACTCACTATTATTTAATATAGTTCTGGAAATGATAGAAAAAGAAAGAAAACAACAGAAAGAAATGAAAATCATAAAGATTGGTAAAGAGGAGATAAGATTATCCCCATTTGCTGATGATATGATCCCATTCTCGGAAAATCCTGGATAATCAGCAAAGATACTATTTTAATGAATTGATACTTTCAACTAAGTGGCAGGTTACCAAAAAGACCCTCCAAGAAATGATAGCTAAATAGGAAAGGAAATTTCTTTTAAAATAACTACAAAATTAAAAAAAAAATCTGGGGAATACTCTATTAAAGCAAAACAATAAGCTTGTAAAGATTCAATTTCACTTTGTTCCCTAAACAAATAATTAACAATTTAAATAGCTGGAGGAATATGCAGTATTAAGTATTAATTACTTGGACATTATATAATAAAAATGACAATAGTATCAAAGTTAAATCGTATTTTAATGTTAAGCCAATCAAATTGCTAAAGGTGTACTTTATTTGTAGAAATTGATAAAATAATAAAATTCATTTAAAAGTAAACAAATATCTAAAATATAAAGAGAAATGATAAGAGTAAATTGGGATAAGTAGGGAATAGAAATTCCAGAACTCAAATTATATTATAAAGCAGCAGTCATCAAAAACATCTGGTATTGGTTAAAAATAGAGATATAGATCAATGTAACATACTATACCTGGGCAAAATCAGAAAAAAATGAAACTTCAAAATACAGTGTTTAATAAAGTGGAAAACATAAATCACCTAGCTGGCTTAAAAAAAAATTTCCTCACTTGATAAAAATGGCTCAGAAAATTAGACAGCAGTTTCATAAATGAGGCCTATACCAGCGCTTACATTATATTCTACAATCCATTCTAAATTATATAGAACATTAATATTAAATTTTATGTTACACTTTTTTTTTAAGGGAAGCAGATCATATAGCACTTACAGATATGGTTAGGAGATGTTTTCTAACCAAATAAGAAAGAGTCAGTTACAAAAGATAAAATTGATAACTTTGTTTACATGAAATTTAAAACCTACTGTAAATAGAAAATTAATGTACTTAGCATATGAAAAGAATTGCTCAAGTGGAAAATTTTTTTTCTATCAAATTTCTTTGAAGAACTATGATAGGACACCACCAACTAACACATATATGAAAATGGGTATTTCCCTGGTGTTACATATTCCATGTTTTTTTTAACCTTTTCAATGTCTTGCTTATTTGTGCTGATTTCTTTCTTCTTTAAAAATACTATTATTGTATAAGACTGCTCTCTGGGAAGAGAAGGTCAATAGATACTGGAGATTTCTATGATGATGTAAAAAACACAAAACTTTAATAAAAACTTACTTTTAAAAATGCAATTAAAAACTATTATGTTTATAAGAAATGATAGAAGCGATGTTTTCTGAGAAATCTGAGATTTATATGAACCAATTAATAGGGAAGTGAATAGAACCAAAACAATTTATACAATGATAGCTTTTTTCTTTTTTTTAGTTTTTTTCTTATTTTTTCTCTTTTTTATTTTATTTTATTTATTTTATTTTTTAATTAATTTGTTTATATTTAGTTTTCAACATTCACTTCCACAAGATTTTGAGTTTCAAATTTTCTCCCCATCTCATCCCTCCCCCCACCCTGCCATCTGCCATGCCTTCTATCTCTCCCCTCTTCTCTTATCCCCTTCCTCTTCGAATTTCCTATAGGGCAGGATAGATTTCTAGACCCCATTTCCTGTATATCTTATTTCCCAGGTGCATGTTAAAACAATTTGTTTTTACTTTTGTTTTTTAAAATTTTGGGTTCCAAATTTCTCCCTTCCTCCCTTCCCACCTAGCCTCATTGAGAAAGCAAGCAACAGTTTTGCTGGGTGGGTGATTCTTGGTTGTAATCCTATCTCCTATGCCCTCCAGAATATTATATTCCAAACCCTGTGGTCCCTTAATGTAGAAGCTGCTAAATCTTCTGTTGTCCTGATTGTGTTTCCACAATACTTGAATTGTTTCTTTCTGGCTGCTCCAGTAACCTTTTGGACTTCCTTTTCCATTTGGCCAAGTTTGCTTTTTAAGACATTCTTCTCCTCATTGGCTTTTTGGACCTCTTTTGCCATTTGGGTTAGGCTATTTTTTAAGGTGTTATGTTCTTCAGTATTTTTTGAGGTCTCTTTTAGCAAGCTGTTGACTTGTTTTTCATGATTTTCTTGCATCACTCTCATTTCTCTTCCCAGTTTTTCCTCTACTTCTCTCATTTGCTTCTCAAAATCCTTTTTGAGCTCTTCCATGGCCTGGGACCAATTCATATTTTTTCTTGAAGGCCTTGGATATAGGAGCCTTGACTTTGTTGTCTTCTTCTGGTTGCATGTTTTGATCTTCTTTGTCACCAAAGAAAGATTCTATGGTCTGACTTTTTTGTGAGATTAGCTCATAATCCCAACCAATTAGTTGAGTTAAAAACTCTTTGTTAAGTAGGGATCTGGTTCCAGTGTGGAGAATGCACTGTCTCAAGCTTTGGGGGTTACATGCAGCTGTTTTCAGAGATACTTCTAGGGACCTGTAAATTTTCAGCTCTTCCAAGGTGGTATGATCAAGGACGAGGTATTTACTCCTTTCCTGGCTTATGCTGTGGTCTGTGAGTGACCACAAGTACTCTTTTCTGTCTTGGAACTGTGAGGAGGATTCTCTCTCCATAGCCACTACAAGTTCCACCACACCAGCACTCCTCCTTGCCCCAGGACCACCACCCAGAACTGTGACCTAGATCCAAGCATGGGCAAAGCAAGACAATTCTGTCCCAGCAGAGAGATCCCTGCTATCCCCCTCTGATCAGCCAATGGATTCCCAATTCCCCCTCAGTTGATGGGCCAGAAACTCCAGAGGCAGCTGCCACCCCAGGGTCATGCTCAGGGCCTGGAGCTAGGACATCTTTCTTGTCTCTCACCACAGACACAGACTTTTCCTACTGATCTTCTAAGTTGTCTTTGGTGTTCATGGGTTGAGAAGTCTGGAAACTGCCACAGCTGCCCATGATTCAGTTCTCTGAGGCCTGCTCCAGGGTTGCTGAGGTCTGAACACCCACATCAAACTGCGTTCCTCTCCCAGCCCAGGGTGATATACCTTCCTGATCAACCATCCAGCTTGTCTTGGATTGGAATTTTTTTCAGTCTGTCTTTTTGTGGGTTCTTCTGCTTTAGAATTTGTTTATAGCCATTTTTTACAGGTATTTGGGAAGGGTTTGGGGGCGAGCTCAAGCAAGTTACTGCTTTTACTCTGCCATCTTGGCTCCACCCCCACGATGATAATATTTTGGTAAAAGCAAATAACTTTGAAAGAATAGTACCTCTTATGCATAATGACAAACCAAGATTAATGATGACACATTCTATCTGCTGAAACAAAGGTAAAGCATTTAGAGTGTAAAATGAGACAAATTTTACACACATACACATACAAATGAATATTTGTAGATGTGTGAGTGTGTGTGTTTGTGTGTGTGTTGTGTGGCTAATATGGACATTGATTTTGATTGAAAGTATATATGTATAATCGGTTTAGTTTTCTTTCTTTTTAGTTTTACTTTTTAGTTTATTTTTTTTCAGTTGGTGGAATGGAGGAGTAAGAAGGCGTATTTTTACTTGATTGAAAAAATATGTAATTTTAAAAAGAGATCATGGGCAGCTAAGAGATGTTTAGTCAGCCCGTCTATAAAGGAACACAACAGGAATCATGATTTCTTTCTTCTTTCTACAAGTGTTGGGACTATGACAGAAAAAGATAAAAGAAATGAAAAAAAAGTTATTGAATAGGAGGAATAGAGGGGTGTCACCTAGGAAATTGAAGAAAAGAGTGCTACTAAAGAATGTTCCCATGATGAGTCAGCAAGGGGAGAAAAAGCAGTATATATTTGTGGTTATAGAAAGGAGCCCTGTAATAGATTTTGTTTGAAAGGATTTTTTTTTCTCTCATTGCTTTTTTCCTCTGTAAAGAAGAGGTCAGGGAGGCGAGCAAAGTAAATAGTAAAAATAAAATAATTTTAAAAAATTTAAAAAATGATAGAAGTAAATATGCAACTATTCCAATCTTGTAAGAAAAAAAAAATCTTTGGAAAATGTAGGAATTTTTAGCAATGCAAAAACCAACCATGACTCCAAGAAGTCTGATGGTGAATTATGCTTCCAACTTCTTGGCAAATAGATGATAGACTAGATATTCAAAATAAAGACCACTTTTTTGCTTATTTAAAAAAATAGTTTTAATTCTACATTGTCTTTTTCCACCCTTCCCTTCCCCAATCATTTAGAAGGCAATACTATGATGCGCATGATACATACGAAGTCATGCAAAACATTTTTTTTCACATTAGACATATTGCAAAAAAAAAATCAGGAAAAATAAAGTTGGAAACAATATGCTTCCATCTGTACTTAGAATTCATCAGTTCCCTCTCTCTGAAGGTGGAGAGCATTTTTTTCATTATGAGTCCTTTAGAATTGTTCTGGATCACTATATTGCTCAGAACAGTTAAAACATTCACAGCTGATTGCCATTAAATTAGTGCTATTACTATGTATAATATCCTTCTTGTTCTGCTCACTCTACTTTGCATCAGCTCATATAAGTCTCCCCAGGCTTATGTGAAAAGCCCTATATTTTTAGGGACAGCCAATGAGTGCATTAGTGTTTTGGTTTTTTTTGTTTTTGTTTGTTTTTGTTTTTGTTTTTGGTTTGTTTGTTCATTTGTTTGTTTTTGATTTTTTGTGCTTATTTGTTAGAGTGGATGACTTTTTGGAGGGGAGAAAAGAAGAGGCAATTATGATGAAAATTATGAAGTAGTGATTATGATACCTTCAAAAAAGAAAGAAAAGTATATAAGTGAATGTAAAAAAGTATATAAACAGTAAAATAGTAATTCATATGAAGTTGCAAAAATAAGCATACAAATGAAACATATATGTACACAAATATATGTGAACATTAATAGTGTTTAAATACACAGAAGAGAGTAGAAAAAAGTTTAGAAAGAGACAAATATTCAGGGCATAATTGATAGCTAACATGGTAAATTTGATATATGCTTCATAAACAAATTTTACATGTTAGAGATTTAAGACTTTACATAAAATAATTTTTTTTCTTTTCTTTATGGAAATAATGCAGGTTGTTGGTATATGTCAATATTAAAATAAAATAGGAAAGTTTACAATAAAAAGGAAGAGTCATAAAGGGGAAGACATGGACATCAGGAAATAAAAAATGAAAGAAGGAAATAAGAGAAATTAATAATTTAAGTAAGTTTAAAAAAACTTGGGATAGCAAAGGTGAATGGGAGCAAGGAGTAGAGCCTTTGGGAATAGCTTAGTATTGAAGTATATGTAAGCAAAACTAATTGCAGGGACAAAGTTCTGAATTAAAAAAGGAATGGAATAAAAATCAAAGCTGCAAAAATAAATGGAAGAAAATACAGCCAAATATAATTATCTTAAATGTGAGTGAATTAAACAATCCAATTAAGTGAGAGTATAATAATGAATAAGAAAATGATACTTAACAATTTGCTTTATCATTCTTTGGGTAACTAGTATTTATTAAGCACCTACTATGTGCCAAATACTATTCTAAAGTCTAGGGATATAAAGAAGGCCAAAAAAAAAGAGTCCCTGCTTTGAAGGAGTTTAAGAACTATATTTTAAAATTAAGAACATACAGAATGAAAAACAAGTCTAGAATAAGATTTACAATTTGTTATTTACAAAATACCCTAAAGTTTTAATCATGTTATAAGATTTTTAAAAAGTACATTGTCAATAGAATCTTACAGGAAAATTTTATTGTGCTTAAAAGTATAATAGACATTTATAGAGCTAGAAAAATAATAACAAGATTCATCTGGAAGAGCATAAAGTCCAGAACATCAAGGGGATTAATGAAAAGAAACACAAGGGAAGGTGCCCTAGCTGCACCAGATCCTAAATTGTATTATAATTGTATTATTACAAAAACCCCTGCAAACTCAGAATAAGCTTGAATAAGGAAATTCTCAAAATTAAAAGAGATATACTTAAAATAGAAATGAAATAAAAGATGAAAGAATTATAAAACTCAAAGGCAATTCTTGTAAACGACTATGGAAATTAATCAACCTTTAGCAAAGTTGCTTTTTTTTGAGAAGGAAAACAAAGAAATTCTTAAAATAAAAAATTTCTACAGGTGAAATAACAGAAACTAGAGAATGAATAAAAAAAGATTATCCAAACTTCCTATATGGATATAGATAATAGAAATACTGAAAATTTTAAATGAATAGAGGATAACTTACAAAAGGTTAATTATGCAAATTCATACAACATGAAATAGATGTTAAACAATAGAATCTCATTTAAAAAACAAACAAACCATACAGGACCTATGAAAGGTGGAGTTGGGGCTGAGACAAATCTCTGGTACAATCAAATGTTCAACAGAAACATACCCAAGTTACACAATTTTTTTTTTCAGAAAAAGATAAAAACTCTACCAAACTTCTTCTATGAGGCAAATGGACTATGGATACATAAACAAGACAGGGATAAAACAGAAAATAGGACTGTAGACCAGAACATAGATTAATATTGATACAAAGTAATTTAAATAAGATCTAAGTAAAAGTCCTACAGCAATGCAATACCTCCAAATGTGTGTGTGTGTTTGTGTGTGTGTGTGTGTGTTTGTTCCCCAATGACCTTGCTGTATTTATACCAGGGATATGAGTGGTTCAACATTAGAAAAAAAACTATCAATAATATTAAATACATCAATAGCTTAATGAATGAATGAATGAATGAATAGCTGGCAAAAAAAAAAATTTGACAAGCCACAGACCTCTTTTACTCTAAAATTTTTATCTTAAAAATATATCATGAGGTCCTCCAAATCTAATAGCCTTTTATTAATCTTCATTCTTTTTTACTTCCCTGGAGCCTTTGGCACTGTGGTACACCCTTTTCTCCTTGATATCCTTCTCTCTAGGTTTTTATGGTACTAATTTCTCTTGGTTTTCTTCCTAGCTGTGTGATTGCTCCTTCTTTTTCCCTTAATTTTGTTAACTCCTGTAATTTATTTGTTTTGTTTTGCTTAAACCTGGAGAATATCAAAGCAAGTAGTACAAAATGGGGAACTGAACAGTTAAAAAAAAATTCTTCACATCAAATATCTCTGATAAAGGTACATATCCAAGATATATAGGGAATTAAAACAAATACATACTACGAGCCATTCCCTAATGAATATACAGTCCAAAGTTATTAATATTCCATTTCCCACAAAATTGCAAAGTATTAGCAGCCATATAAAACTAAATAATGACATTAGCTAGTAATGAAAATCCAAAAAATATAAATTACATATATAATATATAAATATATAATATATAAATATGTTTTATGTTTCATTTCATATCCAGAAAACTATCAATGAAAACAAAAGATGGAAATTTCATTGTTGAAGGGTCAGTGAAGATAAACAGATAAATACATTGTTAGAGTAGAGCTAGATATATATTCCAAAAAGATCAAAGAAAAAAAGTACCTTTTATTCTATAATATTCACTGCATGACTTTGTGTGTGTGTTTCTGTGTGTGTGCACACATGCTCGCACATGGGTGTGTGTTAACAATTAAGTGAAGAAAAAGTAGATGTCCATCAGGTGAAGAATGCCTAAACAAGTAATGTTACATGAATATAAAGTTATTACACTAGCAAATGAGGAATATAATAAATACAGAGAAAAATAGGAAGATATGTGAAGTGATGTAGAGTGAAGTAGGCAGAACTAAGAGACTGGAGAATATACTAACCCTTTCTCAATGCTGGTTAGATTAGTTTTTTTCTTAACATTGCAAAGATGGAGGGACAATGGTTCTAGAATTTTGCATATTCTGTCAAACATAGTCTATATAAGCTGGTTGCTTTTATTTCTTTTTAAAATTTTTTACAAATAATGACTTGTTGGATGGAATGGAATGTATTCAGAAATTAATATGAAAGCTATTTTTTAAAAAAGAAAAAAATGGCTTTTGGAAATAGGTAATTTGGCTTTTGAAACAGCTAAAAGGTGACTTATTTATTCAATCTTAACCAGTTTATTTCAATGTTGCTGTTCACACTTCCTGACAAATAGTAGGCAATTTATACTTTTTTTCTTGTTTTATTGTGAATATTTTATACATTTTTTTGGTGCTCACATTACCCAGTATGATGAAATTGAATAAGAAAGTGAAAGACATAAAGACATACATGCTATAGGATATTATTTGAGCCGTTTAAGCACCAATCCTTTCAATTTTATCTTGCTATTTTGGAAGCAGACATCTTTGAAGTTATGTTAAAAAGTAAAATTTAGCAGAGACCATTTTCTAAATTCCTATGAACTTCTGTTTCCATTTATCTTTTAATCCTTAGTATGCCATTCACTGCCTTTAGCTGAATGTGGTAATTCTAGTTTCCTTAGGTTTCCTAGAATGCAACATGAGCATGCTTTGTTATTTAGAATGTGGAGATATTTGGCAAACTTCTTTATTTTTTAACGGGTGGTCCTTTAAAAAAAATGGTTGCTAACCACAGCAGTCTAAATATTCTTAGCTTAGAAATGATCAGAGAAATTCTGGTACATACAATTAATGAAACTTTGTTAGATATCAATGACAAAATGTTTTTTTTTAGACTAAGACATTATTTCAATAATACTTACACAATTTATATAAAACGGGTTTCAGACTGACTTTCTGTCAGTAGTCAACTTCCATTCTCACACATTAATAAAATGTAATTTTATTTATAGGCTCATTTTGTAAAAGGTTTGTTTACATAAAAAGCAGCTTCTGTTTAAACCACTCATTAGGGAAAATATTCCTTTTCATAATAAGTAAGCTCTTTCTTGCTCCAAAGTAGTCTTTTATTAGTGCTATTCTCAGCATAAACTAAATACTAAGAAATGCTATTTACTGACTCCCTTGTATGGGTTTTCATTGATTTTAAAGATATTTTCTATTTGGGATGATGAAGTGGAAATACTGGTGAATTTTGAGTCAGAAAAATTCGATTGAAAGTTTCCTGCTTCCTTTCTTTGTTGCCTGTGTGACTTTGAGTATATCTGAGTCTTCCCCTCACAAAACCTTGGTTTCCTTAATATATTAAACAAGGGAGAGTGGACTAGGAGATCAGAAAAATCTCTCCCAACTCTGAAGTACTGTGTTTTGAAGATTCAGAGTGTAACAAATCATGATAACTATGAAGTATTGAAAATTGGTAAGTTATTGCTAGCATATTAAAATGAAAGCTGAGGTAAATATATTATTCAGGTACTATACTTTAGGGTTATAGAAATTAAAATGGGCTAGAAAAAAAGGACATGGGTTTGGGTCTCAACTCCAATTAAACTGTTTAACCTTGAACAAATAACCTCTCTGATCCTCAAATACTTTATCTGTAAAACTACCTCAGTATCTGACACATAGTAGGACCATAATAAATATTAATTGAATAATTTTGACAATATTATATGTAGTACTATCTTTAGTACTATAGATAATATTTATTATATCAGCATTTTGAATTTTTAGGGTTGTTGTGGTGAGAATTGTGTTCTTGGAGTTAGAAAAGTTGAGTGGATCATCCCTGAATACAAATAAAGGAAAGATAAAATTAAAAAGAAACAACTCTGGTTTCCTATGAGCTTCAGTTAAACCACCATCTTCTACTGGAAGTCTTTCCCCTTCTCTCTTAATTCTAAAGCCTTCTCTGTGCTGATTATCTCTAATTTATCCTTCATTTAAATTGTACATACTTCTTTGATCACAGGAATCATTTTTTTGCCTTTCTTTGTATCATCTGTGCTTAGCACAGTGCCTAGTACAAGGTAGGCACTTAATAAAAATTTAATGACTGACTAGCTGATAAGCAAGAGTAGAAATAACATAAATACAAATACAAATAGCTCACAGTAAAAGTATGAAGTACTGCTATGAAAGATTTAAGGAGATTCATAGTTTCATTAATTCAATTCACTGAATAAGCTACTTAAATTCTCTCTCTCTCTCTCTCTCTCTCTTTCTTTCTGTGTGTGTGTGTCTCCACATTCCTGTGTGTAAATACAGCTTAACATAGCTACATATTTTCAGAGAGCAGGTTCCTAGATTTACAACTAGAAGAGAACTTAGAGGCCATCTAGTTTAAGCCCCCAATTTTACAGATGAGGAACCTGAGACCCAAAGAAGCTAATGATTCATACAAGGAGACATGGATGTTTTTGAGATCTCAGGGACTGAGAAGAGGTCTGAACTGAAGTCCTCTGTACCAGTATTTTCATGGGGCTGGGATGGGGTGTTGCCTAGAGCAAAAGGTCTAATGAGATCTGCCACAAAGAACTTTGAATTTTGTTGTATAGCTCTGGGTTTATTCTCTCAACTCCACTTCAGATATCCAGTGCTTACCTACATCACTCCAATTTATAGCAGGTACCTTAAAGAGTTAAAGATTGGGGTACTCTTGAATTCCATTAAGGCTCCAAATGCTGTATTCCATCTAATATCAATCACCAGTGATTACTGCCACAATATCACTTGCCAGTATTTATTAGTTTCTCTAAAATATCATTTAACTTGTGATAGACTGAAATCATTAACATCAATTAGCTTTTTACAAAGGTGTATTCACTGAAGAAGTATAATAAAGACAAAAATACAAAAGTATTCCACTGAACTAGGACATATTCCCTGCAAAAAATGAGCTCAAACTTAAAGTAACTGTTTAAAAAAGACCCTTGTGCCAAATTCATTTCTGAATGCAGCATAGTTGATGAATGACTCATTTGTTTGATTCTAGGGTATGAGGTCTCCCCTTCTGGGTTAAATTACTCCTGGACAAGGTCACTCTGGTCTCTCCTCATGTCTGAATTAGCCCCTCATGGGGATCAGCTGCTGCTGCCTTTAGATTCTTCTATGCACTTCAGCTGTGGGAACTCAGGAGGTTCCTCTGAACTTCAAAAGCACAAAAAATCCTAGCATGGTACATCTCTGAATGCCCATCTGCCCAATATCAGAGAATAAAATTTCAAAGGTCCCCAAAAACAGTTGCTCAAGGAACTGTGCCATAATAGATTTATATTAAATATACAGTTACAGTAGATGTAAATCTCTCCTAATTCATTAATTTAAGAATGTTGAATGAAATTTAGCCAGGTTTTAGAAGGAAATAAGAGTTGTATGACTATTTAAAACTATCATTATTTTTTATCCATTTAAAATGAATGTTTTTCAAATATATTTTCCTTTAAATCTAAGTCCATTAATTATTTTTCAGGGAAAAAATTTTTCTTTGTGATCCTGAATCCTGACAATGATTTCATTAAAATACAATAGAAGACAAGTCAATATCAATTAACATGTAAATCATTTTCCATTGAAACAAACCACCTTTTCTAACCAATAGGACACAAACTTGATTACCAAATATTTGACAAGTGAAAAGGAAGTTTGATTACTTTATCCAACTCAAGCTTTTGTCATTGTTTCTTACTATGTTCTTTCTACTAGTCCCAACTCTCTATTTCCTTGTTTTCTAAGCACCCTTTTATAAAAACTAGTTTCAACTATAAAGCTTTTCATTCATGTTAAATAGCAAGTAAAGGAAAACAAAGAAATAAAAGAAAAGGAATGATAAAACTATAATTCTGTGTCAAAAATTATTTTTCTTAGATGACTTTTTAATGTTTAAATTGACAGAAATATTTTATAATAAATATTATTATATTTTATTTCAAGAAAAATGCATTGTGGTAGGGTGAATATTGACCTGGAAAAGAGAAGACTAACTCCAGGATTTTGGGTAAGTCAGGTTACCTCTCTGAGCCTCAATTTCCTCATCTATAATATAATAATATTCTTTATCTAAAATGTAATCTATAGTACAATAAAAATCCTAACTCACAGGATTATTATGTGACTTAAATGTTGGAGTGTATGTATGTGTGTGTGTGCATGCACTCTATTCATTTAATTATATGTCATCTAGACAGATCAAGGGGGAGTTTTGACAATTGTTCTGATTTGTTATACCAATGCCAATTTCCCATGTTGCATGACCAATTTATCTTTAGTTTTGGACATGGACATGACTCCCCTATGTTTTTCAATTTTCTTTTTTTGGTAAATTCCTTCTCATATTTCTTTAGGACTGGGTCAACACACAAAAAAAGTAAAAATCTGGCATATCTGGGTCATCCCAGGCTGTGTAATAGCTAAAGTGTATGTCTTAAGATCCTGAATGAATCTGTATATCAAACCAATTGAAATATAATAGATGAAAACTATGGATGTCCTCAGTTCAGATCTCCTTTCTAAAGGAAAAACCAAAAGTCTTTATACATATATACACACACATGCATGCATGAATGCATACATAAATACATACAGATGCGCATGCATGTGACTTAGGAGGGGACATTAAATAGTTGTCTTTTCCATAGGATTTTAGGACTATAAAAGGGTTTACATACATGATTTCATGTATGAATATATGTGTGTGTGTATGCATAACATACATGTTTTCTTCTGCATCAAACTCTGGTGTGTATGTATTTAACTCACATTTGGTCCAGTTTAGATAAGTGTAAGATTCACACAATAGTCTGCTTCCTCCACTCTTACCTCCTTGTTTCTATATTTGCATACTCCTTCCCCACATACATACACAATGTAATCTGGGTAGTTGGGGAACATTACAATTGACTGTAGTTAGAGAAAATGGCTGGCATTCAGGTGTGGCTAATCACAATTAAGTGACAATTAAGGAATGTAAATTGTTTTATGGAGCTTATCTGCCTCTTGTAATCTTGAGTAGGAGACCAGAGCCACTTTTGTGATCTCCACCAAGGGTAGATCAAATCTTCCCATAATTGCACAATGGAAGACAAGGACAGAAAAATTGTCTTTTTGGAGGGAGGAAGGGATGGCACCAAATTAAGATGGTTAGGGTATACAGACAACAAGCAGAGGTTTCAGGTTAAGCTGGTTGAGGCTTACAGAAAACAACCAGATGCCCCAGCAGCTAGCTGCATGAACAATTCCTTCTAACCATGCCTTTAAGCCAATTTGGACTAGGAAAAACAATATTCTTGAGGTTATCTCCAGAATTGAAAAAATGGGAAATAGGGTCAATTACAGAATAAAATCAACTATTAAATGATAAAGAATGATTTTACTTAGTTTAATTTTAATTTATGTTCTCTCTTCTTCCTCATTTCTTCCATAGCTTATAACTTTATTCCCTCTTATTTTTCTTTACTTTCCTAAAAGCAACAAAAGAAAAGAAAACCACATCTAGGTACTGTATTTGTCGTTATTCCTTCTGTGACCTTTTTTTTGAAGACTGATCTTCTGAAAGGACACTTGTAAGTATGAAATTCTTTTTTAACTCCTCCTAATTGTTCAAATTTTTGTACCTTTCAATTTTTTTCTTGTATCTTGCATTTGAATTTCAAAGATTG
This sequence comes from Vombatus ursinus, assembly GCF_900497805.2. Classification (NCBI taxonomy): domain Eukaryota; kingdom Metazoa; phylum Chordata; class Mammalia; order Diprotodontia; family Vombatidae; genus Vombatus; species Vombatus ursinus. Next base: position 4,193,220 of record NW_020954570.1, on the reverse strand, counting down.
AAGTCACATTTGTTCTTTTAATTAGTAATGTTTGAATGTTCTTTTTTTTGTTAAAGATCCATTTCCTCCTATATAGTTATACTCGATTTTATAGAATACATTATTGAATATGATTTTTTTTAATTTTTCATTTTAATGACATATTCCAAGATTTCTTTTACTCTTTGAAAGCTGCAGCATATTCTTATATGATACTTACTCTAATTCCTTGAGTGATTACTTTATAATTGCTAGTACTATTTTCTTTCTTTCTTTTTCTTTCTGTCTTCCTTCCTTCCTTCCTTCCTTCTTTCCTTCTTTCCTTCTTTCTTTCTTTCCTTCCTTTCTTTCTTTCTTTCTTTCTTTCTTTCTTTCTTTCTTTCTTTCTTTCTTTCTTTCTTTCTCTTTCTTTCTTTCTTTCTTTCTTTCTTTCTTTCTTCCTTCCTTCCTTCCTTCCTTCCTTCCTTCCTTCCTTCCTTCCTTCCTTCCTTCCTTCCTTCCTTCCTTCCTTCCTTCCTTCCTTCCTTCCTTCCTTCCTTTTTTCTCTGAACTAAAAGCCCTAGTTTTTAGATATTACGTTATAGGACGTTTCTGATTTGAGTTTCTTTCAGGAGGTGACAATTGCATTCTTTCTATTTTTTTATTTTGTATTTTTTTTATTTCTAATTGCTATGAGTAGTTTCCTTTTATAACTTTGAATACACACACACACATATACATACATATATATATATAATATATATATGAAATAGCCAGTCCTTAAATTGTCTTTCATCAACCTGTTTACCAAGTTTTGTTTTGTTTTGTTTTTTGTAATAACTACCTACATGTTTTAATTTTTCTGTCTTTTGGTAGCAATACAGTATTTCTTTTTTCATGTCATGGAATCATTGAGTTATGTTTGTTTTCATTACAATTTTCACTGGTTTCATTACTTGGTTAAGAGTTTTCTCTGTGTTCTCTCTCTCTCTCTCTCTCTCTCTCTCTCTCTATATATATATATATCTGGCTCTCTTTCTCTCCCTTTCCCTCTCCTTTGTTCTCTTTCTCTTTTCTGTATGTCTCTTCCCCCACCCCCATAAAGAACTCAAATTTTACTTTTTATCTTCTATCCTGTCTTTGAGTCCTGTGGATAAGTGATTTTTTTTTTCCTGAGGTTCTACTTACACTTATTACAGAGTACCTTTTTTTTTTCTGGATTTGCTTTTTCTGCTTCTCTTAATCTATAATATTCCCTCATTTTATTTAGAGTTTTCTTCTTTTTCCTAATGCACACAACCTTATTTCTGCTTTGAGGAACTTGTGCTATGGCCTGGTTGCCTCTTGTCCCACATTCTTGCATATAATGGCTAGGCTTTAATTTTTTTTTTTTTATTCTCTCTTAATTGGTATTACTGACCTTGCCCTGCCACAGTTTTGGATTGAGCTGGGAAAAACTGCTTCCTAGTCTTCTAGACTGTCTTTTTCTTTTACCCAGGTCAGAGGCACTGAACTGCACCTACAACTGGAATAAGGTTTCTTTCTCTGCCTAAATGTTTAACTTCTGCTTTCATTCTCCTGATGACATGGGGTCGGAGTGTTGACCTCAACCTTGTTTCTATTTCTTCCTCACAAAATCATCAAACAGGAGTTGACATTGTCCCAAACTGTGGCCTTGACTTACTGGATCAGAAATCCTACTAACTTCATACCTCCTTTATGGGAATCTCCTCATGGGATACCCAAATGCCTCTAAGTAGTTTTGTTTCCTCTTGCAGCTCTTAAACGATATCAGAGAATATGCTTATTTTCTAGCCTCTGGGAGGGCCCAGAGACAGGAACATGTTGCCTAGGACCCTCTACTCATCTCCATCTTCTTGCAATTTTAGCTAATGGTACCTGACTTTATCTGCTTCGGCTCTGACAGGACATATTCCATTGAATTCAGGGCCCATTTATAAGAGATCACACCGCCCTCTGGTCCTCCTGTCACAGCCTTTACTAAAGCTCTAAAAGGCTTTTGGCAGTGTATTTATGAAGATGTAGGCTTGATAGAGGAGCTTAGCAGTGTTTCACTTTGATTTCATTAACTATTACTTCATATGTCTCCCTTTTGTTTGCATCATTTCAATAAAGACACTTTAAAAATGCATTCTTTTTTGATACTTTGTGCTTGTGTTCACAGCTTTCAAGTCACTTCTTTAATATTCTTAATATGTGGGGGTAAGGTTTCTTTGTAGTTTCTAAGCCATTGAGCTTCTATTTCTTATTCTTAAAAGGATGTTTCTTACATACTTTTTTAATGATTCCTCTCCACTACCCTCCATATTCCCACCTCATTAATGTCATTGAGCATTAAGCTATTCTTAGATACTTCAATAGACTGTTATTTCATCCATAAAGGTACTTGCTCTAGCAGGCCAGATCACAATCCATCCAAACCGTGCTATTATTTGCTACTCTATGTCTTCCCCAAAGTCTTACACAAAGCTTTCCTCTAGAGTTCTTAATAGTTCATGCTTTTCTTTTGGTTATCCTTTACTCACTTGTCTTCACATCATAGGTACCTGTGATGATTACTTTTTGGACAATTCTGCACTGTTCTTAAATGGTAATAGGTTATAATCTACTCAAGCTAACCACGTACCTCTACATCTCACACTAGATAACCTCCAATTTAATGATCTTCATGATGTCATCATAATGCAGCTTACATGCATTGTAAATTTGGGGGGAAAATAGCCTCTGCTACTACTCATTAGTACTTATATTCACATCTTTAGAAGTTATTCAGTAGCATTGTCATGTGTAAGTTACATTCCACCCCCCCACAAAAAAGGGTCAAATAAACAATGCATGTATGTAAACAAATTTTGTAAATGGTGATGTGAAGTACAGATGTCCATTCATAAGACAACATCAGATTTCCTGGTAAGAAACACCATTTCCCCCTAAAACTATGCCAAGAGCACACGAAGTGATCAATAAATAAAGTACCTAATGAATTAACTAGAATTCACCATCATAGAATAGGATTTTTGTTTTTTTAGATAGAGAAAAATTAGAAATAAAGGGAGAATAATTTAGCAATATGTATAATGTTTTTAAAGCCAAACATAATGTCTCCAATGACAAGAATTTGTGCATTTCCTAAAATAGGAAGAAAAAATATTAAAAATTGATGCTGAAAAAGACAAAAGCATAAATTGGATTTATTTCAAATCAGCACTAGATAACAAGTAGATCATGTGGTAAGGCTATTTTCCAGTTTTCATTTTACTCTTACTATAGAATTGCTATGTTTCTTCAATTATAAAATGGAGATAATAATAGCACCAACTTTCCAGGATTGTTGAGAGGAACAAATGAAATAATAGTTATAAAGTTCTTAGCACAATGCCTGCTACCTAATAGGTACTATATAAATGATAACTTATTATTATTACCACCATCATCATCATCGTTGTTGTTTTTATCCACTTGCCTCTTAGTTTGATTCAGTTATATATGAAATCAATGTACAAAGTATCTATTTGGTTATCAGAAAAGTGGTAGAATTGGGAGTGAGGAGATCTGATCTTATTTTCTGGGCTTGGCCATACACTCATCATGTCACCTTGGAAAAATAAATTCACTTAGCTAGGCCTCAGTTACTTTCTTGCTACAGTAAATGGTGGAGTTAAATTTTCTAATTCCTTAAATCATCTTGTCTGAAATTCTGTGATTTTAAGTTGGTGAATACATAGAAATAAAACTGATTCCACAATTCTATAAAGATGAATAAGTCATTGATTATCATTTTAACATAGCTATCTTATCCAGGATCAACTTGAGTTATAACTGAAAATTTTAGAAAAAGTCATAATTTATTTTATCTGCTCATTCAACTTTCCAAAAGCCTTGAATCCAATCTACAGTTGCTGAAACCTTTCCCAGTTTCTCCAAGGCAACACAATTCTAATGAATTCGCTTGCAAAACTACAGAGAATTAATTGTTTTGGAAGGAATCCAACTGCCCTCCATACTGCAAACCCCACTGCAAATTTCCCTCATAAATATAACTCTTAGGAATTATCCAGTCTCCTGACCTAGTGGAAACCTTACCTGCATTATAACTTCCCACATTTTTAAAAGTAATTGTGAAGATGAATGTCTGTGAAACCTCTTCCTTTTGTCATTTGTTTAAAATCCACTGGCAGACAAATACAACTAGAGAACTTCTGAAGATATGCATCTGCAGGGCAAATCAAGTGATCGATCATAAACCTTTTATTAAGCATCTACTATATTCCAGGCACTATTCAAATCCTCATAGACATAATGGGGAAAATAAAAATGGAATTTTTTACATCATTTTACTCATAATCTTACTAATCTATTGTTCCTGGAAGTAGCAATACTTTCTTCTTCTGAAGTCCCTCTAAACTCCCATGTTGCTCCCATATTTCTATTATGGGGGATATCTCTTAAAATCAGTTCATATTTCATGTAGAATTGGCACATTGATGAATCCTATTCTGAGAAGGTAATGGAATGGATGGTGTGACTGCAAGAATCATAATAAGATCATAGAATGTGTCAGCTAGAAGAAACACTAGGAACTATCTGCTCTGATACCATTGATTTATAGCTAACTCCTCAAGCCTTAGTTGTTATGACCTCCCTCAGCCTCACTTCCCTTCTGATTGGAAGGCTAGAAGGTAGAGTACCAAACTCCTCCTGAAGCCTTCCTTTATAAAGGGCAGAAACTGGATTTTCATCTCACTCCATGTTGCACCTGTTGCTCTTCCTAGTTTTAAATTCACAGAAAAAAGATACCTACCCCCTGTTCTACTCCACTTACCCATTTTTTTCCTGCCTCCTTTTTTTTTTTTGCTTTCTCCATTTAACTGTAAATTCCCTAAGGGAAGAGACTGTTTTTCTTTTTTTTTAACTTGTGTCCCAGTGCTTAACACATATTAAGCCTGGTACGTATTAAGCACTTAATAAATGTTAATTGGATCAAATTGGATAGAGTGATAAATTGAAGCCCAGAGAGGTTAAGCAATATATCCAGGGTTACCTAGGAAAGAATGAATACTGTTAGGTGGGTCCTCTGATTCTAAATTCAAAACTTCTTTTCTACTGTACCATTGTACTACTTTATATTATCCATAGATATGGCTGATAAATTAAATGTCTTTTTGACACAATGATACAACTCTTATAAGTCTACCAAAAATGACTAAAAATTAACTTATAAGTCTTTTTTACCGAGTGCTATTCATGTGAGTACAATGGAAAGAACTTTCAATTTGAAGTTAAAAAGTTTTTGTTGTTGTTTAATAGTTTTTCAGTTACATGTCATACTTCGTGACCCTATTTGGGATTTTTTTAGCAAAGATACTGAAGTGATTTGCCATTTCCTTCTCCAGATCATTTTACTGATGAGGAAACTGAGGCAAACCCTATGTTCAGGGTCACATGCAGTTAGTAAGTATCTGAGGCCAGATTTGAACTCAGGAAGATGAATCTTCCTGACTTCAGTATTTGCTGTGATTTAAGGAAAGTTATGTGATTTTAGGAAAGTTGGTTTCTTCTTCTATAAGAAAGGGATCATAATATTTATAATACCTACTTCAATTGACACTTATGAGAACTAGGTGAAGCCCTAGGTACTTCCAGCTCACACTCTTTATGTGAAGAAAGTATGCTACAAACCTTAAAATGTGTTATTATCCAACACAAGAAAATACTTTCTTAATGTTACAACCTTTTAATCTCACAGCAAACATTAGAATAACTTATTTGACAGAATTAATGATAAGAGCACTGGACATGGAATCATTAGCCTTGGATTTGAGTCCCAAATGAGTCACTTTACAACTTGGATAACTAAGAGTATTTAACATTCTGAGTCTCAGTTTCTTCAAATATAATATTGGGATAATAATACTTGTAAAACCTACCTCATAGGATTGGTGTGAGGAAAATATCCTGTAAACTTAAAAAAATGCAATTACTATACATTTGAATAATTATATTTCACTATTTTGCCTTTTTTTAAAGGGACTTATTGAGTTACTCAGTTGCAATGTTCTCATTTTGGTCATCTGTAAGGAATAAAGATTTTGGAGCACTGTGGCAAATTGTTGGGGTTGACAGTTTCATTAACATCTCAAATACAGCCCAAGTTTTCAATTCAAATCTTAGATAAACTGACATAAATATGAATGATATGATATATTAAGGAGCATATACTTTAGTAGAAGGAGGAAAGAGTAATAGGATAGGATTGACTTGACCTCTGATTTCATTGGAGTGGGGAGTTCCCTATGAGAAACTTACTCTACTAACATAGATAATTGTCTGGTTTTGTTGTTGTTGCTGTTGCTGTTGTTGTCACTGTTGTTTTTTTGTTTTTGTTTTTTGGCAATTTGTAATCTTAGAGGATTCCCTGGGGACAATAAGAGTTTAAGTAGCTTGTCTAGAATTATACAGACAACATGTTAGAAGTAGGACTTGAACTTTTTTTTTTTTTAATCTTTGAGACTAGCTATATCCTATACCTAGATGCCTTTTAGGGGAAGTTGGGGTAGGAGAAATCATACCCTCAAAAACGTAATAAATAGTAAGAAAATCCTTTGTTTTTTTTCATAGGTTAAAGTCACCTGGCCCAAAAGAATTATATACCAGAGTATTGGAAGAACTGGCAAATGTGATTGTTAAGGCATTTTCAGTGATCTTTGAAAGAACATGGAGAATAAGAGAGTTGCCTCAGAATATTAGAAAGGATTTTTTTTCTCATTTTAAGACAAAAAAGAAGAAGGAGAGGTGAAGGGGAAGAGAAAGAGAGACAGACAAATAGACTGACAGAGAACTGACAGAGATAGGGAGGCAGAGACAGAGAGATGCAATGTGAGAGAAATTCATATTGTGCTATTATATTAATACCTAATTATTAATTTGTGATCCACCCTTTTCCTTTAATGTATGTTACAACTCAGCTCCCAAAAAGATCAGTTAATCCCTGATGGGCATGGCTGGATGATGAGATTTTCTCATAGCCCTCAAGGAACAGGCTTTTTGGGTGCGACCCCATCCAGACTTAATTTCTGTTTAGAGATTAAACAGAAACCATTCTGAGTGAGCCTTTGCCAGGGGAAAGAATCTTCTGTCCTTGATCCCTCCCATTAGAGTTTAGAGAAACCAGCTCATGAAGGAAGAAACTAGCTGTACAAGTCCAGATGGAAATGGCTTTCCCGAAGCAGATGCCTTAAAGCTGCTAAGTCTCATGATCAAGTCACATCCTTGGCAGATGAGTTGAAGATTTTAAGCCTATATCCTTATTAAATTTTCACCATTGAGGGTTGAGTTTCACTTGCCAAGAGAGTTCCCTTTCAGAAGGGACTTAAGGCATTTCACGGTCTCCCTTGGGGTCTTTGGTTACTGAGAGAAACCACTGACCACCAATTTGCTTGCTAGTTTAATTAAAAAATTGATTTTTATTACCTAGAAACTCTGTCTCTTAGGGATTTCATTCATTACAATATGTTTGTGAAAAGAGTAATAAGCTTGAATTTGATTTTGATTTCCGACAAAATTATAGATTATAAAATTAGAGTGATGGTTAGTGAAACAGTACAACATAGTGGATAGAGTTTTGGACTTGGAGTATGTAAAGCCTGGATTTAAATCCTTTCTCTGACACTAGCTCTGTGACCTTATGCAAGTTCATTTGTCTCTATATGCCTAAGAAAGTCTCATGGAAATAATATAATAGGTCATAGGTTGCTTGAAGAGGTCTCCCACTCTGATTTCATACTGAATATCTAGAAAAGGAATGGGTAATCAAAAACAGCTAGCATGGTTAACAACAATGATTGCTAAAGATTATTCCAGATTAAAACTTCATTACCACCCGCCTTTTTGTAACTAGAATGATAGCTCAGGGGCATGCAATCAATATAGTTTGCTAAGATTTTAGAAGCATTTGACAAACTTTTTCATGCTATTTTTAAGGGCATAGATAGACACATGGGCTAGATAATAGTACCATTGGGTAGATTAGGAATTTGTTGAATGAATATGCCCAAAGAATAATCATTAATAATTTGATATCAACTTGGAGCACCTCAAGGATCAGTGCTTGACTCCATTCTGTTTAGCATTTTTATCAAAAACTTAATAAAAGGCATTATTATAATAATGAGCTACTTGTCAAATTTGTAGGTGACAGGAAGCTAGGAGAGATAGCTAACACATTAAATGACAGATCCCATGCTGTTTTGCAGATCAGAATATTAGGTTGAATCTTGAAAAATGAAATTTAATAGGGACATGCAGTCATATATTCCAGTTCCAAAAATGACATCACAAGTAGAACATGATGGAGTGTTGTCAGGCAATAATTCATTTGAAAAAAATTATCTTGTGGTTTTAGGAAACTGTATTCTTAATAAGAATCAGTAGTATGATATGACAGCTTATAAAGCTAATATGATATTAAATAGATAAGGAAAGCAGAGTTCTTTTTCTATGCTACTTTTCCTTGTCTAAAACCCATAACCATAACAGATCTAGAGTATCATGTCCAGTTATGGATACCATATTTTAGAGAAGACATTGATAAGTAGGAGTAATGGACAGAAGTTGTGAAACTACAATTTTTGTTTTTAGGTTTAATGCAGAGAAGGGTGGAACAAAACCTTTCAAGAAATTAGAATTATACAAAAATGGAATTGGTGCTTCAGGAGGAAATGGGTTCCCATTTACTAAAGGTCTACAATTAAAGGATAAATGATAACTTCTCTGGGATATTTTAGAGGGTTTTGTTGTTGTTGTTGTTGTTTAGGATAATTTGTATTAGAAGTTTTTTAGAGTTGTCTCAACTCTGAGATTCCATAATTTTGTGAAATGCAATATAAAGTACAACATATATAAGAGGAAATAAGAGTTTGAAGCAAGAGTAACTAGAAATCTTTGATCATAATTCTAAGATATATTTGTATAACACTATGTTTCGCAAAGGATTTTCAAATACATGATCTAATTTGATCTTCATGATATCCCTATGTTTTATATATAAGGATGTGAGGTGCACAGGTTTTAGGTTGCTTTTTCCAAGGTCATGCTATTAATAAATTCTAGATGCAAGACTTGAATAAAGGTCTTCTGATTCCAAGCCACAAACCTTTTCTAGTAGACCATACTGGACAAAGTACTATAAAAGTTCCAAGGAGGAGGTAATTATGTCCAGGCTGGGGTATCTGGGAAATCTTTATGGAGAAGGAAGTCATTGGGTTGGAAAAAATGAAGGATGTGCAGAATTTTGACCAATAGATCTGTGGAAGAAAGAATATTGAAAACAGGGAATAGGAAAAACAAGAGCAAAGATGTGGGAAAGAATGTGTTGATGAAAAACAGTAAATTATTTAGCCAGTGTATAGAAAATATGAGAAGTACAGAAGCATATAAAGATATGTTTGTTTGTTTGTTTTTATGGTGAAGCTATTCTCAAATGTAGAGCTAAAGAGTTTGGATTTTATTGTATAGACAATGGGAAGACATTGATGCTCATAACAGAAAAAAAATTACCAAATGTGTGTATCAGGAAGAGTCATTTGGTGTAGATATATGAAAACACATTGTATGTAAGATGAGTTGTGGTAGGGTGGGCCCCTGACTCAGGCCAGTGGCTATTACGTTATGTTTCATATTGTAATGAAATGATACTCATAGGTCATTACACAGTTAATAGATGGAGATTTACTTAGAGTAGGGGGGCATTCAACAAGGATAAGTATTTGTTCCTTTTGAGCTGATTTCGCTGAATAATCCTCCTTGCCTGACTTGCCTATCTGCCAACCAAGAACCAAGGGATTCTTGCAGCTTCTCATCACTATTCTGTCCTCAAATCTCTACAAAGTGATGTTAATAATTTGAGCCTTTAGTCCTCTAACCAATCAAGTCTTGAGGATGATTTTAATAACTTTTAAAGTGGGTAGGAGGAACTGACATAATTAGCATGGAGGGAGGGTCTAAATATGTTAAAAGATGATATTAAAACTATCCTTGGTAAAAACCACTGATGGCTTAAATGATGGCAGTGTGAACAATAACAAAAAATGAAAAGCTGATTCTCCAAGAATTGTGAAGGTATAATTGACAAGGCTTAAGAACTGGTTGACTAATGGGAGTGAACTATAGGGAGGAATCATTGATTATACCAAGGGAAGTGAGGAAAAGGAATAAGGAAAAGAATGTATTGTATTTGTAAATTATGTTAATAACGGAATCACCCAGCTAACTTTAGGTAAAGGTAAAGATTATGATCATAGCAGCAATGTAAGTTTATGACTGTAAGGCTTTTCTTTGGGTAGAGGGGATATTTTGGAATAATGAAAGAACATAGGGGAAAAATGAATCTAGAACTGGTATCTAGATTTTACAGTTCTTTATTTCCAAAGAAATAAAGACACCAGGTGAAACTCTGCTCTAGAGATGATTAACATATATAGTATGAGACTGATAAGATAATGTAGATAAAATAATTGCAAGATATTTTGACAAAATCTGGAGCAAAACATATTTCTAACTTCTAATAAAATAATCATAATGTTTGCAAACCAAGATTGTGAAGTAGCAATTGATAATAAATGATTGTAGTGAAAGCATTATATTATTTTCCATTTATTTTTAACCTTGTTCTTCATATCATAAGAAAATGTTTATTAGATTGTTTATACATTACCATTTCTTTAGTTATAGCTTCAAGGGTAAAAACTATGGGTAACTTAATTTCTCACAGAGCATCTAAGAGAAGGGAACTTATTTGTTAAATTTGTTAAACTTACTATTTGCTTCAAGAACTACAAATATAGTGTGTACCTCATTTACAAGATCTTCTTTTTATTCAATTTGCCTAAATTCATATCCAGGAATATTCTGGAATTTTCCTGTTTGGGCCACCTGCATGATTTATCATAATTTTTCAGAAGGTTTAATTTATATCTCTGTAGGAAATTCCTGTAACAATAGTGAATAAAGAAAGAGCCTGGTTTTTTTTTCTAGTTTATGTTGCAACAATAAGTAATCATGGTACTTCATGACAGCTACTTGGATCATGAGATGGTGCCCAAAATGAACTAATGAACCTCTAGAGGAACTGTAGTGCAGAGTCAACACTATTAATTAATAATCTATGTCAGCATTCCCTACATTGGGTAGAAATAGTTTCTACTATATTCAACTTTCCTGATGCTTCAAGTTAAAGCCCTTACGTTACTCTTATCTTTCACTTTATCTTATCTTTATCTTATCAGTGTTATCTTTCCTATATGTAGACATAGAAAGAAAATGCTGGAGTGCATCTCAACTCAACAAACATTTAGAGTAGCTGATTAACAACCTATGCATAAACCACTGGGGATACAAAGTCTAAAAACAATATAGCTTCCGGAAGCTTCTAGTCCAATTGTAGGGAAGGGTACACCCAATGATCTACCTTGATTCAACATGTTAGGTCCTATAGATAGAAAAACAAAAATAAAACCTTCAGTGACTTTCAAAGTCCTTATATACTACAGGGGATTGATGCACAAATAAGCATAGAATAAGAAAAATTGAAGATGAGGAGGGCACTGACAAGTAGAGAGATGAGGGGAAGTCTTAGAGGAGTAAACACCCAAGCTAAGATACAAAGGAAGATAATGATTCTGAAAGGTAGAAGTGAGGAGTGTGAATATTCTAGGCATGTAGACTGGCTGCCACAAATTATCACAGTCCACCTTGGGATCCCTCAGGAAACTGTTTAAAAATTTGGTGGAAACTAGAGCAGTGACTATAGCATGAACCACATATGTGAGAAAAAATGAGAATACCCTGTTATAAATCAGGAATATCTATTTTATTATTTAGTATTCAGCTAAGTGGTTGTCACAAAGAAAATTTTGTTAATGACTCATATGATTAATTGCCAAGTATATTGTTTTGTTTGTTTTTCATTGGTGAGATGAGACGTTGATAAATAATGATATTAAATATTCAAAGCAAAAATGGTGGGGTTTTAGTTTGGGGTAGGACACTAGCAACTAAAATGACAAATACACCTTTCTGACTTACTACATAGGGATACTACAAGTACAGCATTAGACACCTCTAACTTATTCTTACTCATAAGTACTAAGCTAATTATTACAAATTCTATGGAATTTGATAATCATGTTATTTACAGAACATGGTAATGAGGATAGATTGCTCATGGGACATAAAAAACATATGATCAAGGGAATAATCAAGTTTTAGTTATATCTCTCAGTGATTCATTCACAAATGTCCATACTCCAGCATCCTGCCACAATTCTCCTCCCTTTGAATAAAGTCCTCTAGTGAAAGTAAACTCACTACTTCCTGAGATAGCCCATGCTGCCTTTGGAGTGTTCTAATTGGTAGTATTTTTTTTCTGCTCTCAAATCTCATCTTTCTTTCTTCAATTTATACTTCTTGCTTCTAGTTATGCCCTCTAAAGTCAAGCGGAACAAACAATCCCTTTCCACATGACAGATCTTCAAATACTTGATGAGTTATAGAAATAATATGCATTTAGCAATATAATATTTAGTTTTGATTTTTACAGGTTTTCACTGAATAGACATTCATGCAATTATGAAAATGTTATTTTTCCAAGTACTTATCAATGTCAGACAGTATGGCTAGTTTCAAACGAGGGCAATTATCAGTTAATTTGGCACCTATCCTGAAGATTGGCTTATAAATCATAAAGTCTTTCAGACTAAATAACATTTATTACATCAGAATGCTCCCAAGTGCTCATTTGAATGAGTAAAATTCCTGCACTGATTCTTGTTTCTGCATGTGCAAGTGGCACTAGATTTCTACTTGAGTGTGTATAATGTAAGTAGGATTCAGATGAATTTGTTTTCCTCTGAACCCAGTCTTCCATTTGACTGCCCAAATTACCAGCTAATTATTCCAGTATGAAGGCAATTCACTGATGCACCTTGATTCTTCCAAGTTGGCAGCCAGTTGGGTTACTAGATATTCAGGAAAATTTCTACCAAAGTTCCTGATTCCTTCTTCTTCTTCTTTTTTTTTTTACAAGACACTAAAGATCAAGAAACAACACAACACACACATATATATCTACTTGATATAGGTCATATACAAACAAGAAATCTGTATACTAGATAAGATATATCAAGGCTTATATAATAAAATAATCTCACAAAGGGAAACTGCATTTTCATTACTTTAATATATAGTGCCAGGGTATCAGCTTTGCTAACTGCAGTCAATATAATCGCATCTAAGGATTTATTTCTCTGGCATGTCTTAGAATCACAAATTTATGCATTATGGTAATTTGGAAATGAACATAGCACTGATTATCTTCAATTGTGACTGTATAAAAACAAAACAAAACAAAAAACTATGTAGGTCTAAGTTTGGATAGAAATATTAGCTTAAAAATACTTTGGAGATGATTTAATCTATTACATCATTGAAGCTAAACATCATCTAGTCCAATTCTTTCATTTTACACATGAGAAAACTGATCTACAGAGAGTTAAGGTCCAAGGTCAAAAAGTAAAAACAGCACAGTTACTTTGATGCCACTTTCAATGTGAAGTTTTTCCTCATCCCCTCAGCTCTTAGTGCCTCCTCACTAAATTACCTAGTATTTATTTGTGGACTATTATTAACATATACTCTGAGATCTGTTTTTTGTTTTGTTTTGTTTTGTTTTAGTTGTCAGAGATTTGTGATGATTCATTTGTATTCCATTGCTCAGTGAGGGTATGAGATTGGATTTGAATTCAGGTCTTCCTGACTTCAGGCCCAGTACTCTATCCACTGAGTCATCAAACTTTCTCTAGGGTGCTATTGCTATGCCAATTTTAAAGTTGAAGAAACTGAGGAAGATGGGTTAAGTGATTTGCCCAAGGACATACAACGAGTCAATGGCTGAGGTTGTACTTTAACTCAGCTTGACTCCAGGCCCTGACTACCCACTGTTCTACCAATCTGCTTTTACAAAGATTCTCCCCCCCAGAACCAAACTTCCATTTTAAACCTCTAATTATTAGTATTTTGATTGTCTATTAGTCACAGTATAATATTAAGAAACAATCCACAGAGATTCCCAATTATTCTTTGCTTCATTGTAACTATGAGTCTGTCAAAATATAACAAATTATTTACCCTAAGCATTATTTTACTGCTGATCTCACCCAGTTTCTTCACATCTTATTGTTGGTGTCTACTGGCCTAACATTCTGCCTTTGAAGAAAGTTCATTATCATATAAATTTACCAAGTTCACTGTGTACCACTTATTAGATAATCAGATTTTTTTTAAGGTTAAATGAAACTACCCAGTTTCAAATGTTTAGCAAATCTACTTTTTATGTATATTAATCTTTATTTTTATTGCCTCTAACTAACTAACTAGCAATTTCCATATAGCTGTACACTCTCAAAGACTAATACATTACCTAAGTATGATTTGTCTTACAGGAACAATGAACTTTTTTTTTAAATGGATGTAATAAAAGTTTCAGTTATGGAAACATTTTTTTCCAAATTGGAAGGTTACTTATAAGAATTTAAATATATGCTATCTTTTTCTATATGAATTAACTAGGCAAAATGTAGTAATGACACAGTTTACAATTCTTCAAAGGTTTGTAAAAATCAGAAATACAATTGAACAGCATGAAGAATATAGAATGGAGTAAGTGCATATAAGAAAGTATAAAAAAATTTCTAAGAGGAAACATATACAAGATGCAAACATATATGAAAGAGAAAGAAAAATAGTAAAAATCCATCCACAAACCCAACAAAAACATGCCTGTTATATAATGAAAGAAGAGAACTGCAGAGCATGAAAGAGAAAGTGTAGGAAAAAATGATGGGAAAATGTAAGAAAAAAGGTAATAGATGTCAGATATTTCATGAAAATAGATTTTGATATGCACAAAACAATGGAAAGTTGATGTTTCTAAAACTATGACAGGAGACTGAACTTCATTTTGTATTTTGATTTTCTCAGTATGTGAATTCAAATAGTTTTATATTAAAATGAAAACTCCAAGCTGAATGCATTGCAAGCTGTCTGAAGCTGCCTGGCCCTTGATTGACTCAGAAATAATAATGTGGACTATCTTATTGTATAACACTAACATGACGAAAACTAGAAAGATGGTACCAAGGTAACAAGAGAGGCTTCATTATTCACTGAAGTTTATAGTAATTATAGTGTGAAAAGAGGGCCTTTTATCCTAAGACCTCACCTTTCTTGGCTCAGCTGTGTCTTTTTCTTGGATCTGAGGTACTTGAGACTAACAAAGATGAATGTGCTCCCATTTTGAAACTGTGGTTTGGTCTTAGAAATTTTTATATAGGCTGACAAACCTCACTTCTTCCACACCTTCATTTCAGCATACATCATTTTATTTTATCTTCACTATGTAAAAATTTTCAAAGAGGTTCATTTTTTAATAGGTAAATGACAAACTTGATTTTATGAAAAGTAATGGAGAGGATCATAAGAGATTTTAATTAGGTCAAGTCAATTTTCTCTTCCTCTTCAGCCAAAACCATCATTATTAGCAGGAGTCTAATGTGATACTGATTTTCAAAAGCAGGATAATCAATGATTTTTCCATTGTTAGGGAATACTAATAGTGAAATCTAATTACATCTCTAACCTGAAAAGTATAGTCTTGGGACACAGTAGCCTTTTCAGCATAGACTTTCTGGGGTCAGAATTGAAAAAAGAACAGATGAAAATTAGTTAGTTTCATCTTAAGCTGTAGTGCATGTGATTGTGAAAATCACCAGTACTCTTTTGTAAAAGATGCCCTGCTGTGATATTGACATTAAAGATGTTTTCAAAAGAGTATATGGTGTTTTAATTACAAATCATAATTTTCCCATCACTTTATCAGCTCAAAAAGCTTGATTTATGAAGTTTCTTTCACCACAAAACTTTTACTATGAAACTTCCTGACTTTATGTTCATAAAATTAAATATCTAATAAACTTTTTGTTTCCTTAACATCTTCTGAACACTCAATCCTCCCATTGCAGTGTCTTTTAGTCAGATGTATCTGACCAACACACATCATTCACTTTGAACAGAACTTTTACTGGCATCAAAAAGTAACAAAGACATTAATAGAATAATGAATGAAGAGAGATCACATAGAAAAATAAAATTGGCCAGTGCCAAAATTAGAGAAAAAAAAAGAGAGAAGGAAAAAAAGAGAAAGAAGGGAAGGAAGGAGGAAGAAAGAAAGAAAAAGTCTCCAAACTTCTCCTTGAAATGAAGTCATATATCTATATGCATATCTATATCTACATCTATAGGTGCATATGTATATACATATGTGTGTATATATGTGTGTATGTGTATATATATGTGTGTGTATATGTATATATATGAATATATATGTATATATGGTTCTACCAGTATTACATAGTTATGAGTCATCAAATACATGGTCCAAAGAATTACTATTGAGTGTCACTTAGAACACAAAATAGGAATCCACAGTATCTATTACAAACAGCAAAACATAAAAATGAGAAAATAAGTAAAAGGACAATAATAAAGACTATTATCAAGAAAAATGTGTGATCAAAAAAGATGAGATGTTCTTGGGGCAAAGAGGGACAATGATTAGAATAATCTGCTCCATTGATATCCTCACATTGTCAAGATAATTCAATGTCAAGAAAATTTAATGTCAAGCCCCAACATGTTGTTAAGAAAGTTAATTTACCTGAGGACATGAACAAAAGTTAGACAGGATGGTCAGGCATGAAAGGATTACAACTTATATCATTGCAGGTAACATCCTAATCTATGATGTAAATACCCACTTAAGTATTTTGTTATCTCCTGATTAACCTACTTGCTCAAACCCAACTTTTGGAAATGTTGTATAGTAGACCTAAAGGAGGAACTTGAAGTACTTGTGCCAATTTCATTTTTCTGGTTTGGGGCCAAAGGTAAAGGCAAGACAATGGAGGGACCATTAGACATCAGGGGAATATAGGTATATTAGAAGATACATGTGTATCTGTGTCTATGTCTGTGGGGAGGGTGACAGAGATAGAGAGAAACAGAAAAAGAAAGACAGAGACAGAGAGAGACAACGAAAGAGAGAGACAGAGAGAGTAGATGCAATCAAAACAGAACAAATTTAACTTTTCCATAGAGTTGTTTACCTGTACAAAGACTCTAAAATTAAATGGTGTACTCTTTTTGACAAGATTGAGATCCACATATGGACTGTGAAAAGGTGGACAAACCAGGATGAAACAGGAACCATGGCAGCAAAGAGAAAAGGCTTAAAGGTGGCCGCAGGCTAGTTTCTTTTTAGGAAACTATGCAGATACTGCAACTTCTAGGGTGAGAGGAAAAGTGAGTCTCTCAATGTTCCATTTGCACTCTTTCCATCTGGTCATTATCAGGGTATTGGCCAGAAGAGACCTTGGATTTGTTACACTTGTTACACTAAAGACTATAATATGGTGAATAAGTGAATGAAAATGTCTGATTTTACTCATTTCATTTAATATTTATTAGATGGAAGCTTAAGTAATTAGAAAACACAAGTGTGATTGGTACAATCCTATAAATAGTAGGTGGGAGTAAGAATATCTATATCCAGCAACAGACTAGAGACTTGTAACCTTTTTTGTCTCAAGTACATTTTTGGCAATCTCACAAAGCTCACGGACTCAGAATAGCTGTTAAATATACAAAATAATATATGTAGTATTATGGAAACCAATTCTATTTAAATATAGTTATCTAAAATAAAAGTTTCACAGAACTCAGATTAAGAACAACGGCTTTCAAACAGGAAAAACAATATCACCCACAAGGTGATGGAGTCAAGGGACTGATGCCAGCTAGATCTCTGACACTCAGAGAGAGCCTGGTGGGTTATTTCTAGAGGATTTTCTGGTTCTAGATATATAGTAATAGGTATGGTTGAATACTCAATCAACATCAGCTTTTCTGGTCAAGGCACTGGCCACAGCACTCTACATGTAAATTTTATTTAGCAAAAAAGTACATTCTGTGGTAGCCTCTATTATAAATGAATAGAAATTTTCAGGTTACTTTCTAAAGTTGTTATAGCACTAAGAGTATAGCAAACTGACTGAAGGTATATTTCATTCAAAGAAAGTGAGAATAAATGGATAGCCTAAAGGTCCCTAATCTGAACATAAAGAATAATAAAAAGAGGCAACTAAACTACCTGCTCTTAAAACTGGATGGTTTTTTTCTTTCAACTGTAGCTATGACTCTCAAAGGAATATTGTAGGAAGAGATGAGATCCAGGAGGGCCCATGCTTCAAGAATGACTCATGTAAGTTTGAATCCTTTATGAAAAAGAAGTGCTTGGAATACATTAGGTGGTATTTTGCCCAACTTAGGAGGTCAGTGGGAAAAGACTGTGACTGCAATGAGAGAGAGAAGCAAGGTCCCAGTCCCAGTCCCTGATTGTGGCCCTGGGGCGGCATCTGCTTCCAGAGCATCTGGCCCACAGACAGGGGGAATCAAGTGGCTGATCAGAGGGGTATTGGAGAGATCTCTTTGCTGGTGTGGGATTCTCTTGCTTTGCCCATGCTTGGATCTGGGTCACAGTTCTGGGTGGCAGTGCTGGGGCAAGTAGGAATGCTGGTGTGGTGGAGCTTGTAGTGGTGGTGGAGAGGAAATCCTCCTCACAGTTCCAAGACAGAAAAGAGGTCTTGTGGCCACTCATAGACCAGAGCCCCAGGCCAAGAAAGGGGTAAACACCTTGACCCTTATTATACCACCTTGGAAGAACTGAAAATTTACAGGTCCCTAGAAGTATCCCTAAAAACAGCTGCACAAAACCCCTGAAGCTTGAGATAGTATATTCTCTACACTGAAAGCAGACCCCTACTTTAACAAAGAGTTTATAACTCAAGTAATTGACTGGGATCATGAACAAACCTCACAAAAAAAAGTCAGACTATAGAATCTTTCTTTGTTGACAAAGAAGATCAAAACATACAAAGAGAAGAAGACAACAAAGTCAAAGCTCCTACATCCAAAGCCTCCAAGAAAAATATGAATCAGTCTCAGACCTTGGAAGAACTCAGAAAGGATTTTGAGAAGCAAGCAAGGGAAGTAGAGGAAAAACTGGGAAGAGAAATGAGAGTGATGCAAGAAAATCATGAAAAACAAGTCAACAGCTTGCTAAAAGAAATCCAAAAAAATACTGAAGAAAATAACACCTTAAAAAATAGCTTAACCCAAATGGCAAAAGAGGCCAATGAGGAGAAGAATGCCTTAAAAAGCAAATTTGGCCAAATGGAAAAGGAAGTCCAAAAGCTTAGTAAACAAAATACTTCCTTAAAAATTTGAATGGAGCAAATGGAAGCTAGTGACTTTATGAGAAATCAAGACACTGTAAAACAAAACCAAAAGAATGAAAAAATAAAAAACAATGTGAAATACCTCAGTGGAAAAACAACTGACCTGGAAAATAGATCCAGGAGAGAGAATTTAAAAATTATTGGACTATCTGAAAGTTATGATTTAAAAAAAAGAGCCTAGACATCATCTTTCAAGAAATTATCAAGGAAAACTTGTTGATATTTTAGAACAAGAGGTCAAAATAGAAATAGAAAGAATCCACCAATCACCTCCTGAAAGAGATTCCCAAAGGAAAACTCCTAGGAATATTGTAGCCAAATTCCAGAGTTCCCAGGTCAAGGAGAAAATATTGCAAACAGCCAGAAAGAAACAATTCAACTATTGTGGAAACACAATCAGGATAACACAAGATTTAGCAGCTTCTACATTAAGGGACCACAGGGCTTGGAATATGATATTCTGGAGGGCATAGGAGAGAGGATTACAACCAAGAATCACCTACCTAGAAAAACTGTGTATAATACTTCAGGGGGAAAAAATGGACGTTGAGTCAAATAGATGACTTTCAAGCATTCTTGATGAAAAGACCAGAGCGGAATAGAAAATTTGACTTTCAAATACAAGACTCAAGGAAACATGAAGAGGTAAACAGGAAAGTGAAATCATAAGAGACTTATTAAGGTTGAGCTGTTTACATTCCTGTATGGAAAGATGATATTTGTAACTCATGAGACCTTTGTCAGTATTAGGGGAGTTGGAGGGAAAAATTATATGTATATAGATAGATAGATAGATAGATAGATAGATAGACAGATAGACAGACAGATAGACAGACAGATAAGTAGATAGATAGATAGATAGATAGATAGATAGATAGATAGATAGATAGATAGATAGATAGATAGA